>NW_026623283.1:1835911-1876781 GCF_030028575.1 Malurus melanocephalus
TTGGTTCCTGTTTGCTGCACTGTGATCTTCTGCCCCTGTGCCTTGCTGGGGACCCCTGGGATTCCAGCTGCAGTGGTCGAGTTCTGCTGCATCCCGTCTACAGCCGCAGGATTCTGCTCGTCTCTTTGCTCATCTGGCCATTCTGGGATTTCTTGCTGTCCAGAGGAGCATCGAGATCAGCGTTTCTGCTGTGAGTTTGCAGAGGCACTTCTCTCCATCCATCCCTGCCGTTCTGTGTCCGCCATTGGCCACTGGGAGATCTGAGCCAGCCGGGACCCGCGCCACAGCGCCCTGCCGTCTGGGACCGTAACTGCACCAATGGGGAGGGTGTGTCTCTGTAAGGCTGTTACTGGGTTTGTGGCTGGGTTGGTTGTTGCTATCATTGTTGTTACTTGTTTCACCTTGTTATACATATTAGTAAAAACTGTTACTCCTTTTTACCCATATTCTTGCCTGAAAGCCGGTGATTTTCAAAGCTATAATAATTCGGAGGGAAGGGGGGTCATATCCACCACTCTAAGGGGGGTCCCTGCCTTCATTGGCAAGCACCTGTCTTTCAAACCAAGACACCCAGCTTGATCCAATACTTTATAATGCTTAGCTGTACATTTTCTAACTGCTGGATGCGGACATGCAGTCTGTTGGGAGTTAATTTTTTCCCACTGCAAGGATGGCACCTGATGAAGAGAGATAGCCCCAGGTGCTCTTGCGCTTGCTCTCAAGGGCAGCCTGGCAGCTGTTCCTTGGCTGTGCTGATAATTTGATGCTGAAAACTCTCTGCTTTTCCAGGACAGAGGGAACAGCCCCGCGCCTGGAGGACTGGTCTATGTTACTCAGTGTTGGCACAGGGCACGTTCTCTGCTTCAGAGCTCCGAGAATGGACATTTCAGGTCAYCCCATACTGGCCACTACACGTTCTCTCCCAGCTGTCCTCCACTCACCAAAGAGCTCAWCTCCCTCCTCAATCCACCCATCCTCTACACACTGTTCCTACCTCTTCTGTGTCTTTTATGAGGTCCACTTCTTCCACAGGGTCAGCCTTTACTTTGGCTCACTTCTGGTGCTAGGCAGAGATGATGAGACAGGAAGAAGGAAAGTGGCAGGCACTGCTGAATCTGAACATCTCCTGCTAARTTTGGAGCAGCACTGATTTTAAACAAGACAAGTAATTAACATGCCTTCCTGTTGGAGATCAAAGTGAAGAGTTCAGCCCCTGAGATTTAACTGTGGCAACTCACAGGTGGGAGAGTGAAATGACAAGTTTTCAATAAAGAGGTTACTTAAATATTCTTCATGCAAAGAGACAAATCAATACTTTTCCTGGAGTAGGCACATGTGAAATGTGTATGTTTTGTGAAAATTAACTGTGTCAAACAAGATCATAATTCAGTCATGACAATTAAAAAAAGACAAAAGGTCCAATTCAACTCATGAATKAAGCTGCTTGTGTAAGCCTGAGCCCATGACTGAAAAGTGCACAGCTCATACCAATATTCCAACTGTGAAGTCACTCCTTGAATCCGCGCAGCTCACCATGCATGATGCACTCTATGAAATTCTGTAAAACAGATCGGTATTCAGATTCTGTTCTCAACCTCGCCTGCAGTTTCTGTCTCATAAAACAGATGAAAATTGGGGTGTAGTTGTACTTTCCAGAAATACAGGGTTACTGTGAATCTCTGGCTGTTTTCTGAATGATTAACAGTGAATCACTGTTTTTTTACAAGTCTCAATGCATTCACCATATGCCAGGTGTCACAAGAACATGAGAACATCTACCAATTTGAAACTGGCTAAACAGCTTTATGCTGGCACCTCTAGTTTGTCGTAGGATTCTCGAGAAGGAACTACTTGAGTTTAGCATTCCTAGTATGGATCAGATACTCTCATCTTCTTGAGCATAATTATCCACCCCTGCCATCTCATCGTTTCTATATTTTCCAGTAGGAGGATCAAAAGAAAGTTAGTTAACTGCAGCATTCATCAGATAATCCAAAGGAGACATTAATCAGGAAGACAGTATTTTCAAGTAATTAAATCAGGGGTTAATTCCATACTTATTTCTCTGATTTTCCTGTGATTGTAAGTGTAGCATTTCTCTTAAATCCTTAAAAAATTAAATCCTAGTAAAAAAAGACTCCCTGCTTAGGAGAGTGGTTCTGGAAGGGAACAGAGAGGAAGGAAATGCMTGTCCTCTTCAGAACRCTTGCTGCCCACTGATAATTTGAATGGAAATTATTATTCTTGGCATTAAGATARTACTTGGTAAGTTGCTGAAAAAACAATAAGCAGCAAACAATTCTAATTTAGTATGTACATATACAGCTATGTAAGAAAGACTTACACYGCGGCTTACATCCTTACTGTATAATTATTAAATTTGTTTTCTGTTCCTCCTGTCATCTCCATCTTTCTGTTGTCCCAAGTGACCACCAATAGGTCATGAAGAAACAGTCTGTCTTTTTCAGGGCATTTCCACCTGTTCTGCTCTGACAGTATCAGTGACTGCGTACAAAATGCAAACAGACCACTAGGGGAGAATCACCACGGAAAGAAGTCAGTCTGTGAGCAGTGTGACTAATAAAACATGTGTTCTGTGGCATGATACCCCTTGTCCCTTCCCCTACATGGTGCACCATGTTGGCTGTTCTCCTCCCTCTCCTCAAAGACATGCGTTCTGTAAAGAGCGGTGTGCACGTGTTTAGCTCAGCGCTGTATGTGCCCGGTATTACAGGGCTCTGCCTGCTTTTGCCTCGGTGCAGTCACTGATTTGGGTTGGCCAACAGCTCAGAAAGTTTTCTGCTRGGGAGGTTGGGGGAGAGGGAGGGAGTGGGAAGAGGTAAACAGATGGAAAGAGGCAGATAACACAATCATTTAAGCCTCATTATGTAYAAAACTATGCTGAAGATGGCTGCTGGTGATTACCATTAATGCAAGTTTATCCAGAATGCAGCAATGAGATGTCAAAGGTGTGGTTACAACAGTGATGCAATCGGGGTCTGTGGCAGTGGCCTCTTCCTCCCATTCCCCCACTTTAATGACAATTCTAGTAACTTTCAGTATATTTTTGTTAAAAATCATTATCGCTGGCCGAGATAGACTCACCATTGAAAGTCCATTTAATTCCTTGCAGGAGGCTGGCATTGATGTGTGTTGAATGCTAGTTCTGTTTCTGAATCTTTACCAATGTGGGCATCATGTGCTTTCCCTGGAAATGCTTATTTCTCACAGACTATTCTCACAGGCTATTCACCGTGTCTGGAAGATGGTTATTATCCCTTAGGATTTTTAGTTTCTCTATTTACATGCATCTATATTCTTGTAGTTCTCTAGTACAACACTAAAACATCTTTAGACAAAACATTCCCTCTCTGAGCCTGAATCCAAGGACACTTCACTGCCTCAGACCCCCAAAATATGTAAACAGCAGTGAGTTGGGGGGGGGGGAGCAAGTTTAGGGTGGTTGACATCATGATCTGAAGATCAWTGGAGAATTAAGGCCCAATATGTTAATAAGGCAGAACTTATAAAAGGTGAGAATCTCGTGACTTGGTGTCCATTTTGGGTGTAGCCTGAGGAGGAGGCTTTTGTCTGCCCTCAYGTACCAGGGGGCCTGTTAGGCCTGTTTTAAAGTTGTCTATTCTCATTCTCTTAAGTTTGTCTGGCCTCTGTTTCAGATTAGCCTGATTGATGAGGCATCAGTTACAATAAGAGATGGCATAATAGCTGTGCTCTGTTAGCCAGCTTCTGGACATCTTGCAGCTGACAGTTTTATCTTCAGAAATATACCATCTCTCCTTTTTTAGTAGAAATGGTAAGGATATGTCTTAYTTTGTATGTGGTATCTAGATGCTCTAGATAGATACACAGGTCCGAGTCTACCTGCCATTCAAGGAGATGTGTGCTGAAAGCTGTGGTMGGGATTACATGTCTGGAAAGGAGATGGTGCCTTACCCCTGAATACTTTAGCCCAGAATTACATTTTATTTGCAATTTGTTGTGATCTATGTTGTGATATACCTTACAGTACAATGGAAGATGGTGAGGAAATAGGGAGAAATWTCATTCTGAAAGAAGGCAACATTTTTAAATTAGACGGATAAATCATATTCTTCGAGGCAACTGAGCACCTGGCACTCAGTTCAAGTCAATTGGACCTGCAGGTGCTGCTGCCAAAGGAAAGCTGGCCAATGGAAGTTACTGGTGTGAAAATAACCATGAGCACCTAAGTTTGAAAATGTTTATTAATATTTTTATCCTTCAGCTGGATATTGTTTTCATCCAATGTATTGATCACAGATTCAGGAGTTTTGCATAGGTGTTTCAAAAAACTTAACTGAGCATTTATTTAAGTTCTAGGAAGCAGATTTTGAAAGTTGTGGCAGAGACATAGAGGCATGTGAAATGAAATGCTRTGTTTGCAGGTGTTACTCAAAGCCCTAGTGCCCTTTAGGTCAAATAATAAGATTGCTATCCAAGTGTCTCTACTTTAGAGAACTCAGCATTTAAATGTCCATTTCAAAATTGATTTGGTCAAATAATGCTGTTCGTCTTGTCTGGGGCCCAATATGTCCCAAGGAGAGTAAAAGGAGTGTTTCCCTTTTAAGTGTTGTCAAAACAGAAAGAATGATTGTTCATCACTTTTGCATATGTCAGCGTAATAGAAGCTTAGTCATGCAAATCCTTATTACTTGGCAGTTCTGCAGCAGGGAAAAACAGAGCATTACCATATTTTATCAGTGTTTGTAGTTAAAAGCCTTTCATTGTGCTTTTTAAGAACAGATGTCAAGACAATCTTGAAAACATAAATACATGCTGAAAAATATTTTTCTGATTTAAGAAAGGGGGAAACCACCCCCTAGTTAGTTGAACGTGTTAGTTTTCATTTCCATAAAAAAGACGTTAACTGTTTATATGCTTCCTTCCACTTCCATGGGGGGAAATAAAACAATTATTCAGTTAACGACAGATTTTATTTTACTATTATTTAGTGATTCTGCTAAGTGCAGTAGTATACTACAGAGTTTCAAATCATCAAGGATTTCCTAGCCCTTTATGGGACTACAATACATTGTAGTGTGTTGAGTAAATGAGCTGTGATAGAGCAATGATTTACTCATGTAGTCCATAGACACACATAAAAACCAAGCTTGAGAAAAGCTGGCTCTAGAAACACTAGCAGAGTGAGACAAAGGGGAATGCAGATRTTAGTCACATATTAAGGTGCTCTTTTACAATGACACAGAGCCAAGCTTATTAGGGACAAGGCCTTTTCCACTGTTGTCTTTTCCTTTATGGGACAGTGTTGACCATGAGAAGACACATTGGGTAATTACTGCTGGATGTATCAGGTCAGATGTAGCCATGACTCACCARGCTAAGATCTGGTTGGGTCACAGTCACTTATTTCTTCCCAAAGTGGTTTATTTGCAAGTGAAGTTTGCCTTTCTGGCTTCCTTATGGAGTAATAATTCATTAACTTACTGATTCCTGTGTAGGAATGTCAAGAAGAGGGATTAGATACTCATTTGTGCCTCTGTGCTGCATTCGGGTACTCCGCTGAGTTTGTGAACAGTGATTGCATGATAAAAGTAATTTGATGCCTGTTTGTTTCAGATCATCAGAGAAATGGATGAGACCTCAGCACAGCCTCAGTCTTCTGTGTAGGTATGCAGAGAGTTGTAGGGGCTGCCCACCTCATCTGGTTTACCAGCAGACTCATTTTAGGATATAAGTGAAGCTGTGAATGTCACCTGTAATTAAGCTTGCTTGGCACTTCATCACAAGACCCTGTTTTCAGTTGCTTGTAGATTTGTCAAAAGTATACTGTTTGGACTGAAAATGTACTGGGAGACTGCATCTGGAGGAGTATCTAAAGCTTCCCAAAAAAAAGGTTTGTTTTTGATTTTCCCTTAAGAACAAGTTTAAGAGCAATGTGTTGGTTTTTTTGTGAGTCTTAAAAATAAATGTATATCCAATGATTTGAAGAATCAATACTTGGGGAGGGAGAAGCAATATGTCCCAATGTTGTCAGGGTCCAGGCTTTCCAAATGTCCTAGAGCACATGCAAGAAGAATTTGAGAAYTGTTAAAACATAGAAGGGGTGTGGTGGAAAGTGACTTAATTGTGGAGATTCAGGGGAAAATACTAAATAACTATGTATTTTCCAGGCTGTTGTTGCACGATCTTTTCACCTGTGAAAATGAGGGGAAGCGCATCCCATTCACAGAATCATGCAGGTGACTTGTTCCTTGCACAACACTTGAGTAGAACAAGGATGGTGTGATAGAAAAGCCAACAGACATTTAGAAATCTGTCTTTGTAGAGAGTCTTGAGTACAGGGCAGTAAATATGTGTATTTCTGTGTTTCATGGAGACCAGTAAGAATTAAAAACAAAGCCACTGGACATTCACGAATTAATAATTAGCATCTAGTCTGTTCACCGAGTGCGGAAATGGCTTTGGGAAAAAATAGTCATGTCATCCACAGTCCTGCATGCAATGTGTACGCCAAGGGGCCTGAAATGCAATTGTCTGGGAAATCTTGTAAGGTTGTAAGTTTTGAGTGATTGACTTTGTATCTGTAATGTTCTTTTAATGTGGTTATTGGCGTATTTGATACTTGGTATTATCTGTAACTCAAGCAGTAGAGGAGGTAGAYAAATGCATGAAAATAAAGTAATTCTACACTAAAGGAAAGAATCAGAAAATTCTTTTTTTTTTAAAGCCTTGGATACTTCTGTTTTGTCTGCAAAATAATTTTTTTTTCCTGGGAAAAAAGTGTTAGACATAGCAATTTCACTTGGATACCATCACATAAAGAGCCTGCTGTGAATGATACTTTCTGCAGATTAATCAATATCCTGCCAGAAATAAAAAACAGAAAAAATCCCTCAAAAGACAGTTGTATATTCAGTGCATCACTTAATTGGACATATATTAGAATTTACTCATAGGTTCATATTACCCTTAAAAGARTGAGAAAATAAGCCTTGCTTTATACTAACATAATACTATTTGTATACCAGTCTTAATTATCTGTTGAAATTTTTAAATTATGCATTTTCTTTTAGTAACTAGCCAAAGATTAATGTATCTATATTCTTAGCAACAGCTATTGTACACAAACACATAGCACATTTTCACTCATATTTCAAAGAACACTGCTAAAGTTTCACTGTTTTGTAGGTGAGAAAATAGTAGAGAAAGGTGAGGAGTTTGTCTAGAGCATCGTAGCATGTCTAACATACTACATTCTACCCACAGCCTGATGCCTCCCAATATCACTGCATCAGAGCTGCATTTTGTGTATCCTGAGATGGTGYGTCCTTAGATGTGCCAAACAGGTCTGCAGGATGCCCTTGCACAGTGAAATAACACGGATTTTGATCATTATTTCGAAGAGCACAGACTTGCAAAAGTGATTTGAAAGCTAATAAAAGCAGAAGGATAGAGGAGAAACAGGACTGTAGCTGGCTAGCACATTTAACACAATTGTCAGTGTTTAATTAGGAGGCGCTTAAGGTTAAACATACAAGCATGGCATTGGGGATTTGATCTCTGGTGCTACACAAAAAGGTGAGAAAAGCTTCTGCCCTGACAAGAAGTTGTGAGAACTTGCAGTCTTGCGAACAGTGGAAGTGTAAAGGTACAGACAGGCACGAACTCTTTCAGCAACCGTGCTAGTTAGCTTAAACTGTCTAAATAGTGGTGCCACTCACTTTAACTTCAAGTGGCTCCGGGAGCGTTTCTGTAAGCAARCTCTGCCAACAAATGTGAGGGGGCAGTAACCTCTGCAAAGAAGTGATGATCAACAGCTGGGGCTCTGACCTTCCCCTAACATGTCTGTGTACAGCAGGGAACATCTGTCCAAAGCCTAGCTTCCAGTATTTACAGAACAAAGGTATAGTTTGTTTAACAAAATTGCTTGTTTTAGCTAAATAATGGGACGTGCTGTGATTCTACTGGCGCTAGAACCACCCAACTTTTACTTTCCTTACTTAATTAGYATTAATTTATTCAGAAAGCTCATGATTTGGATTTTCAGTTTCTTTATTTAAGGAAAGAAAATAGAGCTTAGGTCATGCGAGACTCTCTTAGCTTAGGGAAATAAAAACTTTTATGTTACTCATTTGAGCTTTTTTTCATCAAACTGTGTAAGGATCAGGACTGTGTGTGCATAATATTTAGTGATAAAATTCTCCCAAAACATGTCATGATTTTCATGGTATCATTTCACTGTGCCAAGCAGATGAGAGTATTTACTGCTCTCATTGAGTGTTGGATGTTTAAACACATGCTCTTGAAAAATGAGCAGTGATAGAGAAAGTTGCTTCCTACACTTGAAGTCTTACTGGGTACTGATATCCATTCATTTCTTTACTCACAAAATGACATCATTAACTTCAGCTAGACAGATTGCTCTTTTGATTTGAGAATGACCAAAACAGTGTCATGCACAGTACCATAAGAAACTTCAGTGTATCATGGTTMTTTATGTCACTAATTTGAATTTAAATACTGTGGTTTACTTATTTTTATAAATAAATAGGAAATTAGTTTGAAAAGTTAGGGTAAATGATCCATGAAAATAATTTCCTTTTTTTTCCCCCTTCCCTGAGAGTTGTTCTAGTTGTATTTGTGCCTGTGAAAGTACAGCACCTGCCAAAGGAGGATAAGGTCAAGCTGAGTGTTGATTCCTACACTTACTCCTGGGCATTCCTTGGTAAATCATGCATTTGTTAGACATAGAATAAATCTGCATTGTACAATCGTTGAAAYAGCCTGAACCTTGAGTAAGAGCATTTTATTATACAAAAGGAGACAGGCAGAAGAGCTCTTGTAAATATGTTGTCTACTGCCAGAATACAAATATGTAATTTGTCAGTATGTTTTTGTGAACGAGAGGAACAGAAGTTATTTTAAACTCCTCCCTTTTTTTCCTCCTCCTTTGAGGTTATGGCAGTAATGAAATATCCCAAATGTCATTTATTCCTCTCTGCTCTGCTTTCAGTATGAGTCTCCAAAGCAACAAGTAACATCTTTTTTTGGAAAAAGGGTATCTGAAAGCTCTTCTGAGTGCTGCAAATGGTGAAATAACAATGACAGTAAAAGAAATGGGATAAACTGTGTCTACTGAGAAAGCTTCATGGAACTGCTGAGTGAGTKAGGATTGCTGACTCTCAGTCACGTAATTATGAAACTTAGTGAAGATGAGCTGTCGTCATTGGGAGATGTCTAATTTAGATAGTGAGGCCAACCCCAATAGATAATGTTTCCTACATGCACTACCAAGGAGTGTTACCTCAAGTTGATGCTCTCACAGTGAAATGGCCAAGAAAAAATATGGACAGGTAAAAACACATGGAAAGCTTTWTGGGATAGGTCTGTTTGTGTGTGATCTATTAAATTCTAGGTAATTCAGCACAGCTGCAAAGAATGAAGATTTTTGCGCTATCTGGAAGTCTGAGAGGTGGGTAGATACCCAGTAGATGGGGTTTTCATCACAGTTTCCATTTGCCTTGATTGTGCCATTCGGAAGATGATGATCTTAATACCGTGTCCTTACTGCTCTGCTTGGCACACCTCACGGAAATGAGAGTGAAAAATACCCTTCACTATTTGTAACAGTGTTTTAAACGTCTTCTTTTGCACTTGGGGCAGCAAGTTGTGTTGCTGTATAGAAGAATTCTCTATTTACRCAGCATGTAGCTCTTCTTTTAGAAGATTATTTTTTTATACAGGAAAATGTTAGTGGCTGCCATGAGACAGTTCTTACATCTATAGAAAGTCTGGGTTCTGGGTAAAGATGTTAAATGTGCTAAACAGTTTTCCTTCGGGCTAAATGATAGGAATATTTAAGCATGTTGTTARCTGCTTGTAGGCAGGCAGTAATCAAGCAAAGCAAAACCTGAGCAGAATTCAGCTACTTAATCTGAGAGACCTGTTCCAAAGGCAGCAGAAGAAATATGTCAGGTAAGAAGCTGCGAGCACAGTTTATGAGTAAGGGGGGGCAATCAAGGYCCTTTGGATCTTATGACTCACTGGCCAGGGAGGCTTGGGCATGCCGAACAACAAAAATGGCTGTTGTTGTTTGTTTCTTTTTACTTYGTGTGGTTATGTACTTTGCAAACAGCATTGCACAAAATACAGCTGCAATGAACACCTGCTCATGCCATCAGCTGCTTCCTTCTCAGGGATGTAGCCCATAGTTAGACAGGATACAGATCTGACACCAGGTCATGGCAAACCATTTCGAGTGACAAAATATTCTGCCTCTGATTGGAGATGCAATGGCCAGAGAAGCAACACATGTAACTTTATTATTCTTGCCTATTATAGAAGCCTCTCTTCTCTCCTTAAATAAGTGGTTGAGAAGCTTTGGTGAAAGCACTTTTGTTACTTAGGAAAAGGATGAGATAGCTTAGACATAAGGTATGTAGAGAATGGAGCAGCATTTACACTTGTAAAGACTGCCCAAGTTTGCATTGCTGCAGTTCTTCCCAGGTATTTACTTGGGAAGTACTTTGTGCAGTACTAAAGMCCAATGACTCAGCTGCAAACAGGATCTGTTGAAAATGTGTGATCTGGCAAAATTCGTGATGGGTGCACTGGAAAGACCAGTAATTACTCATGAGGAAGTTAAGAAGGAAAAAAACGGAGCAGAAAATGGGTGTCAATAATTTTATCAAAACACACCTAGAGAAAACAGTTCTGTTCTATAATTATTTTATTAATAATAGCAGTATTTTATTTTCTATTATTAATTATTTTTATTTTTATTATTGCAGCTTGGATAATAGCAGGAGTTTCCAGAGATGTCAGTAGGAGCTGTGTGTGATTTTGAGGTGTGATGCTAATATCTTAAATTGAAAATACACTGGATTGCAACAACAGTGAACATTGTGAATACGGAAATAAAACCTGGGAGCAAGCTGTAACCCATCTGCACCCAAGTCAGCGAGGAAAAGGCATGTTGTACCCTGTATTATTTGTAAAGTAGAACATGACTGTACAATTAAAGGTTTGTGTCATAGTGGATACACACGTAGGGGAAGCACTGCAACCTTGACAGTCCCTTCACACAGTAGGCACAATGTGTGACACTTTTTGTGTGTATGTGTCTTGCTGCACTAGCAGCCCCACTGAAATTACAGAATAAAATGGGAAGGCACGGTATGATCAGTTTCTTAATAATTGCAAAATACTCTAGGATCTTCAGAAGAAGGATGCTCAGGAACTGTGAAATAGCTTTTGTTAGGCCGGCGGGGCGGAGTGGGCGGTGAGGGGATGGAGGACACTGTGGTGTCGTTCGGACCGTGCTTTTTGAAATCTGTCACATCTGAGTGGGGCACTTAAAGGCGTGTTWAATGCCAAGTGTGTGAAACCTTGTGGAATAAGTGAAGCATCAGCTGAGTCGGGAGTGTGCTCCTGTGCCCTCGCCCTCTTCTCAGCTCTGTTACTCTGCAGCCTGGGAGACTTAACTGCGAACAGGGAAAACTTGGCAGTGGAGCTGGTTTCTAACCCTGATAAGTTGTAACAGACACATGGGTGATACTGCCTGTTAATTTAGAAGGCATTTAACACTTAATCATGCTTGTCTAGTACAAGCCAGGAAGGACACTACTTTCTGCAGCCTCTAATTGGGTGCCATCAGTAATGTAAGCCTAAAATCGTCCCAGTCAGCAACTGTATTGCCTAATCAGCATGAGCGTGTGCCCATTGGGGATCAGACAYAGATAAGCGGGAGAGAGGAAGAGAGAGATCTGAACATATCTACAAGATGAGTGGCATGTCAGGAGCATAGAGGATGTCTAGATTTATGTGCTTTTTGGCAGTGCTAGTGAGCTATTAATCATTTCTCATGAATAGGGCTCTTGTAAATCAGAGGTAGGAAACACTTTTCGTGGATAATCATGGCAAAAATGTCAGCTTTGCTAGTTGGTCATATGCTGATAGGATGCTTAGCACTGGAGCAGAGTCAATCTCCCCCATAAAATCAAAATAGTGCTCCCTTTACATGATGAGTGGAAAGGAGGGTGACAGCAGAGAGGTGAACTTCCAGCAGTGTTTGAAAAGCAGAAAGCTAATGTGTGATAACAGAAAGGGAGACCTATAGCTTTTTTAAGGTGAAGCTTTACTGAGGGAGCCAGGGCTGAGTTCTAGTCAGCAYGTTTAATAAAGGCACACTTTGCATCATTTTAACAGCTGGCTGATCGGTTCATGGTTTCCCTTTACTTTTATTGCCCTGCAATTTACTGTATATGGCCCTTATGTGCAAATACCTCATTAGTCACAGGGTTGCATATTTCCTGAAGCATACTGAATGTGCTGTCAGAATTAAATATTGTCAGGATAACAAGCAAGGGTGGGGTTTTTTAGCTTTATCACTGAAGGCAACGTTCAGGGTGAATAGAAAAGTGGGAAAGCAAAACAGGGAAGGTCTCCCTTCAAATTGTGCAAGGCAACTGGCTCTGCTGTATGAAACCCATCGCTTAAGGACTGACATTTAAAGAGCTCTCGGAAGTGAGTCCTGAGTGAGGAGGGTGGGTGAGAAAGCCTCATCCAGGGTTTTCCAGTGCATTAACTACTGTAACCAGTTGGAGTTGGAAACCTCTGTGGCTGAATCGGGATTAATGCAAAACAGTTCTTAGGTTAAAAAAAATGGCGCCCTCAGTGTGCTTTTGGCTTCAGACATTTCCTAATGTTCATTTCCCTCAGTGAGTATCCTCTCTGCCCTCTCCCAGTTCGTTCTGTTGGTCTCCAGTCCTATCCTGTTTCTCTGTAAATTAGCAACAAGCAGAAATGGAAGTGACACGTAACTGCTGTCCAAGTTAGTGCTGGTCCCCGCCACACTGGGTAATAGTTTTGGGCACGGCCTTGGATAGCATCTGTGAGGGTTCTGCCCTGCGCAGGTGTTGGGATGGAGCTGCCAGGTGATTGTCCCACGCTGCCAGTCCAAACACGCTGAACTAACAACCTRTGGGAGACTTTTAACTGCATTTCCTGGGAGTTGTGGGAAGAAAGTCCAGGCTCTTGAAACTCCCATGGAAACTTCCATAAATCTCCATGAATCACAACCATTTAAAAATCCTCTTTCAAATTAGAAGTCATGGGTTTTGCTTAAGGAAAAAAAAATAGTGTTTTGAAATCCACTCATGAATTAGCTTCAAGTGAACAAAAGTATCCTGACACTAACTGACAGGTGCYAGTGTTTTTCTATATTTGGGCTAGCCCAAGACAAATTGGGTCAGAGYTGGACTTGAAGTGAGAATGTGTTGGCTCTATGGGCATCTCTGCATTTGGTGTTGTTGGTGTGAGATTTCACCAAGATTTCCTGTCTTTTCCCTTAAACATCAGTTGAATCATACTGGACTATTTCCTTCTACATGGCTAGAATATTGGCTTGTGTTTTGGGGAAAATTTTATTATTACTTTAATTCTTATCATTTTCAGGGTTGTGAAGCTTAGGGTAACCACATTGTAGCTATGGGTATTAATTTGTCCTCAGATAACTTTTATCCACCAGAAGAAGATAATTCAGCATGCTTGGTTCCTTAGGCAGTCTTAATTTACTATTGCTTGGCAGTGGGGAATCAGCAGAGTGAAAAAATCCCCTCTCCTTCTCCCTCTTACTCAAATTCAACATRTCCTGTCCACAATTCTTCAGATTTGCAGTGTTCCTGTGGAATCTGCAGTTCAGKACAATTGAAAATAACATAAACCAGAGAACATGCTTCTTCTAAACAGGTATTGTTTTTCAACATCATTTTTCCTTTGTAGGTTTTCGGTCRTTCCTCTCCTTCCCATTCTCTGCCACCCCTAAAACTTTCCCAGTAAGTGTTTCTTCATTCACYGTTGTGAAATGGGTTGTCTGTTTAATATTCCCAGACCTCCGTCTTAGAAGTTCTGTAGTTTCTGTTATCACTGTGTCAGGAGTGAGATTTAAATACCAATGAATTTCTGGAGATGTTGAGAAAGGAGTGGGGTGAGAATCAAGCTGCTACSTATATAAAATATATAGTATATATATAGTAAACTATGTATATAAAAATATACYATGCTGATCTTTTTTTCTGTTTCTTTTCTTAGATGCAGGCTAACACATTTCAGCAATCCTTTTCTCTTGCTAAATTAACAGGCTTGATGCCTTTCAGATGTGGGTCCATGAAGCAGATTGCTCCCTGTTGCTACAATTCAGTCCTGTTTCTCCTTTCTCTGTTCCTGGCTTCAGAGTTGTACCTTCTTTGCGCTGTCAACCTTCTTGCTTGTTGAACGAGGCTCCGTTGGAGTGTTTGCTTTTGCTGAGTTCAGTGAGTTGAAGTGGAGGAGGAGGAAGAGGTGGAGGAGGTGGTGGAGGGAGAACCAGAGCTGGCCACTGTAATTGTAATAATCTTAACCGCCCTGGGCAGTTTGTACAAAGCCATCTGAAAGGATTTGCCACAGGGATATGGGGAGGAGGCAAAGCCCATGTGCCAGTCACGGTGGGCCATGACTGGGTTTTGGAGCAGCACTTGGCACGGTCCTGACAAGCCATGAAAGCAAAAGCCACTGCTGCTTTTCGTTTCAATTCAAAGTGCCTCGGGAGCACGAGCGCGTCTGCGCTCTCAGGCCCATTACCTTCAGAAAATATCACTCCACAGCACTTTTAAAACTGGTTCAGGTACTTCTAATGACTTGTAACTTGGGTGCCAAATAGAATAGGTAGGGCAGGATATTTTTCATCAAGTTCTTGTTAAAAAGAATGTAAAAAACATTAATTGATACAAAGTCATAAAGATCTGGGTCTCCAGTTTTTCTCAGAGTCCTTAGGGTAAAATTAACCCTCAAGCAGAGGCTCTTTTAAGGCTTTTACAGCATGCCAGTCCCTTGGGGGGTCTGAATAAAGATGTATTATGGAACAATTTTAATGTATGATTTTCAAGTTCAGTACCTGCCTCTTTTCAGTGTTTAGCTGACTTATGATCTTGCAGTACATATATTGATCCCTAATCTTAGACAGATTGAGAGTTCCAATAGAAAGCCACATKAACAAATTTGTCAACTTGATGAAAACCTGACCCACAATAAAGCAATACATAATGTTGAGTATATAGAGTCTATAAATGTTTATTATCCACTTATTATAGAGGAACCTGAGATTAGTGTGGTAGCTATATGTGATAAAATATAATTATACATATATACACATCATATTTTGTGTATATATGTGAATATATATTCTTTTTAGCCCTTGTTAGGAAAAGTCAGAGGAGAGAATGGGGTTGTGAATTCCACCAGTTYACTTTGTCACACTGAAGAAAGCACGCTCCCAATCCAGACTAAAGAAAATATTGCCATGAATTAACACGACATTTCTAACTGAAGAATGTAACTTCAGAACAAGAGTAGCTGGTTGTGCTTTCTTATAATGCTCCTTGTGATTTGATGCAACTTTTCCTCTGTATGTTTTCTTTAATTTTTATGTTTTATGTGAAAGCTGAACACACTGAATTTGTTTGTAATTTGGAATTTAAACCAAGGCTCTTTGTTAAAAGCCCAGAGGAAGTTTCCATATGACTTATGGGCCATTTGGGCTCAATTGAATTTAATGGGTTTCAGCTGCACCTCCACAATGGCTTTGAAGGAAGTGAAGGGAGATCTATAGGTCTTAATTGCTCAAGACTGGCTTGTTTCTCTTGAAAAGGCTGTTTGCAAGAAGCAGGTTGGGAGTATTAAAGTATATATCCTCAAAGGGATGATGGAACTGCCAACTGCCGTTTGAGGAAGGGGCTAGGATGAAAATAGCTTTAAGAGTTACTCAGGAGCTGAACTAGGCAATCTGAACTGGTCCATGCTAAGTTCTTGTCCGTTTGCTTAAAAATAATCAAATAATTGGAGGGCACGGCTAAGCCAAACTTCCTTTATAGTCCTTTCAAGAAAGGAATGGAGATCTTGGAACTGACAAGATAAATTAGGCTGAGACCAAAGGAGAAACCCAAACAGACAGTCCCCTTGGCCTCTCATGCTGGTTGACAGACATGAGTGTTTGAGTCAGCAGGTGAACCATGACTTCTAAGAGCAGTGGTTTGTTTATGCTTCTACTGTACAAAGCTTTTCAGTGGAACAGAGCAAACCTAACTGGGCAAATTTCCATTTCAATTTCACGTTTCCTTCTGCATGTGCAGCACCAACTGGCCTTATAAGTTGTTGTTACTAGGTTTGTTAGGATTACCCCTGGCTTCGCATTAGGAGGTGTCTGACCCATGAGAATCTCTTATGATCCTGTTTTCCAGGCAGGCAGGAGAGCACATGAAATGCAAAGTTAAGAATATAAAGGAACTACTGTCTTACTCAAGATAAGCCAAGAGACCACATTACAGGAAGTTAACCTTTGGTGTACTCTGTCATTTTGGCCGGCATCATACAGGCGAGTGGGAAGGGGACATTCTCCTGAGGTAGCCGGCAGATGAATGCCAGATGGCACTGTCATAATACACAAAAAATAGCTAAATACCTACCAGAAGTGTTCAGTACAAAAGGAACATTTTTCTTTTTCCGAATCCTGCAGGGCAGAACTCAGACAAGCATCTTAATGCAAACATTGCAGTAACTGAAATGTGAAACTGGAAATCTAGAGAATTCTCCAAAAGCTTTAAGTAGCTTTTTAGGCTTCATTCATGTTGGGCCTAATGGATCCTCAAARGGGAGAATGGTTTATCAAAGACAAGCATTTTAAGTACCTCATGTTTATGTGGTAGGTAAATGGGCGTTYGTTACATTTGAATTGTTTCTGAATATGCAGAGAAAAAATACCAGGCCACCAGCATCAGCAGCAGCATRGTAATGCAGCAGCAGTGCCTGGCTGGGGGGAAAAGTGTTTTCTTTTCCCATGTTAAAATATGTTCGTTTTAATTTCCATGCAAATTTATAAGAACAAAAATATGCTGCCCTTTAGGGGAATGGCATTTTGCTAAATACTATGCATTGCTACAAACCTTAGATGTGAAGGGCCACATGCAAACATTTACATAGAAGAACTTTATGGATGGGTAGCTGGGTCTCAGTCCTGCAGSAAAAAATATTTCTGACAGCCTGGCTCTTTCAAGCTATGACATTTATTGCCTGCAGATAGAGGCCCARTGGGTAGGTGTGATGTGGTGACAGAAACTGAATGGTTAGCTCTGCCCTTCATTTCCTGTCCTTAAATCCTCTTCACCTGGCTTTATATAGCCTGTTTTCCTAATTGCTGAGTTTGCTATTAGCAATGCACTCCCGCATGCTTGCCTCAATCATTATTGTTCCACATTCTGGCTTATTYGAGATGAGAGAAGCCTTCCTCTAAGCTTCCCAGAAATGCTGCTAAAGTTTGTCTGTTCCTTGTCTTCCGTGGCTGCATYTTCTTTCATTAAGTAGGGTAGCTGGTGTTGAAAACCAAACAGAAGGTAATGACAGACCACAGCAAGCTGTCTATTGCTGCAGATGGAGGATACCTCTAGGATTTGGGTCAGAAAACACTTGGCAAGCATCCCTCTGAATTCTTCTTGTCACATGTTCAAGAAGCCTGCTTAGTGGCAGGGGTGAAGAAGGAAGCTGAAATCTTAAAATGGCTGCAATACGATTTTTTTTTTGTTTTATTTTTATTTAGCATCAGAGCTATTTCCAGCATATCTTGCCAATTTATTCATTCTGTTGCTGTCATGGGTTTTTCCTGATTCTCTGCTTTTCAGATCAGGAAAAAAAAAAACAAACCATGATTCCATTGAAGTTTGCAGTGGCAGGAATAACGARTTACTTACACCCCTTTTTAGAACAGGACATTGCAGAGGTGCTCTAAGGAGCCATTTGTTTCCTTCAAACACAGCTCAACCTCTCACAGGCGCCCACACACTTTGGGATGGYTTCCACTCGAAATTCCTCATGTAATGCAAGTAGCTGGCAGCCTGGACTGTGGAACTGCGAAGGGGCTCTGCTGGCTGTGGGGCTCGGGCCGGCAGCGCTCCCAGTGTGTTCTCTGCTGGCATGGACATCTCCTGCATGGACATCTCCTGCATGGACATCTCCTGCATGGACATCTCCCCGAGCTCTGCACCCCGCCTTGCCCTGCTGCTTGTGAGAAGACGTGGAGTGAAATCAGAGGGAATTCTTCGTTTCTTTGGAGGTTCTATCACATACTCCACCGGCTTGTGCAGAGTAAATCTGAGTCGCTGTGTTTAGGGATGGCAATCGGGTGGGTATTTGTGGCCTGGAGGGGAAGCAGGGGTGAATGGCTCCATAACATTCTGTGCCCTCCTCTGTGCTGTGTCTGTGTAAACCAGCATACCGTATTGTTTACAGCTCTTCAGCACAGCGTTTGAAAGGAATTTTTAAAAAGTGACAGTTTCTTTTCCTCTTCTAGGGCATGAAAACGTTATGTAAGATCCTGGATAGACTGATGGTGGCAGAGTTGTTGGATCTACTGCACTGCTGTAGCTATTGTCTTACAGCCTCTTCTGCCCAGGCATCCTCTCTTCCCTAGGAAAGATTAGAAGCTGCCTTTGTGCCAGCACCTTCCTTTCCCAAGAAASAGCTCCTTGGTACAACTGAAGCTGYTGTGGCTGTAGGCAGGGGAADAGGATGCTGCAGGCATGAGGCTGGCCTGGAAGGAATGACCACAGAGATAGGAGAATGTCCCCATTCTATTCCAGGTCCTGAGGATGCTGAGRCTGTATTCCCTTGACTGTCACATTCCTTTATCATTACGTGGTCCTGCAAATCCAATTTCTCAATCACAATGCAGTGTATCAGCAGCTTTTTTTTTTCGTATTTAACCAGTAGGAATTATTTTGTAGATATATCTCCTATGTCTGCATATCATCTGGAGAAGTACTTGCTGTGTATACACACGTAGACCAGATTTCTTTATTTGTATACMAGTTGTGCTGCTCATTGCCCCACAGGCTTACACCAGGCTCTGTAGAGGTACAAAAGTGTAGTGCTTTAAGAGAAGCATGTTTAAAAAGATCATTTTATTAGGGAGGGAAGTTTTCTTTCATGTTTTCAATAATGTAGATTATTTTTTGTGGCTCAAAACCATGCGAAAGAAAAAACAAGCCACACAACAAACATAACAAATTAAAAGACACAAAGACTTTTGCWCAAGAAGCTCACAAATTAAATTTAAACTGAGATGATAAGATAGGTTAACGAACAGAAGGGAGGCATTAGGGTAAGGAAGGACAAGGGTTACAGAAATAAGATTACTTGGAGTCCATGAGGTACACCCTGATACACTTCCTTATGCCCTGCTCTATCCCCAGATGCTGCAGAGAAAATGGCCCAAYATTAGCTCTCAGGGACAGGGAACTGTGTGGTGTTTGTTTTTATAGTGCCTAGTTCAATGGGACACTAATCCCTTTTTGGGGTCCCAGAGTCCTGTAGCAATACAAATAACACACACAAAGTAGGAGCAATACGATCCCTTGGCCCAGCTCCTTTCTGAGTGCTGTATCCAAGCCTAACCTGAGAAAAAGGAAGAATTATACAGCTTGTAGGGATGTAGCCATTGCTTTGGGGCTTGTTCTTACCTTTTGAAGTTTGCTCATCCCTTTCAGAAAGGTTGTTYTGACCTGAAACTGAATTTGATATGAGCACTGCCCTTCGCCTTGTTCGATACTTAGAGATATCTGAAGTGTTTAGCTCTGACTGTGTAAAGGTAGGGATACCAGAAAAGAGGACCATATAATATCTGGGCATAGTTTGGAGCCCAACTCCTGATAGATTTTTTTTTTTGTAAGATTACAGTATTCTCAAGAATAATTTCCCAGAAACTCTGATGCTTGCAAAAGATACATCAGAAAACACTAATGCCTGACCAAAGGTTTTGCTTCTGATGGCTGGGGTGAATCCTAGCGGGTCCAGGTCTATTATGGCCCAGCAGAGTTTGCCAGGGTCAGTAACCTCATGGACTATGAAAAGTATGGTCTGCTCCATCAGGATTAGTGTGTGCAATTGGCTCCAATACGCTAATCTCTGGAATTAAGAATAACCTGGAAAAGTCAAACTGTGTTTTGAGCTTAGTTTAACACATGGTCTGAGCCAGCACTCATKCTTCAGACATGCTTCTAACATATTYTGGCTGCGCTGYRAGGTGTTAAARTTTAGCTGGAAAAGAGCTTAAATGCTTCTGCTTCGCTGGTTTGGGCCCCATAGTGGCCATCGTTCTCSACTCCTTTACCTGTTATTTAATCCTTTAGGTCCAACTCCCTCCAGAAACATGAGCTCTCATGCAGCTGGTAATTCTTGTATGTCCAAGTAATGTGGATTTGGATCAAGAAGATGTGGTCAGAGTTTGTCTAATTAACTTCCTGTCACTATAGCCAAGTCAGAAATTAAGGTACAGTAACTCATTTTATAGTCACTCTATCTGGCACTGAATATAGATTGGAAAAATTCTTTGCTTAAGCAAGATGTGTGGTAATGCTATATTAAAGTACTCTTTAAAAATAAATTATATTCTCATGAGTGTGAGAGACAAGTATCCCCTACCACAGCCAGACCTGACACAAGCAAGTCTTCTCCTTACCCAAGACTGCTAATTCTAACATGGAGACAAAAAAACAGCCAAAAAGTTGTATTCTAGGGTGGTTTTTTGGGGCATTTTTTGGGTTTTTTGGGGTGTTTTTTTGTAACCTCTAACGTATTTAGTGCTGAGTCTTCASAAAGACTAGATAAAGCATTGGCATTATCTATGAGTGGAAAAACACATCAGGAACCACACCAGTTCATCAGGGCTGTGCATGCACATCTGCCAGTGCTGAACCAAGCCTATGTATCAAGAAACGGTCCCAAATATTTAGGACGGAAATATTWGCTCCACTTGTAAGTGTTCTTTTCCTTCTGGGTTTTCCTCTCAGCTTCCCAAAGCTGCCCCTTACATACCACTTGCGAATGGAGAAAAATTATGCACTTTCAAATTCTCTCCTGGGGAATGAGGGCTCATATCTCTCCCTCTCACTCTGATACTGTAATTTCACACTATTTTTTTTCTGCCAGCAGTTGAGCCTTTCCTCGTTATATATGACATGCATGTTTCATTTTCATTAGGRCTTTTATGCTTTGAGAGGCCTGATGAGCAGGGCTGGGTGCAAGTACAGCCCCCCAAAAGGGAATCAGCCACAGGAGGTGGTGGGCGCTCCTGTGTCCCAAATAGTGCCACATTTGTACTCTGCTCTGCTGCCCTCCCTCAGCTGATGCAGGGTTTTGCTGCCACTGAAGCCTCCAGCGAGGCCAAGCCTTTACAACTGCTATTGCAAAGCAGTAAATAGACACAGAGGGACAAAACTGCTTTAACAAACAAACAAAAAGTGCACCGTGGTACTGGYTGAATAGAAGCTAAGCTAACCTGCACAGGGCTCAGGCTCTCGGGTGGCTCACAGTTTGCACAGCTAGGAGCTGGTGCATTTTATCTGCCTAATGTCACATCCCAGCTGTGGTTAATTGCCACCCAAGTATCCAAACTTTCAGGGCTGATCATCACCAAAGAGAAGCTCACACATTATTAGTCTTGTCTTTCACCAGGAGAAGGGCAAGGCTTGGAGCCCTCTGTGGGAGAGAGGACAGGAATGCTGCTTGCTGCATTTTGTAGCTTGGCTTAACATGGCTGCACATTTAACGTGTTGAAGGATAGTTTGAGAGCTACATAGAGGGTACTTCTTTCCATGCCTGCAGATGGGTGAAACTCTCAGGCACTTGTATCATCACTACTGGGTTGTGCAATCTGAATCTGATATCTGGGCGCTGCCCTGGAATTTCAACTTTTGTGCTTTAATTGCTTATGGAACTGGCCATATGTAGGAAAGAAAAACCTGAATTGGAACAGTTTGCCTGTAAAGATAATATTTTCTTTTTATTAAAAACCACCCCAGACTATAAGGTTGTTGCGCAGCAAAATTCAGCATACACAGGTCAGGTGTTGAATACCCAAAGGATACCTCCCTATGGATATCTGATAACAGAGCAGAGTCAGAAGTATTAAATGGATTCTCTGAGCACAACAAAAAACTGATAGTGGTAAGTAATGTCATATAAACTCTGTTTTTCCTGAAATGTAACCCACACTGTGGCGATGCAATCAAACTYCCTTTATATGAAACCTTCATGTACTCTCCCAGTTCTTTTCTTTCTTCATTCCCACCTTCCTGCCCCTTGGCATTCATTCATACTGACATTATTAGAGTTGTTTCTGAAGCTGGCCCAAGGAGTCCTACATATTATTTACATCACAATAGAGCCTGGGGGCATCAGACMGGGCTGGGGGTCTGTTGTGCCGGCTGCTATTCAGCCTTTGAGTACAAAGATAGTCCTYGGCCCAAAGATATTCCTATCTTGAATTTTAACAGTAGACAAGAGTGGGATGATTGTTTCCCTGATGCTTCCAAATCTAAATTCGAGTTGCTGTGAGTAGCAGTCTTTAGGAAAACCTCCTCCTCTCTTGCAGGARTATCACACAAAGCTGCCAGATTGAGGTAACCTGAGATCTTGGCTAGCTGGTGGTGCAGAAACCATAGCAGTCCACCAGTGGTATCTAACCCACTGGGCAGAAATAGAGCAACTACAAAGATTTCACAAATTTATTTCGAGTCCAGCCTAATGCTTGTATTCAGGGCATGTGTATATTTCCACCACAAAAGAAAACAATTCCTGAAAGTCCCTCATAATCAACCAGATTTTTAAAAGCTTTTCACTGGGAAAAAATCCCCAAAACYAAACCCAAAAACTTTTAAGCCATTGAAGGCCACCTTAGAAAGTCAGTCTGTAAGTATACAAAACWCTGGAGACCATCATATACTAATCTGAGTTTAACAAAACACACAGCATTACTGAGTGTAATTATACAGTCCGGCTATTAGCAGCTTTACCTCTGGCTGTTCTCCATCCTGCTTTCAAGCTACATCCTTCCCTTTCATCTTATTCTACACCACATGAAACAGGTGAGCTGTTCCCTTTATATAGCTCAGGGCTCCAGTCACATGGCTCTCAAAGCATGGTATCTTCATTTAATCAGTTAAAAGAATCAAAATAATCAGASATCTTTCATGAACTCCATGCCAAATTTTAATTCTGTTAAGCATACAAAGCTTACCAAGTTCAAAAAAAATCAAGAAAAAATTAATTAATTTTTCCTAGCAATATCTACTTTGAAAAGCTGCCCTGGAGGGTACATTTGTAGTTTAGGAGAATATCTTTCACAAATCACCCATATATCACTGCTAGCAAGTTGCACAAAAAGAGATCTCCAATGCTTTTTATTGTCAAGGCAACACTGWGGTTTCTGCATCCCATTTGTTCATACATAGATAGTAACAGCATCCACTTTTTATCTGATCCATTTGAATTTTTATCTTGACTTTAACCACTGCTGATTTCTTACAGGAAAGCACAAGTTGTTTAGGGTTATCTTCACCAGTAACAACATCTGACAGCAAAGAGATGGGGATACTAGCCCTAAAGTCTGTATTTGTTACCTCAGCCGTTGGATTAGATGACAATGCCAAAGACTYAAACTGGGTAGAGAGTTAATTTTCAGTTTTGGGGTCCTTGAATGCATGGGTGAGAACCAGTGAATTTTTTAAGGGGTCTGTGAAAGGTAACAGATAAGGYAGACTCATGAAAATGGGCTTAAATTGTCTTGAAAGGAGCCTGAAGTGCCCCTTGAAAATGCTGTGGGAATTGCAAACTGGAAAAGATTAGATCCCTGGGGCAATGCTATCTGCCCTGATTTAGGAGCTTGGGTCCTTGTTATCTGTTGTGCCATTCTTTCTGCAGTACAAGATTAACCCCACATTCTTGCATATGGGTCCTCTTTCCACCTGGGCCATCTGACCCCAGAGAGTGCAGATATTGCCCCCACAGGCTTATAGCAGTCCTCTCTCCCTCCAGAATAGGCTTTTCTTTGCAGCATCAGCTGATGTGCTGCTGATGGCTAAGTGACACATCACAGGTCCCAGGACCCGGCTCCTGACAAAATGCAACTTGTAAGTAAGTCAGATATTTCTTGACCTATCTATATACCCATGAACAAAACTAAAAGACATCTTATTGAGTTTGTTTTGAGATATGTGCTGGTTTTAGCAGTGGAGGAGCATTAAGATGTTTGTTAGTATGAAAATAAATAWAATGTGTGTGCGAGTTTGGTTGTTAGGACAAAGAGCTGTATTTTCCAAACAGAGATGCATACAGTGATAGTTTTGTTGTGAGTCCATCTGCTCTGTGGAGTCACCCTCCTGACACAAAGRTCACTGTTGTGTTCATTTGCTAAAGGCCTCTGAAGATCACCTGGTCCAACCTCTTGCTCCAGAAAAGGTAGACTCTAAAGTTAGGTCACATTGCTCAGGGCTGTGTCAGTCAAGCTTTGGAAATTCCATTCCCTAGACAAATTTTGCTAAGGTGAAAATTTTTGCTGTCTTGGTATTTTTGTTTTGGTATTCTTCTGTTACCTGCAGGAGCTCACCAAGATTTCTCTGGTGGYAGCTTGTGCCTGTTGTCACTCCCCATCCTCTCACTGTGCACTCCAAGCAGACACTGACCCTGCCTTCCCCATACTCTCCCATTTGGAAGGTGCAGACTGCAGGATGAWCCTCCCTCATCCATCTCTTCTGAAGGCGGAATGAGCCTGGCTCTCTCTGCCTTCCCTCCTCCACGCTGTGCTCCAGCCCCCTCACCATCTTGGTGCCCCTCCACTGGACTCTCTCCACAATGCCCATGCTTGCCTTGTACCAAGGAGCACCACAGCATTCCCAGTTCAAGCTCATAAGCACTGAATATGTAGGAATAACCACTTTCCCCAACCTGCTGGCTACATGCTTGCTGCAACAGCCCCGTGTTTGGGGTTGAGTCACAAGGTAAGCTTGGGTTAAGGATGGATGTGCTGTAGGGCACTGCTGCACACACTCCCATCACAGTAGGATGGGTGGTTTCAGAAGAGTGTCTGCTCACAGCTTTGTGCCCCACCCTGCTGCTCAGACAAACAAATGCTGGTGAATCACTGTAATTCAAAAAGAGTGTAGTTTGCTTTCAGTTGCCACAGCTGTGAGATGCAGCACTCAGATGATTCACAAAGGGCTCAGCCRTCCAGGCCCAGGGGCTGGGGAGGCCACTGCTTGTGATGCCAGGCATTGCAACCTCCTCTGTGTTTGAGGGGTCTTACATGCACTGAGGGAGTTGGTGGGGTTTGAATTGAAACCACAGTGGTTATTCCTTTCTGYCCTTCTGTTCCTCTGCATTCACTATGGAAGCTGCTGGGGAGATGTTAACTGTTTTGTTTGCTATTTTCTTATTTGATTTGGCTGGAGAACTGTTGTGGAGAATTGTGTAGAGGGCAGGTCTCCCTCTGTTCCTGGTTCAAGTTAGGAAACACGGCAAGGTCACCAACGAGCAGGCAAATTCCTTTGTCAAGCTGTAGACAGATTTCATATGGGTCATGAGAAGAACTCCAGCCTTAATGCTGCCACCACCAACAGCCTTACAAGAGCTGTGAACTATCTGGCAAGAAAACTGGCAGTGTTGTAACCAAATCCAGTTTTGCAGGAAAGTTATCTTGGCGCCTTTTTTTGGATACTGTTTTGCTGTTGTGAGTAGCAATACATATGGAGGCCCATTAGAGCCTAAGCCTATTGTTGATGCAGTCTTGACTCTTCCTGGCACTCACTTACCTTCATTTGATAGCTCAGCTGGCAGAGCAGAGGACTGTAGGCTGTCTTGGAAAAGTAATCCTTAGGTCGCTGGTTCARCTCTRGCTCAAAGGAAAGATTTTTGAGGTTTGTTTTCAGTTTTGTTATTCACTTTTTTTYCCCCAGAGTTTACAACTTTGCAGAGCGTCCCCTTCCAATCACTCTCTATAACCTATGAGAAATTCAGTCTGTTTTCCTGTCTGCTTTGGATGGTTCTTACATCTGTGGTGCCGTGACCATTTTCACCTCTCTATGAAACATTCACTAAGGAGCTGGACTCAGTGATCCTTGTGGGTYCCTTCCAGCTCAGAATACTCATTGAAATTTGTGAAATCTTATGATGGTGCCCATCATAAGAGCTTCTGTTACCTGCAGGGGCTCAAAACCTTCCACAGACCCTCGGTAGTCTGAGCAGACGGATGGTGCAGAGCTTCCAAATCCTCTTTTACCTGAGCTGGGTGTAGAAAATGGGGCCAGACCCAATTATTGGGGCACCCTCGTTGCTGGTTTTAACCCCTTTTCCTATCTCATTCTTTCATTTTGAGTTTCTGAGGTTCTGAGTGGGGCAGTGGTGGGCTAAGAGAGCTGGGAAAGAAAAATATTTTTGTGAAGATGGGAAGGAAACAGCAAGATCATTCAGRTCCTGGTAGCAGTCTGAGGCAGTGACTACATGCAGCAATAATCACCGGCCTCCTGAAAGGGTTGTGAACACCACTGGGCACAGCAAGCTGTCCTGAGGTTTGTCATTTCCAAGCACCGTCCATTTCAATGAAGAATTGTGAAGGTTGGGGCTGGCACAAAGGAAATGGATAAGAAAGAGCCCTGTGAAAGGACACCAGAGGCCAGGTTAAGGAGGCGTTTTAAGGACTCATTCATACTGAAATCAACATCAGAAACTTTCAGAGAATAGAAAACAGGGCACTTCGACCTGTTAAAATTTTGTTTCACACAGGAAACTGACTCACTTTCACAAGACACAATGAGTTCTGCGATGTCTGTAAGAAGCTTTATGAAAGAAAAGATTAGAGGGTTTTAGATGTTTACATTAGACGAGATGACATTAGGGATCTAAATCCCAGAGCTCATGCAAAGCTTCTCATGCAAAGCATCTCCTCATGCAAAGTGCAGTGCTAAGCTGAACAAAGGTAGAAGGAGGTGGCAATTTTGCTCATTTGCTTACCTTTCTTACTGTGCTTAGTAAGAAATATTTGCTAGTAGTTGGAGTCAAATACATCAAGAAATCTGCTAGAATGAATAAACAAGCGATTATATGTAATTCCAATATTTTAAAAGATTTTTTTAAACTAATTAGTGACAGATCAATGACCATCGATCATAGTACAACACTGGTTTTCTTTGTCCTTCCAAATCCAGCTGCATTAATTCCCCTTCAGCCTGCAAAGCAGTACAGACTTACAGCCTCATAACCATAATGGGTTTTTGGCACAAGGAGGCACTGAACAAGAGGAGGCAGTTCTGCCTCTCCTCCCAACAACAAAAACTGGCTGGCCAGGCTCTGAGGGTGGGGTGGGCAGGTCATTCATTTATTCTTTCGAACAGCAGAATGGGGTTGTAAAAGACAGAGTGGGAGAGGCAAGCACATTCCTTTGCATCCTGATGGGACTCCTGGGGAAGAGGATGCCCAGCAGCGTCGTCTTCAGTGGGAATCTGGCAGCTGGTTTATATTGGGGGCAGAGAGGGATATGGATGATGCCTCAGGAGGAACTCGGGTGTATTTGTAACCAACTTGGATGAGAAATCTGTCCCAAGGCACATGGGATAGATGCCCTCCTTGCAATGTGCCTTTTAGGGTCTTGGTGAGCAAAGTAGGGGCCTTTCCATGCTTCATGCCTTTAATTGCTAAAATGAGCCTGAAAACTGCCAATAACCATGACATGTAAACCCTTGTACTCGTGTCAGGGAAGAGACCAATGCTTTCCCTGAGACTGGGGAGTGGTGGTATCAGATGGGCAGGCTGGCTGCCCCACAGGTAGTTGATGTGCAGTTCTTTCCTGACTTAATATTTCAGTCTGGGTTACACAAGGTATGACTGAAACCAGAAAGAAGGGAGAAAGTTTTAATTAGAAGTGGGTTCTCATTGCAAGTGGTGCTCCTCCTGTGGTTGAAGAGGGCGAGTTGTTACAGCACAGATTCACCCCCATGTTACTGCACAGCAGCTGAGGCCTCTGGAGAACAGCACTGATGTGGTTGGCTTCTGTCATCCCATGGCTGCTCCACTGCTGGCTGCTTCAGCTGCCAGGGCTGCCCCCATACCAATGCAGTGACAACTCTGTGTCTTTCTCTTCAATGGCAATTACAAGGTAATTTTATAAAGCGACTTCCAGCAATTGAAGCCATGAAAATATGAATTTAAATAAAGTTCTGATGTTTTTCTCACTCGTGTCAGGTAGGAAACATTTAAGAATTGTATTGTCTTTTGTGATCAAGAGCTTCAGCTTTTCCTTTAATCTTGAACAAACTTCCCCTCACAGCCAAACGCTTCTGACTCATCAGACATTGTGAAGGTCGCTGGGTCCTTGTCTGAGGAATGAAACTCCACAGGCCAAACCTCAGAAACAAAGATGTAACCAGCTGGGAACATGATAGACCAGCAGTAGTGCACTCCCATTAGACAAGATAAAGTTTGTTATCAGTGGGATGAGTGGGACTTTCCTTCCCTTTCCTAAATAGTTTTAAAATCTCTTCTTGACTCACCTCCTGTCCCTAACCAAACCTTTAACCTATCAGCTAGCTTAGAGGCAGCACATGGCTGATGAAGCAGCATGGTAGTGAAGAAATTGAAGCTCACACTGTTGGTGTAAACATGTTGCAAAATACCTGTACTTACTCCCCTGAGGAAAGAGCAGTGCTCGCATTCCCACAGGACAGCTTGGTGAGTTGGATCCAGTTGCCTGTGCCCACAATTCTTATGTGGCTGTTCTCCACCTTCACTAAGCAGCGAGTGTTCCATGGTTTGTGACTGCTCTCCTCTATGCTCATCCTGAAAGTTACTTTCTGTTAAAAATTAAAAGTGCAGTTTTGGCACTTGCAAAACTCCAGGTTCTCAGTTGTACTTACATCAAATGACTTTGTGTATCTTGAGCTTTATTTTGATTTTGCAAAGCATATGAATCCCAGATTCGCTCTAGACACCTGCTCTCACCTGGTTGCACCAAACCTGTGTTGTAGGGATTGCTTATTTCGACACAGTGTGAAACAACTGAGTAAGGCAGGGTCTGCTTAGGGAAATTTGATTAACCTTAAAGAAACTTCAGAAGATGTTGGGTAATCTCCAGGCTTTGGGTGATGTGAGCTGCATGCTGTGGTATCAGGGTTCAACACAGAAATGTAGCGCTGCGTCAGTGATAGGACTGAAGCCCTAACTTTGTGATGAGCCTGCTACTTTCCCTTGAGCACTGTAACATTTTTCTGCTGTCACTGCTCTCTTGTAGCCACCTGTTGCCTCTGGTCATGCAGATTTAGATAAAGCTCTCTCTGCAGGGTCATATCTTTGTGAAGTTTTTTATTATGGCAAGGAAAACATGGTCCTGATTCCTGTCTGCATAATAATATAAATCAATAACAACAACTGCACGGTTCCCTTACAGCTCTAGAGGTAGAATCATGGCAATTGAAATAATGGGCAATTAAGGAGAGCTTGAAAAAGCTTTTAAATCCAGGAAGCAAGTCAAGATGCTTTGCTGATGATTTGCTGGTTTGTAGAAATTGCAAGTGGCTGCAAATTGGTTTGCTTTTACTATAAAGTAAAACTATTCTCCAGTGTGTGTTTAACTAAGTTTATGAAAAGTGTCTCAGCATGGCTGGAAATGACCAACAGTAGTTGCTGCCTTTACTTGCATCCACCAGACCAGATAGATTTACAGCAAACTAAGAAACTGTTTGCACATTTCTTCAGGCCTTCTTAACCACCCTCTAACAACCAATTTTTCTTTTTCCTATTGTTGTTGTTAAGGCTTCGATAAGAATTGCTGCCAGAGAGACCCAATCAGTCCCATGCTATAATCTGGATATGATTAGAGTCCTCAGGACAGATTGAAACCATTTGATAGCATTCATTACTTCCTTATTTCAGGTTGTGCCATTTCACCATTTAATGTTTTAAAATTCTTGCCTCATTTAAGAGGGTACATTTTTTTTTACATTGTAAATAACAAAATCTATTTTGTTGTGTGAGTCCAAATAAGCTTTGAAGTTTGTGGCTTTGTAATTTGAAAGTCATCTGGAGAGTGTATGCTCTCTTGTCATCTTTAATCAATGCACTATAATCAATTATCATATCAAAGTGTTCAATAATTCCTTAGTGCAGAGGTGCTGGAGCTGTTTGGCCTAATTTCCTAGAAGATTCTCAGCATTCTCACTTCAGCATTTGGGTTACTTACCTGACTACTTAAAGATATCTGCTGTGAAAATAAAGCTGGTACTATTTGAACATCAGCCTCCTCACAGAAAACAGTGCCAGATGCTTCTTCAGCACTGCAAACCATTTCTGTCTGTCCAGTTTGTGAGCTGGGTGTACTGTGTTTCTGCCAGTTTCTAAGAAGCGAGTCTTTGTCTGTGTATCTGTGCTTTTATGCTAAGAATACTGCCTCCCATTTTTTTTTTTCTGAATATTGAGAGGTTTCAGCATTCCCTTTTCCCGCAGTTACTACCCTTCCATTTCTCAGGCAATATGGGAGGAAATTTACTGCTGACTGTTGGGTCCATAAGTTTATTTGAAGGCTGAGGAAAAGAAATTGTGAGGGTTTGGGTTTTTTTTTTTGTGTGTGATTACTGCCTAAGTTTCCTAAATCTTATAGAAGCTTGAGAAGATCTGTGTTTGTGAATTAAGGATACCTCTCCAAACATAGAACTGAGGTGTTGGTCCTCCATATTGCCTTTTTTTTGTGTATGTGGAGCTAAAAAAATACTGAAAATTCCATGTCAGTTGATGGCTTTTTCGGGATCACTATGTTTTGAACTCCACACAAATGTAGTGTATCCACCCTAACATCCCTGCGACATGGAGAGGTACCTGTGTCCTTTTTTCATATAACCCTGTTTGTCCCTGGGGTTACTGCAGCTGAGTGATGGGTCCTCAGCAGCTGCAGTAAAGCAGAAAAAGTCACCTGAACTTTCTGAGGCTTGGGCTGTTTTGTGTCCTGACCACACTTCCTTGTTTCTCAAGTTCCTAACTTTTGGTAAACAATTGACTTAACTCTCCAAGAAACCAGCAACGAGTTTTCTTATGATTTTGGTTTGTAACAGCTTTGAAGGCAGAATGGTCTCCTTGGTTCCATCTCCCAGAAAAGTATTGAACTACCAGTGAACAAAACTCCAGGAGTCTATTGCTGTACTAAATCTTGGAGCATTGACTGAAAAATCAGTTTTTGGCACTGATTCCATGCCAGGAGAGCAGAGTGGAAGGGAATGCTCCATCTGCTATGATCTAATGGGGAAGGAGGAGAGTGGTGTCAACCAAACAGAGTTGCTGCTCTGCTGCTCTGCAAGCAGAAGCCCTCCTTGGAGGTCCATCCATCCATCCATCCATCCATCCATCCATCCATCCATCCATCCATCCATCCATCCATCCATCCATCCATCCATCCATCCATCCATCCATCCNTCCATCCATCCATCCATCCATCCATCCATCCATCCATCCATCCATCCATCCATCCATCCATCCATCCATCCATCCATCCATCCATCCATCCATCCTCTGAGACAGACTGTTGCTTTCCTGCAGGAAGCCACATGTACGTAGATGGGCTGGTGCTCAGTCCTTGGTGAGAAATGAAACACCACATATACCTAGGAAAGGACAGGAAAAAAGCAGAGAGGACACGAGGCTGTGTTTGAGCTACTTTTCCTCAGGCTGGAGGAAGGAAAGCATGAGGAGCTTTGTGGTGAGAAGGTCTGGAAAAACATAGCCATTTTCCTCGTCTCATATTTTACCTATTGAGAAATAACCAAACTGGTGATGAGTCTTGTGACCTGTCAGACCTCTCAGCTGAACTGCAGCTGAAGAGATTCACTGTGAAAGAATATAGGCTGCTTCTTACTGTTGATTTTTGACCATGAGAGTTCCTAGGGGAAATAGCATATAGCAATAACATTTAATGGTCTTCTGATGAGCATCTGGAACTGGGTGTTTTTTTCTTTTAAATTGCATTAAAATTAAAACTGCATTATTGCAGAGTCCTCATTTCCTGTTAGGAAGCGAATTATGATGCTCTATTGATTGGCAAAGCTGTTTCCCATCCTTCATAAGTGTGGTTAGTGGACAAAACTTCGCTCACAGACACAGACATGCCCTACCACCCCACTCAGTTCTGAAAGTTTTTCCCTCTAAATTATTCATAGTAAAACCGCTGATTCTCTAAAATTTAAAACAGAGGAGAGAAGGTATAAAATACTCTCATGTATGCCTTTGTATTAATTTATGTGCTATCACATTGAATAAAAGGAAATAGCCAGTTAAGCATGTTCAAGAAGCCACATGATGAGTATAATTGATGCATTCAGCCTATGGAACATACATATAATAGTCCATTGTAGTTATGGGATGGGCCAGCCAATATTTTTGCCTTGGAGATCATTACTTAAGCAGATGACTCTTGACCCTCTTCTTTTAGTGCTGCAAGAAGTTTGCCAGAAAGTACCCTTTTGTGCCAATCAGCCTTTAATATCTCCCTCTGAGCAGCCTCAATTTTTCATTTAACTTACTTCTGAATGTTAATCTGCTTTTTATCCCAAGGATCTTTATGAGAAATAAATTGGAGCCTTTTCAGAAACGCAGTTGTAAAAGCTTCTTCCTTACTAGTTAAAAGCTTGCCACAGTGTAGCAGCAGTGTACATGTTGTAAAATAGTGTAAAAAATTTAACAAAAAAGGAATCAAAAATAGAAAGGCAACGGTGCACTGCTGAAAAGACATATCGAGTATATATGTACTGAAATGCTCTGACCTGCGTATTCTGTGGAAGCATAGGGAAGGGCAGCTGATAGGAGACCAAAGAAAGTTACACTGGGACAGACAAAGATCTACTTTGACATAACTTTGCAGTTACCATTGGTCCTCGCCCCTCCCAAAGTGGCCAAATGGGCAGAATAAAGAGAAAAGCTCACAGCCTGAATGGCAAACCACATTAGACTAGATGGCTTAAATAGGTTCTGACTCAGGGAAGGAAAAGTGCTCCTTGAGATCCTGAAGATTGGAGTAATGCGTGAAACTGGGCAGTTCCTTTTCAGCCTTGTGGGGGGAAAAGGGAAGAAGATATCAGCAAAGAGAGAAGGTTCTACTGAAAGACCAATGCACTGCTGCCCCTGGGGACAGTTGTTGTGTGGATGCTACTTGGTACCCAGCTCTTCCCTGTATATGCAGGGACTAGAAAGAAAATCTGTGTTTTAATGTGAGTTGTATTTTTCTTTCAGGGTTTTTCATCGGCATTTCTCTTTCAAGGGGACTGTAGGTAGGCCTCTGGAATGAATTATAAGGAAATCCCATATCCTCCTATAAAACAACAAAAAATTCTAACTTCAAGGGGAATGATAAGGGATCTTTGGTGATTTGAGAATGAATGTAACTTGGAATCCTTTCCCCACACCACCGTAATTACTGGTGAAAAACCCTCTAAAATATGGCTTTTCTGCAGCCAAGGTGCCAACAGGTTCCTTCCCATTTGTTTTCTTTATGATGGGCCATTCTCTCCTCAGTGCACAGGATGATACCCACTTTATTAAAAAAATCTACACAACTGATGACTACCTTTTCTTTCCTGGGAAAGACAGACCTTGGCAAATAATTACTTCTTGTTCTTACTTCTAACATATGTATGGCTTATAATTTATAGAGACTTGTAGTAAAAATGAGAATGAGTGTCTTGACCCCGTACGTTACAGCTTAAACCAATAAAAGAACAAAGGAGGGGTTCATAAGAAGAGGACATAAGACAGGTTTTTGTTTAAAGACTCGCATGCACAGTTAATACATGTAGCCAGAGAAAAGAGATAAAATACCTCAGATTAATAACTATGACTTTCTGCTGGCTTATTGCTTTCTAAAAGCTTTCCCCTCCGTGGACACAGAGCTGTATAAAAGATGAAGTAGTTGCACTCCATATTTTAGTCATCCCCGTAATGATGGCAAAATCTCTGTTAACAAACTCACGTTCTCCAAGGAAAGCAATCCTCTCTCTATTATTKCCAAGGGAAAAATTAATAGGGTTCACTTCTTGGTGTTACCTCTATGCTTGCTCCTCCATTCTTTGTTTCTCACTGCTTGACCTTTGTTGAATTACTCATGTAAARCAACAAAATGCTGCTTTAAGTACATAAATTGTGGTCCTCCTGTTTCCTGCGAACAGGTCCTGCTGAGGAAGTGAAGAAGAATCCTGTCAGGATGCCATAACAAGCACTGCATTTCAGAAACTTACTGGACAGTGAGCCCAGCTCAAACACTGACTTTGTTTTTGCAAAGCAGGAAGCGTTGCTTAAATTCATACAGTAAATATTTATTTGTGCTTCACAGGGAGCTTTCATGTAAGCTCGGATTAGCTGGAAATCAGGACAAGGCCTGAAGTTTGCTCCCTCATTGCTATGAAAGCAATTGTGCGTGGTATTTTTCAAGGAAGTCCCTCAGCTTTTCAGCTGGGCAGAAATGCATTACAAGTGACCTCAGTACTGTGTTCTTCAGCAGCTGAAGAGGAGGACTTTCAGGCTGATATTTAAAATTTAGGAAATGCCCCAGAAGGACAGAGAGAGAGAGAGAGAGAGAGAGAGAGATATGGGATAGGAGCCAGAAGTGGAGAGAACCAGCAAAGGGAAAAGGTCACACATATGGGAAAGGAGAAGAGGGACAAAGGTAAGAGTGGCTTTTATTTCACAGGATGAAATCAGAATATGCAAGTACAGGTTGAAAGAAACTCACGAAAGTTCTTTTTTTTTTTACTCTAAAGAAGCCCAAAACTATTGTAAAATGCTTTGATTCTACTCCTTTCATTTGCTTTATACCAGTTCTGTTCAAGAAATTACCATTGCATTTGGCACCAGCAGAAAGACAAGAGTCCAGGGGGTCACAGAGACATCCTTAGCCCCGAAGTCTCTTAGGGATGAGGGCTGAGGAGCCCAAAGGTAGGGGGAGCCTTGTCATTAATCACTTGAGTGGATACAGAGGACTGTGCTGCCATTCACCCATGGCTTTTTCCAGGGCCTGCACTGCAATACTCCTCCCACATATTTTGCAAGTGTGCAGAACAAGCTTTCCCAGCAATAACCTGGCGTGGGGTTGCGTTGTCCCCCTTCTTCCCCTTCCACACACCTGGCTGCTCAGCCAGGACTGAGAGCCTGGAGGGTAAATGCCTCACGGGTGGTGGTGGATTGCTTCAGCCAACAAGCCTGGCAATCTCCTGCTTTTATGAACACTGAGCTCACCTTGGATATGGAAAGAGAGAACTKCATTAGCTGGGAAGCATGTTGGGTTTCTTCCAAGGCACACTAGTGTATTGCTCTGCACACCRGCATGGAAACAATTTGCAGGCTGGAGAGCCAGCGAGCTCTCTCAAGGAGCTGTGCCACATCCTCTTCTCTCCCTTCACCTCCAGAATCGTTCCTTATGCAATCTCTTCTGCTACAGTTTCACCATCTGAGTTTAAATGTGGCCTTCTGATGTGAAGAATCTGGGTGAGTAGAGGCACATTAGCTGTAAAATCCCTAGCCAATCCTATTTTTTGGCATGAAGGCGGCTGTTACAGCACTGTTTTTATTATTCATCAAAAGGAAACTTTTCAAAGTAAATACATCAAATACCATATAACGTAAGCTCTTCCCAACCACTGCTTCCTCTACTTTTTCTCTTCCCCTACCTCCTATTTTTATAAGTAATCAAGTTGTTACTCTAAAGTCAATTCCAGGTCATCTTTCATTTGCTCAAAATACATCCTCATTGGCAAGCTATTTTCCCATTATTCAAGAACATACATATTGTTTTACTTACAGCTGTGTGCTGTATTTTATGTTCTCATATAAATGTTATGCCTGGATTATCATAACTAGAGCAAACTGGTTTTAGGGTTTGTTGTTGTTGTTATTTTTAGGTCCACTCCCCTGCATCCAAAACAGGAGAGAAATATTATTGTCTCTGTTTTTCACGATCTTTTTCAGTTCTTGAAGTGACTCAACATTCCACATTTCTTTCTGCAGAAAGCAGATTTCCYCTTGGCTATGAGAGTTTCCCTGCTTTGGGGAATGATGATAGYTGAGGTTTGGGAAAGATCAACAGATAAGCAGCGTTGCTTCTATGCCATGAGAGGCAGGAAAGAAGACAAGTCAGGGACATATTCCAGAAATTCATTACCTGCTGTGTAAAAAACCTAGTTTGTCTTCTCGGTTTTAAGCTATTGGTGGTTTCAATGAATGTCCCTCTTTCTAGTGTAGTGGAAACTGGTGAAATCTGGTGAATTCTGCATTTGCTYACTATTTTATTGATTTTGGGAGCTTATAAAATAAAAGCACATATTTATGTCTTGAGGGCCCAGCGAGGCAAAGTACCAAAGTCCCATTGTCTTCAGGATGTTCTTAAATATTTGCTGAAGTGATTAATTTACTTGAGGTCTCCATGCAAAATAATGCATTTCTAGCAAYAAATGCATATTGTTATTATTAATCTTATCCCTGTATTTCATGCCTGTATGTGCTAATGCTTGATGTATTACAGAGACACACAGTATGCAGTATGCAGAAGAGACAATATTTCTTCTGTGAGGATGAAAGAAGAAAAAAACAGAATTTTCTCTTTATTTTTAGAATGTCTGGTCTAGAGAAGACCCCTGAAGGAAAGTGTGCTGCAGCCTTGTTTGAGTTCTCTTTTTTTTTTTTTTATTTTTTGTGTTGTCTTCTAATGCAGTGAGTTAGGGCTCCTCCCCCCCTGCCCCCATGAGAGTGAGACCACATGCCCCTCTTAAACTACTCAGTTTATTCATACTCTGTGCTTGTTAATTTGTGAATGACTTCAAGGCACTCAGAGCATTAAAGGAAGTCTCCTCCTGGAGGTTTTTAAAGAGAYTCTCCTGGATTTTTTGAAGCTAAGATATTTGTTGTTTGCATGGGCTTGTTTTTTTTCTGAGTAAATGTGTGCTAAATGCTAATGCTTGCATTATAACCGTATTTCTTATAGTAGGTATGATGTTTAACTGGCATCCAAGATTCAAGAGCAGAGTATTTGATCCACATTAGGTGAATTGTTCAAAAATTCTGGTCTCTTTCATTATTTTAACCTCCAAAGAAGAAATCCCCTATAGAATAAATGTTTAAACACTGAGGCAAATGGACAAACAAACAAACCAACCTTTTATCATTGTTGGTGGGAAAAGTGTGCCTTATACTTTTCACGACTCGTGAGGAACAGCAGGCACAGCTCTGGTTGCGATGGATGTTTTGGTTATTTGATGTCTTCAGGGGAAGAAAGAAGAGCTTGTAGCTGAATGGTTTCTCTGGCAGCTTCCTGGCTTGAACTTCAGGATGAATGTCAAGTGAAAATGCTGGTGTATGACACTGACCAGGACATGTTTGTGTGACACTTYTCTTCCCCAGACTAATTTAGTTATGCCCTGCTCTACAGCAGCTCACAAGCTGTTCCTGAAACAGTAGGGGATCCCAGAGGGACCAGGTTTGCTCTTTGCCCACTTTGGCCTATTCACCTTCCTCACCGCCCCGGGAGCCTTCACTGCTGTGCCAATTACAGCCGTGATGGGGGCTGTCTTTAGTGGATATTGATATCTGAACAAACAGACCAAGAGTCTGGTCTTGATTGCTGATGTCTTTGCAATTTGGTTTCCTGTGGCRTGTTTGTACAGATGTCATGGCTGATATTCCCCTGCTTTTCAATAATTATGACCATATTGGGGGGCRGGAGGACAGCACTGATGTGCTGTGAGTTTGCTGCAGGAGCTCACTCCTGTGGCTGTGCTTCTGTTCCAGCCTCGCTGCCTGACCTCCTGCTTGGCATGGTGGGTTCTCTTCCTACCTGTCCCCCTTTAGAAGGGGCTGGTAATCCCTCTCAGCCTAGAAGGGTTGTCATTACAGCAGCCATTGTCATGTGGTCACATCTTGCCTGCAGATTGAATGAGAACCTAGGGGCACACAGAAAATACCTCAAAGGACAAGGACAGTGGAGAGCCTGAATAAATGACCACCATCTMAGTGGATCCTTTGTACAGGATACATGTCCTGGATGTCCCCCCTTTCCTGCAGACAATGTTCTTTGTGTCCTGCTGAGCACTTGCTGCTCTTTGTGCAGAGCTGATGCAGTACAGCACAGCCATGGCCCCTCTCAGCACTGGAGGAGCAGCAAACAAGCAGATCCGAGCCAAAGGAGCTGCAGGGACAGATTTGGGCTCTTTTCTCACCCTGCTGTGTGCTTGGTCATAGACTGTAATTTTGGTCACGCCGTGATTCCTGCTAGACCCAGCTGTGCTAGCTGTGTAAAACAAGTTGCTTTACAATGATACCACAAGTTCCTATCACACCATCCTTTCTGCCCAAGGCAATGCCCTCGCTCTTATATCAAGCTCTTTCCCCCTACGTGTCTGACACGTTCAGGGGTGGAACTGGGAGCATTTAAATCCTCTGAATTTTTGTGGCCAGCAGGTCTGGAGGAGCAGTCTGCTCCAAGCAGAACTTCCCCTCAAACTGCTTGCAGTCATATCCAAATGGTAGTGGGGAAGAAAGAGAGGCTGATTGCATGCTCTCCAATTTTCTCTATTAGGAAGATCAAAAGAATTGCTGCCTTTACTGGCAAATCTCAAGGATGAATTGTGGCAGCCAGACCAGTACTGGTCTGTGTTGAACTGTAGTCACCCAGAATAAATCAGCACTAATTGCAGTCTGGGGCTGTGATTCCAGAGGGGCTGCCTGAGCACCACACAGTGACCCCCCCCAGCTGCCTGGTTGTGAAAGCCAGCGGCAAAACTCCCAAGGACATCAGGAGACACAGGGCTGAGGCTGCACGCTTACGTGCTTTAAAACCAAATACCTTTCTGCTTCTCTGAGGAAACAGGACTGATAAAGTGATGTGATGAGCATTGTGATCCCAGATTTGGCAGTGTGTGGCTGCCCCAGTATCGTGGGATCCAGAGGGAAGGTGATACCCCGGCTTTCTGTCCACAGGATTGCTGCACAAAATAGCTCTGGTGGCCTTGGAGGAGATGGGGGTGCTGCTGGTTCAGGTTCTCAYTCTATCCCAGCTTTACCCATGGCAGGATCTGCCACCCCCTGTGAGAGGCCATCTGATGGCCCCATGGTCAGTTGTGGCACCAGACAGACTGACCAGTTCCACCGGGGCTGAGTGAATTGTTCTCTGGTTGCTCTCACCTGAGACAATTCTTCTTCTGTCTCTAGAGGCAGCGATTGCTGCCAGATGGGTGATCTTATGTTATCCTGGCTTAGCCATTTTCATCAGAAGGGCATGGAAGGATCAGCAAAATATTTCCACAATGCAAAAAATATTTCTAATATATCAAAATTTAATTGCCTTCTCACTGAAAATATGTTTGAAACTAATGCAGTTTTAAATATAAATGAAATATGTATRGTATAAATTTCAGGTTTCCCCTACAAAGGACAGGCAAGAAACGGAATTCAAGTCAGTTTAAAAGYCCAATTATCCTGAAGACTTGAGTGCCGGACAATTTTGAAGAGCATTTCTTAGCTGCTGTAAAGGGAATAACTTTTTCTTCAATAAAACAAGGCAGARATTGGGAACAAYGTCAATGCAAAGCCACAAATGTGGYTTTGCAAGAAAGCAAAGGGGATGRCCATCCTTCCTGCCACTTGTGCTTGGGGAAAACACTAACAAGGCAYGAAATGAAATGAAAAGGCTGTAGTGGGAACATGGCTTGAGCCATGGGAGGTGGTGAGGGCTGGGAAGAGCAAACCCAAAATGCTCCTTCCCCTGCGTGCACCAGTGCCGCCGGGCTAAACGGGAAATGCACCCCTGTGCATTAAGTGAAGGGGCCAGAAAGCTGAGCAAGCCTGGGCAGGGGGTGAGGTGGGGTGCAGTGGGGCTGAGTGGAGGTGGCTGTGCCCTGCTGGAGCTGTGCTGCCTCTTCCCAGGACCTGTCTAGGACCCGGCTATGCCTCCTGCACCATAGGGGATGGCAGGGCCAAGCCTTGCCCTTGCAAGCCCAAGGCTGGACACTGGGTCCATTTGCTCTGTTATTAACAGAAATTCAAAGTAACCCTTGGTCGGCTGTTCCATGTGGTGCTGAGAAGCTGACACCGATCACTCCCCCACTTGACCCCTTCAGGGCAATTTATAAACACTGGCTAACTAATCCTCCCTGTGTGGCTGGGGGAAGGAGCAGGGATTTTCCACCTCTTCTCTCCCACCTCCATTTTGTACAGATTTGATGGGAAATAGGATCCCTGTGCCTGTTTTCTCCACCTCGAGTGGGCCTGGCTGTGTCTGTGTGATGGGATGGGGCAACAYGGCCRAGCAGGACACAGGTGAGGACCACAGCCTTGGCTCGGGAGACAGATTTATAAGTAGCACACCACATTGGTCTTCTTTTTATAAACAATCGGAAATGTCTTGATGCCAGATGCTCAGCTGGTGTAAATCAGCAGAGCACYGCAGATTTATACCAGCTGGAGCTCTGGCCCCCCCGTGCCCCAGTGGGAAGGGGATGGGGGAAAGGGAGAGAGGCTGTTCCTGCTAACCGCTCCACCGACCTTCCTTCTGGGTAAATATCTCCATATGTTAACAAATGCTAATTAAAACCAAAAGCACAGRGGAGCTCTCAGGATGTGTGTGTAACAGGAGCACCCCAGGATTCTGCACTGCTGTAATCTTTCTYCTCCCGCTGGATCTCACCTTTTATTTGGTGTTGCACCTCCCTGACTGATATTTAACCTTGCTCCTGGTTCTCTTTGTTGGAGTTTTGCCATGCATACACTATTGCTCTGATGGGTGTAGGATTGGTGTCTGCAGACACCTGGGGGCAAGCCCAGATGTTTCACTGGTCAAGGGAAAAAATCTGTTTTGTTGCAGCATGCCTTGCAGTCATGTAAGTAACTGTGCTCATCARTCAAGAACTTCAGGGAAATGGAAATGTCGTGCCTATTTTGGCTTCCAGGTGACCACAACCTTCTCTTGGACTGGGATAATACCAAGCATGATCATTCTTAG
>NW_026623283.1:1876862-1911220 GCF_030028575.1 Malurus melanocephalus
AAACACAAGTTTGCCTTGAGGTGAAGTGGAATTTTCAGAAGTGGGTTTTCGAAATATCTGTTTGAATAAGGGCTAGAATATCTCCAGGGGAGGCTGTGCATTGGAGCTGTCATGCTGGTATTAGAGTGACATTTCCAAAGTGAGGGATAGGATTTAGTATCCGATTACTGTGCTGCCAATAATGGCAGTTGCACTGTTGTAAAGTGTAGGGATAAGTATGTTATACATTCTCAATATGTCATACAGCCAAAATGTTTTTTTTTTTAAAATTCAAGTACACATGATGAGTTTCTGGAAAGACCCTAGCATTTCATAGCGGGGTTCATGCATTGATTAGCAAATCACTGATGTGCTCCTTCACTCAAAAGCCTAAGGATTTATTAGGGGTTTTTTAATTGTCATTGTTTGCATTTGATAGTGCTGGCTTATGTATTAGAAACAGACCCAGGAGAGTTGCAGCAATTCATGCTGGTGGTGTAACAGAGGTACATGTGCCCAAATATATCTCCTTGTTTTTCAGTGGGAGCGTGTTCCCACTGTCTTTAAGTCAATGGCAAAAATATTGTTCTCTTCTTGTGGATCAGAGGTGGRTACAAAGCACTGTTTCCCCACCCCATCAAGTCAGACTGGTATTTTTTTCAGTAGTAGAAAGGTGATATATGCAAGAAAATAGGGGTGACTTGTAAAAGCACCAGTCTAAYATTTGGGCTGTAGATAAAATAAATGTAGTTTAGGTACCACAAAGGATGGGATGAAAGAAGATCCTCAATACACCTTGACTCACCCAGAAATGCCCAAAAGATGATACTCTAACTTCAGTGTGTTCTCTCATCAGTGTTCACAGCCTTTCTGTATCGCTGAAGTATTTGGTTTGGATATATTTATGAAGATTGCCATATATTACTCCAGGTCTAGCTTTTGTCTCAAGTGACACTTACTGTGAACAAATTAGCACTGAAGCCAAATTTGTTTTGTTGTGATGTCTCTGCAGCAGGTACAGCTTTTGTAAACAGATGCTGCAAGAGAGGCARGTTTTTTGCATCACTCTAGATCTCTTGAGAACTAAAGTGTTCAGGTGAAWAACTGGTTGAGAGACAAAAGAAATACTAAGTGAGAAGTATTCTCAGACTATCTCTTCTTAGAGATTCCTTATTTATAGTCTCTGGCACTTTTCTAGAATTTTTGGTTGAAGGTGTTCCACARTAATTCCTTTTCTTTAGGCTTAGTTGAAATCCATTCCACTTCTACCACATGTAACTCAGGAGGCTAACAAGTACTYCATGACCAACTTTTTAAATTTTTACATTCACAGGCAAGTGCCAGGTAGATTTAAAAAATGTAGGTTTTTTTGTTGTTGTTTTTTTTTTTTTCACGCACTTCTTCCAACTCTTTGGTAGTAATGTTTCATTTTTGAAAACGACTGGCACTGACTGCAGCACCCAGTGATCTCTGGTATGGGATTGGAATCACCACCAGACTATATGCTCTCTGTTACTACAAGGTGTTATGCTGGTAGGAAGGAGTTCCAACATATCTGAGTCTCCTGCAATCTCCAAGATGCACCATGAGCAGCAGCACACTCTTTGTTGGGCCTTGTGTCAGCATTGGTGGTGAAATACTGATGAGCAAACATGCACATYCTTTCCGTACTTGTCTCTCCAGGTTTTGTGCCAGATCCTGTTTTGGTATATCCTACCTAATCCTGACCACTTCAACTACCCCAGTGCTGGCACAAATGATGAAGAAAGAGGATTATTTGAAGCAAATGCCCTAAACTTAATCTATGGMCACAATCTTCYTACTACGTTGAGCTGTGACTGATARAAATGGGCAGCAAATGCTGATGTAGCCTTTGTCAACAAAATTTTGGTGGACAAGTGGTAATGGACTTCACCCTAGGCTTGCCAATCCTAAGCCAATTGCTGTGCAGATAAAAGCAGCCCTTTCAAGCTGTTCCATTGGGGTTTAAAAGCAAAACTGGGAAGGCTTCCCTAGGGAAGTTGATCTCTTGTAGTGTTTATTCTCACAAACCAAGAGCAGCAATTAATATCTCTTTCAGATGGTGAGAATGTCTTTCAGATGGTGAGAATAAACAGTCTTGTAGACATGCAGAGGAAATGGAAATGACACACGAATTTTAATTAACCTACTTCTCCCTGATTTTGCTCTGTAGTGCCAAAATGGAGCTGTGGAGATCCTTGGGTTACATACCCTGGCATCTTCCTGAGCTGCTGGCTCAGTTGAAAGCAGGTGAGTTTCACACGTGTACCTGAGATCTGTGTGTTTCGTGGGGGTTGATTATCAGAAAGGTGTCTGAGCCCTTGTTGCTTTTGCTCCATCTGCATATACTCTGATAACCACTTTGAAGATGCCCCTATTTTTGAACACAACCATAAGATCCAGAAATCTCATAATGATGATATTTATTATKATAATGTTGACCATTGCTCTGATTACAGTCTCCAGTGTAGTCTTCCCTGGACGCTTCATGTATGCTGATGTAAAACAGTGTGGCAGAAAATCTGATGTCACCTGCAGCTGCCACACGGTATATCATGGGAGAAGGTGTTAACCCTTTCTAGAAAGATCTCTCCTGTGAAGGACAGAGGTCTTCTTGGTTGGRCAGCTTACTCAGCCTGATTATTCACGTCTGTATCTGCTTGCCAGCCCCACTTCTCACTGCGGTGACTGCTCCRTGGAATTGGAGAAGCAGTAATTCTCGGTTTACAGCAGATAATTTTGACCCATTTTCTTGGGCTATGCTGTATTTTATCATCTTCATGTCCTCTGACATCTGGTCCCATGAAAGTGTTGAGCCACAGCAATATGGGGTTTCTATAAATACRTTTCTCCCATACGGAGATTGACAGCAATCAAGTTGAGAAGTGTTTCAGAGCCATGTGGGAGGAGGGAGGAACAAGGTGAAGGGGGAGGCAAGGTGTCTTATTTCCCCTCTCACCTCCTTCATCTCAAGCCCTGATGTCCTCCAGGATGTGTTCTTTGTGTTAACGGCAGGGGTGCTCCAAAGCAGCGGTAAATGTGGGCCCCAGATGTGCTAATTCAGTCTGGGCCAGGCAGGGGAAACRCACGTATTAAGTCACTCACCAGGATGTAGCTCTGGCAGCTCCAGTTTGGGCTAAATCTCTGCTCCTGTATCTCTGCCCTYGCCTCCCTGCCCTGGCCCTGGCTGGGCACCTTCCCTCTGGCCCTGTGACATGGGCACAGCTGGCCCCTTGCAGCTCTGAGCTGGGGCAGCATCTGTGTCGTGTGTGCCCCCTGAGCACTCCARGCAGCCTTGAGCCAGCTCTGGCCGCTGCTGCTGCACGGGGAGGAGGCCACAGGAGTGTAATGCAAAGTGAGAGAGTGCACTAGTGCAGGAAGCCTTTAGCAGAGATGGGTCGTGCCTTTAATCTGCTTAGAGGGTTGTGGAATTCAAAGCAAAAAATTGCTACCCCTTCCCATGTAGACAGATGGCCTCATAGGTTACTAGATATACCAAAAATGTCACTGTTTGAAAGGTGTAGGTATATATAAAATGTATCACTGTCCAAAAAAATGAGGAGGTTGCCCTTTCCTTTGTTCTGCAAAACACAGCTCCAGTGATCTGCAGCATGTGCTACTGTACTATTGATTTACTGCTTGATTATAATGACATTTCATAACACAAGTGTTATTAAAGACTTGTTAATCTTCCTTAAGGATCATGTTCCTCAAAATGTTTGAGCAAAATGCTCTGCGTTTATCTTTAAGTACCTATTAAAATAAACTCAAATGACTTGCTGTATCAGGGTTTTAATTACAAGTTGTTCTCCTTAGCGCGGGGCTTGTGGCTTCTTTCACGTCCTTACAGGATTTCTGAGGTTTTACCCAAGCCCTACTAGACTTCCAGTGTTTCTGTCACCCCTTCCCTGTGTGTGTCCCTCAATCCCAATGCAGAGAGAACAAATACTTTCTGAAACATGCCTGAGTCGAAGCTAAGTGGATTTTGCTGAGGTTTGTGAGGGATGATGGATTAACAGCTGTCCTTGCGAATCAGCACAGAAAATATTTTTTAGTATATGGGACACTGGTGAATGAGTTTGTGTGCACCAGGCAAGTGGCATTAAACATCCACGTTGTACCAGTGTCTAGAGGTGGCAAGAAGCTTATAGTCCTGTTTTCCAACATCAAGAACATCTCCAGTGCAAAGCAGATATTACATCTTCAGCAGCATGGTCTACTAAACTTTTTATCTTGTGTTATTTACCTGACGTGCAATGGGGGACTTGTTTTTAAATGACAGTGTCTCTTGAGATACTTCATGAGGGTATGAAATGATTTCTKTGAACATGTACTTGCAGAAGGAGGTGCAGGACTCAGATTTTCTACCTGTAGYGCCCTATAAATGTGAGCAGCAGTGAGTCTTCACAGTCTTATGCAAAACTCTTYGATATGAATGGAAAGTCTCCTACAATCCAGTGCCAAAAGTACTGTGGCCTTCTTTGTGCATTTAATCTTTGCAGTTTAATTTAGTTCGAAACCTGATTTAAGCTCACGTATAAAGAGTGTTGTAAATGATCTTTTCTGTTAAATCCAGTTCTACATTTAGATTAAGTTTGCAATAGTCCAGACACAGGAGTGGAAGAACAGGCTGCCCAGAGAAGCAGTGGAGTCACCATCCCTGGAGAAATTTAAAAGACATGTTGATGTAGTTCTTAAGGACATGATTTAATGTTGGACTTGGCAGTTCYGCATTAATRGTTGGATTTGATCTTAGAAGTCTTTTCCAACCTAAATGATTCTATTATTCTACAGAGCACATATCCTTTAACTGTGACTTTACCATTTTTAAGAACTGTACAAAATTCCATCAGAAATGCTGAAAAAGGCTGAAGCCCTTCCTCTGCTTGTAATGTTTGAAATGGGCTTTCTGTTTTTCTTGAAATGTTCACAGTCTTTTCAAGTCAGGATCATATACAGAATATTAGTGAAAGATAAGGAAAAGCAGTTGGTGAAAAACATACAGGCATCTCTTGTTTTTGCAAGGCTCTCTTTCTTCTGATGGGTAACAAGAAATGGATTGGTTTTTCAGGGTCCTTGGGCAATTTGTGTGTCTGTTTTCCCCTGGAGAGGTGACAGATGGTGGAAGAAGGAAAAGCTCAAGTCTGCCAGGATGAGAGCCTGCACACCAGCCACTGCCCTACACAGACAGGCTGAGAATGTTGGGGCTGTGCAGTCTGCAGGACAGAAGGTTTTGTGGAGACCCTATAACAACCTTCTGTTATCTGAAGAGGCCTAAAGGGAAGCCAGAGATGGACTCTTCATCTCAAGAACTGTAGTAAYAGGACAARGACCAATGGGTACAAATTGAAAGAGGGGAAAGTTAGGTTGGAGATTAGAAAGAAYTTCTTTACTGTGAGGACAGTGAAACACTGGAACAGGTTTCCCAGAGAGTTTGTGGATGCTCCAACCCCAGCAGTGTTTAAAGCCATGTTGGATAAGGCCTTAAGCATCCTGATCTAGTGAGAGGTGTCCCTGCCCATGGCAGGGGAGTTTGAACTAGATAATCTTTAAAGTCCCTTCCAATCCCTTAGCATTCTGTGATTCTATGTGCTCTACAATTACACCTTTGTAATTACGTAGATTCCTCCCCTCAGCCAAGAAGGGGAGGAGCTGGTTCTATCAAACCAGAACAAACCTGTCAGCTGTACATAAACAGGATTGCCTGAAACCTGGTGTTGGACTSATTTGACCTTCAGTGTAGGATTTCTCAGGCTGAGTTAGGTGGGAGAAGCTTCATGAACAGAAACCCTGTGCTGCCTCAAACCTCACATGGGCAAGTTTGGTTGTGCTAAAGGTGCAGTGTGTGCCAGCAATGCCCCCTTGGAGGCTTAGAGCAAAGCAGTCCAATTAAACTAGGACCAGTTGTGAATGAAAGAGGCCTGGGAAGAAGAGGAGAACCATGAGGACGGCGAGAGAGTATTCACGGTACTGAAATTAAGTGCTTTGCGTTCGGCTGTAAATTGTGGAGGCAGAAGTGGGTACCTGCAGGTGCAGCTTGCATGGTTGTGCTTTATCAGTACTCTTAACTGGCCATTCATTGAGCAGGGCAGTCAGAATAGCCACAGGGGCTTTTCACTGCCTCTGAGTAGCAGAGGTATGAACATCTGTCATATTTGAGCTACGGAATTCCTCCTGTTACCTTCCACTGGTGGAAACWTCCTGATGACCGAGTTCCCTCCTTTGCGTGCTTAAAATCCAGAAATCACTCTATTTTCAGTGAGTTTCTTTCTGCCTCACAGTGCTAACACTGAAATATTTTATTTCCCACCACAGAATGTTTTTTTTATGTTGTCGTTGATGATTGTTTTCATTTTTGGTGTTTTCTTTTATCGTTTTGAGTCAGCTCTCTTAAAAGGGGAAGGTTTGACCATCTGGTTCTGGGAAGGCTCAGGATCTAACAGTCATGGCTGGTTTGCACATCATCCCAGGCCAGGTTAAAATAAACACAACCATCCTTCTTGGAAAATAAGATGCGCCAGGTGTTAAACAACCTCTGTGAGCTCCAGGAGGAGAGGATGAAATTTRTGCAGCACTTGAGAGAGATCTAGGGATTAATGGAGGGGTGTTATAAAATGAAATTCTAGCTTCCTTTGTGTCTGATGCCTTATTYTGAAAAGGAAAGGATGGAAGAAATAAAACCCAGTTAAGAACCCARGGGATAACAGTAACCCTGAAAACTGTGGGCTCCTCATCAGAGGAGCTTGCTTTCTTTTTTAACGTAACTTTTTTCCCCAATATGCTGAGTCTCTAGGTGTGGTGTACAAATCACCCTTCTGACAASGAATGAGGACATTCTCAGAACGGGCCATGAATTGCCATACACAAGAAAGTGTAATTAGAGAGAGCCATCAGAAAGACCTGCACAGCCCCTTTCTGTGGGGGCGCAAGGGCAGGAATGCTGTGCTTTCAGCCGGCATTGTTCCCCTCACCATTCAACTGGAGTGGTAAACTGTTAAAATTTCCCCCAGTCCCCAGCCTGCTGATTCGTGCTCTATCAGGGGATGAAGTTTTGTTTCTGCTTTTTAAGGTCAATATATCTTCCAGAGTCTCCTGCTCATATACTTAGTATTTTTTTTTCTTCCTTTCTTTCTTTCTTTCTTTCACAAACATTAACGCTTCTTTTTACCCTCTCTCTTTCCTTCCAAGTAGCCTTTACCCTGCTTGTATGAGCAGCTGACAAAGAGAATAAGTAATTTCTTAGCCTTTCAGTGTTGAACTGCTTCTGTTTTTGTGAGTGGCCTTTGCACCTGTTGTGATAAGCAGAGCTCCCTTCACAGCAGCACTGAAAGGGTGGCAATCTCTCTCCCCCCTCCCTCCCCACTTTAAACTTACTCTTTCTTTCTGTGAATACCAATAATTAAGGAAAGCGCTTGAGTCTGCGCTGGATTCTTTAGCCTGACAAAACCTGGTATTTATATAGATTAAAATGAACAGGGAATGAACCAGRGCACATTTCTCATCAGCTTGGTGAGAACCGTCTGGAGCAGGCTTATTGTACGAACAAAACAGGATGACCAGTTCACTTAACTAAATTTGGCCTTACCCCACCCAGCCTGGTCTGTCCTGTTTATACCTCCAAACCTCCTTGTGTGAACTTGCCTCATCGTGTGCGACAAAGCATATAAAACGATGTGGGCTGCTGAGAAAAAAATCACTGCTATTTAGCATTTTTTAAAAAYGTGCTTTTCAGTGTGCTTTTTGATATGTCCCTTCTTGCTTTAATTTGTGAAATACTCGTAGTTGTGCAGCTTTATTTGCTCAAGTTTGGTCTCCTGGGAGCTTCGCTCACACACTTTGGGCTCTCCCTCTGCCAGTGGCTGGTGTGCCAGCTCCAAGCCAGGGGGACCCTTGGCACTTGAGGAAGGGTGACAAATATCTTCAGTGACCGACCCTCAGCACAGGTCTCAAAAAAGGGCACCGTGGACCAAAAAAAGAGAGTGGAAAGGCTACCCAGCTGCTCACACAATACAAGAGAAGGCCTTGGCTRCAGTTCAAAGCTGTTCTGAGTGAGTGTTTCAATTTAATTCTAAATTAAAAGCAGCCAGTGTTGTATAGCACAGGGAAAAGATTATGTATTAATGCTTTTTCCCCCTGACATAATCCTAATGATCGCACTAAAATAAATAAAAGTTAAGCCTTCTTCCTCTCTTTCCCCYGTTGCTATATTATGCTGTGGAGAGCAGCCAGGTTTTTGTAGGTGAAAAGAAGACGAGAGAGATCCCAAAACTGCCAGGCTGAGAGGGGAATGGTGCACCGCCAAGCTTCGCCTTGACCTCCTCCCTCCTCCTTTGCCATTGACACATTTTGCTGCAGGCTCCCGTTGAACAATTAGCAAGAGAAGAAGCCCTTTAGCGAAAAGTCTGAGTAAAATTGTAGTSACCAGCAGAAGAAAGCAGAGGCTGGTGAGCTGGTGACTTACCAATGTGTGTGTGGGGAGATGTGCCGGACGGCTCCTCCAGAAACCCAGCGGCCTGCTCCTGTGGGAGCAGGGGAACGCTGCTGTGCTGTGCTCTTGTTGGAAAATGTCTTCTTGAGAGTCAGTGGTGATAGTGATACTCCTTGGGATGCTCTGTGGTCACATTTCAGCAGGCTGAGGGGAGCAGTCACCTTTGGTGGAGGCACAGCGGGGTGGGACCGCAGAAGCTGCAGCGTGAGGCAATGCAGCCCTGGCCATGCTCTGCTGGAGGAGCCATGGGGTGTGTGATGTCAGCTCTCCCTCAGCCCACAGGGTACCCCAGGAGCACTGAACACTCCCATGAAATGCAAAGCCATGCTCTAGGTACAGTGCCATTTAAGACATATGTGGTAATTTAAAAAAACAGCTGGGAATTAAACCCCAAATAAATCACTCCCCCTTCCTCCTGCCTCTGGTGAGAGAGGGACAGAGACTACGGGGTGACAATTTACGGAAAGCAAGCAGCAGTGCAATAAGAAAGGCACAGCAACAGCATCAGCAACAGCAGTACACAAAGACGGTGGTTTACACATAAGAGGTGTTCACCACCTCGACTCAGCCCCGTGTGGCCGCTTCCACTGCTCACAGCAACACTCTCAAGTTATTCCGGACACAAAGACAAGATGCCCAACAGGGTTAAAAAAGCATCTGGACAATATTCTCAGGCACATGGTGTGACTCCTGGGGATGGTGCTGTGAACAACTTGGAGTTGGGCTCGATGATCCTTGTGGGTCCCTTCCACCTCAGCTTATTGTGTGATACTGCGAAGATGGCAGGTGCTCTCTGTCACCAGTGTTCCCTGTCCCCAAGCCTGAGACAACAAGAAGCAATGAGGAACAAACCCGCAGAAGCCACATCATCCAGATACAAATGTTGTTGTTTAGCACTTTGCTGAGTGTTTGACTGTGTTTCCTTGGCATGTGCCTGCAGTATCCCAAATTCCCGTGACCCCAACCCAGCATGCCAAGTTCCTCTCCCGATGGCCCTGTAGGAGTAGCTCAGCAGGGGGAACTGCTCAGACTGGGAATTCCCTGCTGAGAGGGCTGAGTGCTTGCAGGCATGCAGTGGGTGAGGGATGCTCCTCTSTGCTTTGGCAGCCCCTGTGGTGCTTCTGGTGGGGGCTCCTCAGCTGCTCTGAAGCTGGAACATCAGGCATCAATGAGCAGCTCAGGAGGGTCTGAGCCAGCAGGGAAATGGAAAGATTACACTTCAGGTGGTCCTTGGGGTGTGTCCCTCCTGCTTGTCTTGCAGAACTGTAAATAAGAGACAATTTCACTTTTGTGGCTGTTTCACAAATTTCTGTTTTCTCGCTTCTTCCCCCTTTCCAGATTTGATCTGTCAGGGCTCAACATTGGTGTCCTTGTCCCTCTGTGCCTGCCCTGTCCTTTCCTTGGCAGATCTGATTGAATGATTTGAACTTACAARTACTTTGTTTAAATAGTACCTGTGGTGGAAATGCCTCTGGAAATGAAGTGCTCCACGTGTTCCCTCTGCCARCTCCAGCCTCTCCTGGGCACCCAGCCCTTGTCCAACACTGCAGCTCTGTGTAAGTCCCACTCTGCATGTCTGAGCACCTCCTCCCTGCCACCTCTCAGCTCAACTGGCAACGTCCTTCTGGAATATACTGCAATATACTTGAATATGAAACATGCTGGGAAATTACACAGTAAGGTTCAGTAAGGTTATGGCAAGAACAGAAAATTGTATTTCCTAGCTCCTGATAGTACCTGTAAATGACAAACTTTCACTRTTTCAAACTTGTATCAAGGGTGATCTTCATTAATTGCTCATACATTTGCTTCCTATGGCTCAAGGAGAAATAAGTACTARTTGCTGACCATGGAGACACCAGATTAGAAGGATTTTATTTGGAGAGACTTCCTGCCAGGCCAAATGCCAGGCAAATCATGTAAAGAAAACCATGTGCACAGACATGCTTGCCTAAATGTGTGGGAAAGGGGTATCCAACTGTGCAGCTCTCTTTGGATGATACAGACCTTAAAATAGAAACTTTATCCTAGAAAACTTAATGAGGATTCATAAAACCTGGGTATATATTTAGAAAACCTCGTGAACTTGCCTTCAGCTTGAAACAAGGAGATAACATATAAGTCCCAGAATATTTCTGCAGCTTGTACTAGAATGAGAAGGTGAGGGCCAAAATGATACAAAAGGGGAAAAATGCTTATACTGCAGATGAGRCTCTTCTTGGCAGGTCTGAGGACTGGTGGTTCTGCTTTCTGTCATGCAGGACTCTCTGTGATGTGCATTTGATTAAAACTCAGCGAGCGTTTACACGCAGAGTCCTACAAGCATATTTCTGAGGCCACAAACCCTCTATCAGTGTCAAGTGAACTACACTGCAGAATCAGGGTGCCAGGATCCTGAATTCCTGGGCAAGCTCCCAAAGGGGCCTGTCCATGAAGCACAGGAAGGTGACTGCTTTGGTTGAGGATGGAAAGATGACAGACGGTGATTCTGAGAACAAAGACGTGGACACATGCAAACGGATTTAGTTTGATGGGGGGAGGGATGGAAAGGAGAGAATAAATTCCATCCCTTCCTTCCTGCCCACCTTATCTTTAATTTAAGGCTGATGGATTGATTACCATTTGTTATGATAAGTCCATATGTGTACAGATCCAACGGTAGGATTATGTTCCTCCTCCTTTGTTATTTGAAGTCAATTGCAGTTCATTAAATCTCCCTCATCAGTTCCACCACCTGCTCCTCTTCCTTCCCTGACCCGAAGTCACATGCCCATTTCCCCTCTTCCTTTTGTTTTCTGTTTGTTTCTCTTTTAATTACATCTCTTGATCTTTTCCCCATCAATTATTTTGAGCAGAGAATTGGTCAGGAAACATCAATGCAAATGAAATTGTGGTTCAGAATAGAAACAAAGAAATGTTCGAGGGAGCTTTGGTTTTCATTTTCCAAACAGCTCCGAACTTGTGCTTGAGATCCTGACATACCCTTTTCGCAGGGCGTSAAGTAGGGCTTCTGCAGCACAGGAACAGGAACCCCTTCCTACCTTCAGTGAAGGATTTAACAGGCTCCTGCAGGGCTTGGTGGAAGTTTTCAGCTTTTCTTGTCATCCTGAAAAATCTCACACTCGGCCCTGTCAGACCATGGCAGCACACAGGTGGAAAACCCACCAGCAGYAAATTAAAGGTAGAGGAAGCCTGAGCTCATTCCTTGGCTTTGTGGGCTTGGGCAGGCAGCTGGACCGCAGGACAGAGCTGCCTGCAGGACAGCCCTCCCCACTGCTTGCAGCTGAGTGAAATAGCTAGATGGATTTAATCAACAAAGTTTGTGATTGATGGATACTGCAGCCTCTTCTTGGGATCCCAGCCAGGGTGAAGGCGGTGGAGGGCTGGCRCCGTGCCGAAATGGGCTCAGCAATCCCACCACAGGTTGCACCGCAATGGGTTAGCAGCGTGTACAGGCCCAGGGGGATGGGAGTAACCAGCAACAGCTGAAAAAAAGGAGGGGCAACACATTAAAAACATTTAGGCACTCATCTGACCAGGCCCCTGTACCTCTCTCCAAAGCCAGTGTTTATAAACACAGTTTTTTTCACTCAGGTGAGGAGACAAGTCTGGACCTTGCTGTGTGGAACAGCTTGCAGCCTGTGGTTATGGGGGAGCTGTGCAAAAACAAAGGCAGGCAGAGGAGAAAGTACTTTTTCTGCTGTGGGTAGACAAGCCTCAGTTTCAGACTGAGCTCTGAAGTTTAACCAGCTGTTTGGCAGGCCCAGACTCATCCCTTTATTTCTATTCCCCTAGGTCACTAGAAATCTCTTCTTTCTCACTCCCATCTCCTTGCTTTGCAACTGTCTGTGCTGCCTGTTTGCAACAGTAAAACACACACACAYGGCTTTGGATGGTTTTTTGATCCCTAAATGGGGGCATAATCACAGCAACCAGGTGGCAGCTTTCAAGTCTGATGCCCCTTCTCTGGGGTCAAGACTTAAAGAAATCCATATGTTCACATTCATAGATGCACATGGGCAAGGAAACCTTGTGTCCCATTAACTGCCCGCTTCCGCTTCTCTTAAGTGCTATTCCCGGCTTGTCAAGGGGCTGTAACCCATCCATGTGCTGGGGTCACTGGAGTGTCTTCATCTGTGAGGTTTTATCATGCTTTAAAAAGCTTTTTGAAAAGTTCACCCAGCATTGCAGTGCCATCAGAAGGGTTAATRCTACTTGAGGCATTTCAGATGCCTGACAGGGGTTAATCTAGGCAGTGCAGAGAGGGATCAGGTGACTCTTGAATGGACGAAAGTCCAGTAACTTACTTCATTTTGGACAAGCAGTCGTTGGCCTGCATGCTTCAGCTGAATTTTATTCAAACCTCATAAATGTGCACATGGCTGGTGTTGTGGGTTAAGGTTTCTCCTTTTGTTTCCTTTCTTGGGRAATTTTTTTTCCCCATTTTGCTGCTGGGATACATGGATTGTCAAGTCATTCTTTTGATGGCTGGGCGATTGGGGAAAACAAAAMGAACCTATGCCCGAGGTGAGGCCACCTGGGGCTGAAGAGTCTCCCTGGGCACTTTTTCTGCCTGGCAGTTTTGGTTTTCGTTTTCTTTTTTTTTTCCTCTCTTTGGAGAGAGGGAAGTTCTCGCTGGAGTTTTGGGCTCAGGGAGGGTGTGTGTGTGGGGGGAGCGAGGAGTAGCCTCACTTCCTGCCCTGCTTGGCTCGGGGGAGGACGGTGGACCTGCTGCTGCAGAGCTCAGCATCTCTGCTCGTTGGTTCCTGTTTGTTGCACTGTGATCTTCTGCCCCTGTGCCTTGCCGGGACCCTTGAGGCTCCAGCTGCAGTGGTTGAGTTCTCCTGCATCCCATCTACAGCCATGGGATTCTGCTCGTCTTTTTGCCCATCTGGCCATTCTGGGGTTTCTTGCTGTCCAGAGGAGAAGTGAGATTGGCGTTTTCCCCTGACAGTTTTCAGAGGAACTTTTTCTCCATCCATCTCTGCCATTTTGTGTCCGCCATTGGCCACTGGGAGATCTGACCCAGCCGGGACCCGCGCCACAGCGCCCCCTGCAGCCGCCGGGGAATCATCGCACCCGCCCTGCCCGGCCGGGAGCCAACAGCGCCCCTGCCGGCTGGGACTGTAACTGCACCAAAGGGGAGGCTGTGTCTCTGTAAGGCTGTCACTGGGTTTGTGGCTGCGTTGGTTGTTGCTATCATTGTTGTTACTTGTTTCACCTTGTTATACATATTAGTAAAAACTGTTATTCCCTTTTACCCATATCCTTGCCTAAAAGCTCYGTGATTTTCAAAGCTGTAATAATTCGGAGGGAAGGGGGGTCATATCCACCACTCCAAGGGGGGTCCCTGMCTTCATTGGCAAACACCTGTCTTTCAAACAAAGGCAGCTGGAAAGGCAGGAAGGAGTCTGTTTTCCAGAGGCCTTGGTGTGTGTTGTCTTTCCCGATGTGTCATGTAGGATCAGCATTCTCCTGCCATTTCAGTGCTCTTGATTTTATCYCTGATGGCATCTTGGCAGAACATGTCAGGCCAAGGGAAGCAGACTTGAAACCCAAATTTGTACTCTATCCAGAAGGGAGGGAAGGAGAGGAAATGCACGTCTGACAGCCTTGTTTTCCGACACTGACCAAAAAACAGAGATGGGCAAGCTGGAAGGGAAATGATAGACTTGGTTTTTCTAAATAGGTCCTGGAAAACAGCTGATGGTGGAGGAAGAGAGCCCAACTGMGCTAGGATGCTGAATTTCAAAAGAAGCATCCCCTTTCTGGGCTTAACTGGGCAGGGTAATGCTCTCTTTCTGTACAGCTGCCAGGCCAGGACTGCTGCATCAGATAATTTATAAGCCACTTTTTGTTCTTTTCCTTTCAGTTTCAGWCTCAAAACACATTTGTGATCGTTGCCATGAGTTGAGTTTAACTTTAGGTTGGACTGGTGATGGGATTTGCCTGTGGTGTGACCCCTGCTGTGGGAACAAGACCAATAAAAGGTCTTGGTGCTCCTGTCCAGAGACTGAAGCTCTCTTTCAGTTCCTGTGCCAAAAAGGTTTCCCCTCCTGTCATGGCTTGCAGTTCAGTGATGCTCAAGGTTGCTCATCCAGCAGAGCTCCCCAAAAGCCAGGCTGGGCTMTCCTTCTCCTGCCTCTGCTGGGCTGTGGTCAGGGTTAATCCCTCCCAGTGGCAGATTAGGTGTAACTATGCGAGCTATTGACTTTCATGAAAAGGCTAATAATTTTGTAGACTTTGATTTAAAGGGCCTGTTTGTTTTCAGGAACTTGTACTTGGTTTCCTTTTTCCCCAAAGATGGGAGAGAGGCTTTTTCAGGGGTCCGTGAAGTAGTAAAGTAAGGGTGTGTGCATAAAATGACCAGAATGTCTTCCTGGCTGGGTTAAGAGCCTTCCTGCATTCCCTGCTGGGGAAAAAAAAAAAACCCAGAAAAATACCTTCATTCAGCTGCAGAGGCATTGCAAAGGGCCAAATTTTTTTAAGGGTTGTGTTTTACCTGGGATTCACAGTGGCCCAGATGCCCTCTCTTTTTGTCTGTGCTTTGGTCATGGCTGCCATATTTATGTATGTCTCTCTTAAATGAATCCAAGCCTTCAAATCCCAAGATCCACCGGCACCTTTTTCCTCCTGCTTGACCGTTTTGGCTATTCTGCATGAGTAGCAAAATACTGCACCAGGTGCCAGCATGACAGAGCACCTGGGACGAGTCTTCCTGGAGGCTGGAGACCTGAATCTAAACTTGAAAAACTGGTTTTACGACAGAGTAAGGTCTTCGACTCCCAGTCTAGCTTTGGGTCAGGTTTGACTCTTGCCAGAGCCAAGCAAAACGTCACYGYGAACATGTAAATATGTCAKTKGGGAACAGGACATTCCCAGCCTGGRATATACTGGTGCATGAGCATTTTACGGGTGTGTCAGTTTGAAGGAAGCATATGACTGTGACATGTTTTGCAGGTAATATACAGAAAAAAACCACATTTGGGCAATCCCCCTCATGCCTGAAATACACTGCATTTTATAGTGAGTCATGAATTCTTGAAAAAACAATCCCCCCTTCAAACTCTTAATCAGTCTCAAGAAACCACACTGAGATATGGGCTGGCAAAAAAAGCAATGCCTTTCAGTCTCTGAGAAAACACAAACTCTTATTTCTTTCCATCCCTGGCCAAGCATAACTGCCACAATGGTATTCTTGTAGTTTCTTTAAATCCTAGGTAAAGATTTCAATGCACAAAATAAATGTAAAGGAGTTTTAAGGGTATTTTATTTTTTCCCATTATTAATTCAATCAAAATCCTGGAAGAATACAGAAGGAGAAAAAAAATTACTTTTGTAGCAGTAGGAACTCAGCTTTGACTGCTGTGGGTACATGAGTAGAGGCATTGAACATGAGGTTATTCATGTGCATAAAGGTTGTCGGATCAGACCCTATCTTTGTAAAATATTTAATTACATACCATCAGAATCATGTCAGCTATGAAAAAGCAATAAAAATACTAAAGTGTGTCAGCGAGCAGTAATAGTAACTGCAGAGATATAAATGCATGAAGCTTTTAGGTGTAGCTCACATACACTGAAGACAGCACGCCAATGCTGGTTAATAATTTGCAAACAATACATCAGCATCATAGTGCAYGTTCAAGCAAATTATTATGCCTTTTTTGCCAATTAGTACTCAAATTATGCTACATGACACCTTATTCCATATTTTGGATGGGGAAGGAAGGCCACAGGCCCGTCATCTGCGACTCATCTCTCCAGTCAGTGCTCGGGCATTGTCTTCCTCGCTGCCAGGGTGAATGAAAGGTTTATTGCTTTACTCTGATTGATGGCGAGAGGCAAAATGACCCCGATGCTAAAACCAGGAGCCAGGCAATGCACTTCAGTTTGACTGTGCAGTCCCACGCGTGACGAAGGAAAAGCACATGGTCTGTAATGCTTTCACCTGGGAGCAGTTGGAGAGAGGGTACAATCAGACCTCTTCCAAGCTGCACACTGGGAAGATGTGAGTTAGCGACTGACGTCAGGTTCTGTGCTGGCAGGCAAAGGCAAAAGCAGGAGTCAAGTGGAGAGCAAGCAGGGCAACCTCATCCCACACACTCCGGGGGAGTAATCGCAGCTCTCCGGGGAGTTGCATCAGCGTTTGGTGCAGCACTTTCCAGAGTTGCATCAGCTCGTATCTGCTTTGTTTGCGTTGTCGGTAGAGATCAGAGTATTAATAACTGGTTCCACGGGGAGAGTCGGGCAACCCACGGTGGAAAGCAGAAACTGGGAATGGAAATACCCAGAACATCCTGTAGGGCATGTAAATCACAGGGAGAGAGGGTGACAACAAGTGCAACTCCGTGCCCAGCTGTAGCTGGCTTTGGCTGCATGGGTGAAGGGAAGCGGGTGCGGAGCGGATTGTGATTTTACTTGAGGTCTGTAAATACAGAGTGAGCAGGAACAGGTAGCTAGAATAGCACTTCCTGTGTCTGAGTCAGCGATGCTGCACATGGGAGAGGCTGGCAATCAGAGGTCTTGAGTGAGTCACATTTCCATAGCAGGTTTATTTTGTGCTGCTCTTCTGTGCAAACCATGTTTTCACTCCAACAACTGGTCAAAAGCAAAATACAAATTTTTATGCATGTATGCACAGACATGTTGCACTGCAAGTTCCTTATTTGAATCTTTGTTCAGCACACCATGCTGGCCTTCAATTGCTTTCATGCTCTTTTTTTTTCCCATTTTATTATTACTTCTTGCTCCCTTTTTCTCCCCCTTCAGCTGAGTGACTGTAATCTGTACCAAGTACATGCTGTAAATAACATAGATTATGTTTGGTGGACAGCAGGGTGCAGGACTCAAAAGGCATTTCAAAAACCAGCAAAAGTGCCGTGGTCGGCTTTGTAGCTTTTAGGTTGGATCATCTCCTCCTTCTTGCCGTCCCTTCCCCCATGATTTTCTGATGGCTGCTTCTAAATGGATTTTTATCAGGGGGGAAAAGCAAAGTGGATGACAGCAGATGTGTTCCCTTAACAGGGTCTTTCCCTGAATGGCTCTGCTAATCATTATGTTTTGCTCCATAGGACTTTTTATTCATTTAACAGGTTTATTTCCAGATTACATATTTGTTTTTATACTGTTTCCTCGTAAATACAGGCACTGTAGAAAAAGCTGGCCCCACCATATTTCATGCAGTATTTGTTTATAGTAAGTGGGCCCCACTGAACCTGCATATACAATAAATACCCTTTCAGGATTCCTAGGCAGGAGARGAGGGAACAGATGGCAAAACAGACCCAGGATTCCCGTTTACAAGGGGATCTTCAAATAACACAGGAGGAATGATAGCCATTAAAAAGCCTGCCTTCCAGTGCCTTAATTTTTGGCCAGAAAAATTGGTTACATTAGCTGCTTTTTCCTACTGCATTTTTTGGGGGGGGTTTTAGCCAGTTTTTTTTACTTTCTGTAACAGGCTTTCAAGAATTTGAAGTAAACCAAGGTGCAGGCACCTCTTTTGTCAAGGTCATCTGTTTGATCCATCTTTTCCGTCACCCTTCTTCATAGCAAGTCAGACTTAAAAGCTAACTAGACAAGCCTCAAAACCATGTCTCAGACCCATGGCCTCTGAGAGACGCTTGAACCATGGTCCAGGGGGAAACTTTGCAAACAGCTGCAAAACCTCATACCCCAGTGGCAGGACTGTGCCTCACGGATACCAGAAGACTGGGAGAAAGACTTTGTACTGGGGATCTCTCTCATTCACTCTTTGGTGAGGGAGAGTAATTTTTATTTTTTTTTTCTTAGGATCAAGAGTGAGAATAAAAGAAGGCTGTTCACATGGTTTTTCTGTGTTGTGGAAGTTTGTATCTGAGTGTAGCCAGGGGATAAAAAAGTACAAGAAACTGCAAGTTAGAGTATTTCTACAGTACCGGACTCTTAATTATTCTAGGGCTTAAAGCCTGTCTGCAGTGCCTCTGCTCATGCCTGCTAAGACACATAATTTGGCTGCTTGGCTCAGTGCTCCTCCCAGGTGAGTTTTGACCTCCTCTCTGCAGAGAAAGTGCCTCAGTACTGGAGGTTCTGAGCAGATGTTTTGAGAGACTGCCAGGACATTTCACAGATTTCCCCATCCAGGGCCCCCTACTTCCCACCAGCTCATGGTCAGGGAAAGGGAGCTGCCAGTGCAGATACAGCTGCCTGGCATGGTTGAACAGCAGTAGGAGCTCCATGTCCTGCTCTCCACTCAAACCCACTGCTTGYACAAGAATCTTCATGCACTGCCTTCAGCTGTGAGCAGAGTGAGGAATGCTGCATTGGGAAAGGTGTCTGCAGTCTGCAGTTGGTGGGTTTCTTTAAAAAAAGGGCCTTGAAAAAGCCAACAGACCTGAGGTCAGCTACTTGGACCCCACTGGCTGCCATGCAGGCTTCCAGTCTGGTGGTCAGGGTGTCCTCAAATTGGCAAAATTAGGCTGAGGGTGTTGGAAAAGACTGCCCTGGCTGGAAGAGGAGTCAGGTTCTGTGTATGCAAGAGCACTGGCACTTGCTCTCAGGAAAGGCACCAATCCAGGCAGAGAAGGAAACCTTGGGCTCATATGTCACATCTGGGCTGGCATGGCTTGAGCAAGAGGCTTGGGCTGAACTTTGAGTCAAGCCACACATTGCTAAATGGTGTCTGTTATTTTTATGTTGTTACGCGGAAAATTGTAGTTTAAGGACTAGGACATAATCACAAACTCTTTTGGAGGATGAGGCAGAGGATGACCATGAGGGCCACAGCCCACTGTGAGCTGAGTGCAGCATGGAAGCCACCAACAGGGCACCCCTGCAGCAAAGTCAGGCCTTGAGGTGTGTTCTCCTGTTGTACACCTTGGTGTGTGGGTCCTGTGATCCTTCCTGCTGCTCTCAGTAACCCAGCTGCTGCATACCCACTGATGTCAGGATCCCTCTCTGATAGGTAGAAGCCTATTTCTTCCTCAAATTGCATCCAATTGCATCTTCCTCAAATTGAAGCCAAGTGCTTCACAGCCAGGGGTTTTCCCTCAAAATCTCAAATCCTGTTCCAGCTAAATGTAGCCACCAGCTGCTTTCTTAGCTGCTGCCTCTTTTTTTAAAAAGTTTAGGTTGGAGGGAGGAGCTGGGAAAGGGGAAACTGAATTCTTCATGCTAGACTATTAAATTTCTGGATTCTGACTGRCCTGTTTGTAGGTGTGGTCTTGGGTTTTTACCAAAGCTCAGAAGTGTTGCTGATTTACTGTTTGCTGGGACATAATGCATGCTGCTTTGGAAGGGCAGAGTCCTGTGCAAGGAAAAAAAAAACCAGGATAAGAAGCTGTGATGCATGACTGGAGTTACCCTAAGGCAGTAAGAACAGTGCTACCAGAGGCAACACTGAGGGTGAGGACTGGGCATGGGAATGTGGAATTCACTCGCCCTGCCAGCCTGTGCCTTTGCAGCATCCTGGGAATCACGGATTCACAGAGCTCCCCGTGTTTCCACACGCTGTCAGCAGAGCACTTGCTGCTTTGTTTCCAAATGGCTTCAACTGAGATCCCTTCACAAAGGCAGAAAATGCTCCAAGGGCAGAGACTGCAGCTTTCCTTAGTCATTGCCTTTATGTTCTGCTGGCAAAGGTGCTAATTCTGAAGTGGGAAATAATGGSCCTACCAGGGTAGGAGTGGGAAGAAAACCAAGGAGTAAATTGAGATATGTCCTTATGCCTAAACAAATCTGATGCCTCTCCTCCCCCCCTTTCCCCCCTTCCCTGCCTCCCAGCAATATTCAAGCTCAATTTGCAGCAAGCGTGCATTCTGCACAGGCAGRCGATGCCAAGTTTTATCATCCCCTGCCTCCTGCCTGGGAGGCAGCGATTGGCTGGGTGAATCCTGCAAGACTGCACAGGATGGCGGCAAGCACTGAATTTCCCTCTGTAGGTCCCTGTCTGGGAAATGCACCTAAATGCACGCAAATTTTGTTCTATCAGCTGAGCTCTCCCAGCACGAAATGGTGTGATTTACACTTCCCAGATCGTCGGGATTTATTGCAGGGAGGTGACAGCCTGCTCTGAGCTGCTGTGGTTGCAGTTCCCATCAGTGGGGTTTATAAAGGTGGTTACAGTGGTGAGAGAAGTGGGAAAGGTATGAATAGATTCATGAAGGTCTCTACAGAATAAGGAAAGGTTTYTCCAGCCTGCTGTTACCTGATCTAGCCAATTTGACACGGCCCCTCATCAYGGCAGATCTGAGCAATGCTCAGCATTTGAAAATAGAAATAGCAACAAACCTCTTCCTTTTCTTCCTGCTCAGTTCACAGGAAAAATATTTTGACTGGTTTGAAGGCTGCTATTTTTATTTTTTTTCCATGTCTGTTTAGATAAGTGAATGAATGAGTGTGTGTGTATGTGTGTATGAGTAAAAGGAGCAGAAGTTGCTGAAAGTTGATTTGCAGAAGTTAGTTTTGCATTTGTTTAATTCGAGGTTGAATTCTATTATCAATTTCACAAATTGAACATGAAACTTTGGCACTGGCTTCAATGAAATATGTACATTCCACCTGGAAGTCCAGGCTGTAGCCACTCCTTTTAATGAAAACAATGATTTTTTTAATGTAAAAATCTCACATTGGAAATTCAAGACAAGCCACTCAAGTTGCCAGGCCCACACCTCACTGGCCACCATCTGAAGTGACCCTGTGCTCCAGTTGGATTTGATAGATGGGATCCTGCGGCAGGCTGCCCTCATGCCTTCTGGTCGGTCCATGGTTGGTGAAAACTGAGGCTTTGCAACACGAGGAGCAGTGTGCACTGGCTGTTGCCATGAAGTCTGGTTATTCTGAAGACTTAAAGCTGTGTGTATGAAGCAAGTTAGTACTAAATTGACTACTGCACCTTAGATCTATTATCCACCTAGAGGCTATTTTCACTTTGAAGTGGCATTTGCTCCRTAATAAGTAATGTCTCAAAATGCTGTTAATTAAAGTTTCATCTGTTTAGAGGATTTTCTTTTTCTTCCTCCCCCTCTCCTCTTCTCTTTTCTTTTCAGAAGCTAGTAATTAGTCCAATAATGTGGAGACATTGTTACTGCAGCTCATTAAATTTGGCAATGCTCACTTGGACCTTTGAGTGCTGGTGATGTCAAGTTGACCTGAAATGCAAGGATTCCATCTGTCAGGAATTACTGATGAATTGGCAATTAAATATAAATATATATGTATGTATTTAACTCATTACTTGTGCTGGATTGACAGTCCTGCAAGAGCTATCATTTTAAGTTCATCGACAGACTAACAAAGCTTCCCCTGAGCTCCCTTCCTCACGTGGAGGGACCGGCAGAGATGAGAGGAGAATCAGGTCCTGGAGGGATTTACTTTTTGTTCTGTCTGTAGGCAGCGCTGATGAGARTGTCAGTCTGGGCTGGGGGGAAGCGAATATCTGGGCTAGCAGAGACCAATGCCATGTGGATAACCAAACAGCCYGATGATTGCACTGCTTCTCAGCTCTCATCGCCTCTTGTTGAACTGGCAGCGTAGAAATGGATCTCTGTTTCCAAGCAGCATACAGCCATGAGCAAGCGAATTTCCTTAAATGCGTTCACCACTGCTTAAGACTGTATTCTTTTCCAGCAGAAATCCCTGCCCTGGTCCTGCTGGCCACACTATTGCTGATACCCACCCTTCATGCAGGCTGTTGTGTCATTCCACTGCTGGTTGGGTGAGTTGCTACTGCAGCAGGAAATAGAGAAACTTTAGCACATGTTGACTCCCACAGGCATCAGGTGAATTTGGGATCTCAGTGTTGGTCCTCACACCTGCATCTTCAGCAAGTGCCAGGTCTCAGTGCTGAGAAACACGAACCCTATGTGTTGGCCTGAGGGCAAGCCCACCTGATGGCTCAAAATTCCAAGGTTCAGCCCGTATCCATAGCTTACATTCTAACAATCATCATAATTTTTTMCGGCAAGAGGAGTCTGAGGAAAACAAAACAAAACAAAACAAAATCCAAAACCGTGATGGGAGATTAAAATAACTGAGACTCCATTTCCAAGGCRTCCAAGCTGCTCCTGAGACAGCTGGGAACACAAAGCCACCAAAGTGTAGGCTCTCTCCAAAGAGTCTTCTCCTTTGATGGTGTGTCTTTTGCAGATTTTGTCATTTTATCCACCGGCCAGATGGGGTCCTCCTGCCCTGGAGACAGATATTTCTGGACAGGCCACTCCTTATATACAGAGCTGCAAAGTTTGCCAAAAGCAGTCTGTAAATCCTGTGTCTTCAGGATGGCTATTTCATCAAACCCCAGATGAGTATCTGAGCCTAGATCCACCTTTAGAAGCAGGAATTACCAGATCCAGGCATAGAGAGGCACAACAGAGCAGATGAAATGGCTAAATACTTAATAATAAAGATTGTTCACACATTTCCAGCTTAATGTTACTGGCCAAGGAAAGCTGRATGTTTCACATCAGGTTAGCAGGATATTGCAATATTTTGGCTGCTTATCTGAAGTGGAATGAATGGAACTGCCAAAGCTTTTGAAGTTCACTCATGAGATAATATTTTATTAATTTTCTGAGCTGAGGGCACTTTAGCATCTCCTGTGAGTCTTCTGAATATTAAATGCATGAAGCTCTATAGGCAGGACTCTTTCAACTTTCGCTCTTTCAGTGTTTAAAAGCACCCGCTTCCCATAAATTGAGAGTGGTCTCCATGGTTTTCCGAGACTTATCTTCTCTCCAATAAATTAGAAAGTATATCAATTTCCTACTTATGCCCTTTGAATTCAAAGCAGGGGCTACTTAAGTGCAAGAAAAGACGCAGTTGTGTTTGCCTTGTTTGTCTGTCTGCTCCATAGAAAATGCAGTTTAAGTCAGAATGAGCCACTATACTTCAACTCTAGCTGCGAAAATAATTTTATTTCATGAAAGCACCCAGTCTTTTAGTCCTGCTCTGAGCTACTCTGGCCTTCAGCTGGAATCCAGCCTCCWGAGCAGAACAGAGGAGGGAGGTGTAAGACCTGGCCGCTGCTGCGCGTGGCACCGGCAGGACCAGCCCGGTCACTCCCCAACTCTCGCGCCTGCTGAGCTGAGACTCTGCTCGTCCAGCTCAGACTCCACAGTGAGACATCTGCCCACCTGGGAAAGGTGACAGGTACCTGTGGGACGATTTTGATCTTTAGATGTGTCCATTCAACACCRAAAAGCGCTAACTTGTACAGTGGAGATGTTGAGCTCTTATCAGCTGTGGTTTCCCACCCGCAGCCACAGCTGGCAGAAAGCGGGGGAATTCAGGAGAGCATGTGCCAGCCAGAAAAGCGCTTGCTGTGTTAGACTCAGAAAATCCTCTCAAGTGTGCACGGCTAGGCAGAGCTGCCAGCATGGACTTCTGCATCAAAAAGGACAGACAGTTCCTAGATCTAGAGTCTGGTGCTTTATAAATAGGTTTAGATGACAGGGAAAAGTAAAGAGAGTACCAAAAAGGAAATAAAATRACAGCCTTTGTCCAAAAATATGCTAGCTTCATTGTTTCTTTTCCCTAAAAAAAAAAAAAGAAAGAAAAGGGTTGCTTTTTCTGCATTAAGCATGTCATAACTGGATGATTATAGTAACACCATGAGAAGAGCCAGCCAGGATGTGACACTTTAGTTTTCAAAATAGCTCTTCCTAAAATAAACTCTTTCCTCACAGACTGCTACTGTGATACTTATGGGAAAATGTGAACAGACCACTCGTTCTCCCATTTTTACTTGGAGATTGAGGAACTTTCCATCAGTTCATGTGCTCTGAAATCCTGTCCCTCAGACAGGGAGGCCAAAACCACAGGAAAATGGGGGGAGTGTAATTTAATATGTTTCACCAATTTGCCTTAATGGCACTTGGGAARCCTCCAGCTTTAATTGGATTTACTCTGTGCCCACAGAGGATAAACAGAGATATCTGCCATTTCCATCAGGACCATGCTATTTGCAGGGAGTCAGTAACGCAGAGCGGGCTGAGTGCACCGTATTGCAATAAGGCAGCCGTGTGGCCTTGAGCACTCATGTYCTGACACATCTGACCAGATGTTGGAGCTGTGGGCATCTGTCCTCTTTGGGTGCCACCAAGGCTGCCTGCCCACCCGCACCACCCAGTGCAGSCCGTCCTGTCTCCTGTTCAGAGCTTTCCCTGTCTCGTCTCGGTGTGCTGACTCCCAAAATGCACATCAGACAGAATCAGTTGGGCTGGTAAAAAACTCCCTCTGGGAAGGAAAGCTAGCCTTTTTGGCCAGCATGTCTGCACGAGGRGGAAGCTACAACCCCATGGATTCAGATGAATGAGGCTTGTGCTGACTTTCCATGCATTCCATAAGGAGAACATCAGGCAAATGACTGATGTGCTGGGCCATGTGCATGTGACACCCCATACAGCACGGCTGGTGTTGCTGAAACATTCTTTCCTTAATTTAAACTTTTTGTAAATTTGCAGATGGTTCCCCCCATCTTGGCAGTAAAGGGGAAGCAGCAATAGCTGAGTTCCCACACATACTGCGTGGAAGCTTGGCTTGAGCAAGGAGGAAGATGTGAGTCCCCATGTGGTGGGGACATTCCAGTTCAGATCAGAAAAACGCGCCTTCTGCTCCGCTGCCTTCCAGCACTGTGAGCTCTCTGAATGAAACCAACAAAGAGCAGGATCTGGTCAGATTCCACCAGCGTTCACTTATTCTTCARCTAACGAAGTTCAGTGACTTGTGTAAATTATTATCCCGGCTACTCCCCTCAAAGTATCATGTTGAGGGAACACAAGGAGCTTTCCAGTTCTCCCTTGCTGTCTTGGGAGGTGATTTCTTGCTCCACTACCCATTGCATCCCAGAAAAATGAAATGTATCACCACTGCTGGTTTGTCACATTTCCCTTCTCCTCACAGATATTGGACATTTTCATTGTTAGCTACATACTTTAGTAAAACTGAGTAAGTGGGCATGTTGTAAGATGGAGCTTCTTGAAAGGAGAGATAAAACAATGCTGCTAATAGAAAGACTAAAATAATACAGAAGAAGTTTTAACTTGGTTTAGACTGGATTTTTCCTCACTGAAGCAAGTAGAAACTTTTTTTTTTAAATAGAGAAAACTGAGGATCTTGGAACTGGGAAGTTCAGCTTTCAAARCACTTCCTACAGATTGACTCATTGTTAGATGTATTGCGAAATCCATGGGAACGGACTGCACTCGTGCCATGCAGCAGAGCATCCCAAACAGGACACTTGAAATTTGGGATAAATTGATAAGCTTCCATATCTGATTAGATGGTATGGCTTTATGTCCTCAGGAGTTATTTTTCTTGTCAGGGCAGGAGAGAAGATTCCTCTGTACTCTTCCACACCCCAGGAAAACAAACTTCATTTTTCAGATGTCTAGTACAGTCCAAATACCCTGAATATATGTGTGTTACAGAAGGAACTGTTCATCTACACCCATTTCTTTTCTTGCTTGTTTAGCCACCAACAATCTCCTCTTCTTCAGTCTCTGTGGAGCAGCCATGGTTGCAGCATTCAGCTTGGCATTTGGAAATCAGGCTACATTGGCCATTTGCTCCCCTGCTTCCTATCTGGATATGCCAAAATCCTCTGGATTCTTGTCTCCTCACAGGATGACAGTACACCCCTCTGCTGTTCTGCATGGTAAAGAAGGCCTAGAGGTAAAATTCAGGTTGATCCCAGGCTAAGGCAAGTCAGTCATGGCATGGAATCTGTGGCAGGGAGATAGTTAACATCCACTCTCTCTGTGGGGAGAGGTTGCAGCTGCCTATCCAGCTTGCCAAACTGAAAGGGGATCCGGCCCTCGGGGAAATGTGTCTGGAGTTATTTAATCCCAAAAGGATTATAAAGAGAGTATGCTCTAGGGAATCTCTCAAGCCCTATCCCTGTTAAAGTAAAATAAAACCAAACCCCCAAACCAACAATCCATTTCCCYTTGATGGCTTGCAGCAAAAGATACCCCTGAACTTTCACTGAAAAATGTGCCCCAGTCGAGACAGTCAGTGTTGCTCCTCTGGAAAACTTCGTCTGCTTTGGCTGCCATGGTGCTATCATTTCCTGCCTCTCCTACCTCTTTAATCTCCTTCAGCACGTCCTTTGGAGGACCTTCTTATCTTTTTCCAACTAATGTATGGGTTTCATCGGGCTGACTCTTTCATCCCCACTTCTTTCTCTATTGCATCTTATCCCTGGTTAATCTCAGTCGTGCTCCCTACTTAGTCTGTTCATCTGTTCTCGTTTTGACTTGTGTTTAGACTGTAAACTCCTTGAGATAGGGCCTGTCTTTTTATTTTATACTTTTACAGCACCTTCAGGAACATGGAATTGCAGACTGGACTAAGTCATCAAACAGAATTAAAACATTAAAAGAAGGCTAAGAAGTCTAAGAGGTTGAGTGGAAATATCTTCCTCATTTTCGGCAGCAGTCCAAGGCAGTGCAGCTTTCATTCATGTAAACATATGAGCATCRCTGTCCTGTGCAGCACAGCGGGATTGAGYAAAGGACTGGYTCRCCCTCTRGTAAGTCACCCACTGCCTTCCCAAYAGCAGGCACCAATTTACTGGGGAGGAGGAAGAAAAGGTCCTGTTCCTTCGGTGAGCAGCACCAAGAGGATTTGGTTTCCCTGGCTGCGTGGGAGATCGGCCAGGTTGGGARGGTGTCCAACTGCTGCCATGCCATAGTTGGCATCATGCAAGGYGTGTTTGTTAAAGAGCCATGGCAGCAGGGTTTTAGGTCCGTTTTTTTTCTACTTTCTTCTTTGGAGGCTCCTAAGAACAGCTAGAACAATCTGGGTGTCTTGAATAACACACATTTTATACATCAGTGGGCTCTCATCAGCCCTTTTTTCTTGAGTCCATTGAGACCTTCCGTGAAGTTTCTTGTTTATGAGCAGATTCTCTCTATTCCTGCCTCCTTTGCATGGTCTCATTGAGAAGACTGAGACAAAAAATACTATTTTGCTTTTTTGGTTTTTTTTTAGGCGATTCCATAATTTTCTGCAACATTTTCTTTAAAGAACTACAGAAGATAATAAATGCCTTATTAACTTAAAACATGGGGCCAGGATCTCCATGGAGCCCAGTCATGCCATAGTGGTGTCTTCCTCCACCCTCACCTGCCAGCAGCCTGGAAAACCAACATGGCAGCCATCTGCCTGAGCTCTCCCAAATTTTAAATACAGCTGACTCTAGCTGGTAACCCAACCTTACCATTTCCTCTCCTACTTCCCAGACCTTGTAAGTAGTTTTCTTTGTGATCTTTGTCAATGATGAGGGAATTTGATCMTCTAGGCATCTCTGAAGCTTTTCCCATGACATATATGAGGAAGTAGTAGATGATTCATTAAGATCAAATAAACCATTAATTCACTCACTCAGGATGATTACATTTTTCTAATAGCAGCTGTGAATTATTCAATCACCTTATATTTTGTGAAGGAAGACAAATGATAAATGAATCAATAGAAGAAAAGTACTTTCAGGGTGAAAGGCACGTGACTGTATTTGTGCAGGAAATTCTCTAGAGAAAGGCAGCAAGCTCAACGAGAAGCACTGAACCAGCATCTGATATGGTATGGAGCTCTACTCCTTGCATGCTCTTAGCAAATTTGGCCTGATGCCTCTTGATGTTGCATTTCAGGGCCACTGCTGTCACTCATCTGTGGCAGTAAAATATTTTCCATACTAATGATAACAGTCATGGCCAGTCATCAAAATTCTGAAATAGCTTGTGTCGATAACTTTTGTAAGCTTTGTGTTTACTAGGACTGGAAGCATGCCGCCTGTTCTTTGAAGTGCAATATTGGAATTTGGGCAGGGGTCTTTTCCCCTTTCTTTGTCATTCTGAATCTCAGTTTCCCCCCTTTTGTAAAAAATAAGGGGATAATTTTGCAGAAAATTAAGAGTTAGAGAATTAGCCAAAGTATGGACTGATTTGGACATAACAGGTTTTTGTTGGGAAATGTATGAAGACTCATGTATGGAGACTTATGTATGGATTCCTGAGAATTAGGAAATGGAGCTCTCCCTTGCCCTTTWTTTCCTGTTTTCTTCTGTGCAAGCTTTTCCTCACTCTGTTAAATGAAGCCATGAGAAGTGACTTTATTTATACTGACTTGAGCCAGGTTGCTTTTGCAAAAGTATTGAGACCTGCCTGTGAAAYGTCATGAAGAGCTCTGACAGTTCATGGCACTGTGGCATAAAGCACTCTGAGGCACAAGTAGTTTTTTTCATTGGTCCTCCCAGTCAGAGGGAGAGGGTTTGAAWGGGCCAGTTGACTCTGGTGAATCAACACATGCTTACAGGGATGGTGCCAGGGGTTTGGCACTTAGACCAGGGGACTAATGCAGGCTGATGGGGTCCATCTGTCWSAGAAGGGAGAGGCCAACTTTGGCCACTCTTTCTGGCAACTTGGTGAGGAGGACTTTAAAGTTCCTGGGGCAGGGGAGCATCAATTCATCCCATCTCTACTGGTCTGATGCCAGCGCAAGCAATAGATGCCCAGAGCCTGGACRGGGATCACAGGTCAGCAGAAGAGCACCTGAAGATCAGCACAAAGGAATTCCAGASCAATTGTCAAAGCAGCCAGAGACCGGGTTAGGAAAGCTGAAGCCTGGCACAATTAAATCTGTCCAAGGACTCTTTTTTTAAGCTTTGCATGTGTTGCAATCCCTTCTCAAGATAYCCACCTTTATGCCTTTGGTATTTAAATTTGAAAGATGACATTAGACATCTCAGGTCTTCAGCAGCAGATCGAACTCTGAGCCTGGCATGTCTTGTTCTGTAGGGAAGTAACGATAATGTTGGCAATTGTAGAATAGATGGCAGTCTATTTGACCAGTTTGTTCTGTAATAACTGAAGCAAGCCTCTATGAGAGCTCAATTTAAACTGATGTATATCCTATTTTAAATCAGTTTGCAGATATTTGTGGTAAAATTGAACTGTTAATTTAAACTGATTTTAGTAAAATTTGAGCTTCTCTAGTACACACCACCTATGCTTTCCTTTTCCTCTCTTGGGGAAGAGTGATTTAAAGCTGATTTTGCTTAACTGAGGAAACAGAACTAATACAATAAGCCTCTTAAGATTTCTGTAAATCAGAAACATTCACTGGGACATCTCAAATATTAAAACCATTTCAGCGCACCGTGCTTCATTGCCSTTATCATGACTGCATTTGTGTTTTAATGGAGTACATTTTTAAATGCTGTGGCTATACAACATCAGGAGGAAGCACTGCTCATTCTGTGAGATGTCCCTCTAACCTGCACACAGCCCGGAGCTGATGTGCCCAGCATTCCTGACTGCCAAAAGCCCTTTTGCTGGAAATGGAACCKCACTGTGAATCACACTCACATGTTAGCAGGGAGTGTATTTTCACACCGATGATTACAGTTGTGCCTTTAGTTGAGGAGGTTGTTTTGGGGCAGTAAATTGTGCTCTGTGTTATCTCTGCCGCCCTCCCTCTCTGGCTCTCTTTTCCTTGCTGGGTAGGAAATGGCTGTTCTGAGCAGCAGAGCCCTGCAGCCTCCCAGGCTTTGCAATCATCTTTTGTTTCCCTTTTTGTGAGAGAAGTATCTGAAAGGGGGATTGAGAGGAGCTGRCTCTTTGTATTGGAAGTACATAAATCACTACATCCCAGGTTGTCATCAGAGCTCTGCATCTCACACAGGAAGCTCAAGCAGTGGCCTTTGGGCAGTACATTAAGTTGGACAATGTGAAAATCACCAGCCTCCTGACCTGGTGGTGTGTAAATCTCCCCCCTGATCCCAACCCTTTAGTTTTTGTCATYTCCTCCAGCCCATGCCCAGCCCAATGTGAGCAGGGGTATAAACACCTCCTGGTGCTGCACTTGGCATCTTACACGGGGCACTTTATCCTGGATGGCCCCCATGGCAGTGATGTTGGAAACAGATGAATTTTAATGTCCCTTCCAATTCAAACCTTTCAGTGAKCCTATGAAACCCTTTGTGGAGGCTGGCCTTCACATCTGAAATGTCACCCTGGGTGCTGGTGCAAAGTAATTCTCATATAAATGACCAYGCTTTGTGTGAGGGGTAGGTTTTATCAATAGAGTGAGCTGGACCSGTGGTCAGTACAGGATAAACAGATGGGTTGCTACATAGTTGGTCAATATCTATAGAGGACAGGAGGGCAACAAGCTTCTCTCAATTTCTGTAACACCTAGGAGTGTGCATAGGAGCATTTATAATCTGTAATATTAATATTTGTAGCAAGCCCGTAGTATCTGTTGGTCATTTATTAATTCTTTATAAACATTCTCTTAAGGCAAGTTGTGAGTTTGTAGATGATGGTGAGAATTACTCAAAAGCTTCATTTTTTTTTTATTTATCAGGAAATGAAAAATCAATYATTCTGGATTTCAGTTACAAATAAAACACATCAGAATGAAAAGTTTGCAATGTGGTCCAGATATTCCTTACAGACCTAGTCAAACTGGACCATTTTGGTGTCCCATTTAACTAAAATATCACTGAAATTCTCATTTTTCATGCTCTGTGACAAAGCAYAATCTCTCATGAAGCAGATATCCAAACCAAAAAAGCATGTTTTGATGTTACTGGAAAACAAGGTTTTCATTGATCCAAACTGAGCTTTCCAGTTTTTTGAATTTTCATTTTGCAGAAGATTAAAAAAAGATCTTAGTTTTCTTTCTTGTTCTGCTTAGGAGCACAATTAAGTGGAAAAAAAATGGAATTCCCTTAGCAGCTAGCTAAGTCTAGTGTTTCTGCATGCTTCTCTGAAAAAAATAAATGGGATTACTTTGTTTAAAAACTGCTTTTAGCAACCTCTGTTAGAGCCCTAAAATGCACAGGAGGGCATGATCCTTCTTCCTTTGAAGTCCCTGGCACAGTATCCATTGACTTCACAGAGAGTGGGATTGACTGAATAATTGTGTTGCAGTATGAATGTCTACCCTGACGCTGCACAAAGTCACGCTGAAAGCCACTTGATGTCATTCTAATCCTGTCTCCTCACAGTGGTGTCCTGGAGAATGGGGTTGAGGTTTTTTTTCCCCCTCAGTATTTATTATTTGCAGAAGGAACTAGTTAACAAACAGAAAGGACAAAGCTGAGCCAGCGTGTCATTAATCTCCCAAGTAACTTGTTCTGCTGCTGAAGTGATCAGCTGCTCTGTGCAGCCAGTGCTAACAAGGGGTTTTCAGCCCTAAAGGGGCTTTAACGTGCTGAGGAGCAGCGCTGTGGCTGGAGGTGTCACCCAGGTGTGTGGCCGAGCCACGGAACGCCAGCCCGGCAGGGGTGGCAGAAGCCTCCTGGTCCCGGGGTGTTGATCCAAAACAGCCTCCCCAGCAATCAGAAAATAAACACCTGCTGGGGCGGGGAAAGAGGGGGCTGTGAGAATGCGTAACAAACGGGGATCCCCAACATGGGATGTTCACCAAAAAAAGTGGGTGTTCACCCAACAGCAGGATTGCCTACGGAGGTGCGGGTGTTGCTCTGGCTCAGTGTGGCTGCGCGCTGGAAGTCCTCTGCTGCTGCTGCTGCTGCTGAGATCATTGCTGGCTGTGACCAAGGCAGATGGCCAGGATGGATGAGGCCCTTATGGACTGTCCCCTGGGAATAATTACAGCTAAACTGCGCTGCTTAGCCAGAGCCTTTTGTGCTCATGGTGCCCTCAGGAAGGGCACCTGCATTCCAGGCAGCGGCAATATGCTACTCCTCTGCTTGGCAAGCAGAGAAGAGGGATGAAATCCCACCTCTCCTCCACCAAGCACCCTGAGGGAGGGCAAGGCTGGCACAGCCATCCTTGTGAGTACTGCCCTGAGGGTGTAAATAGGGGAAGCTGGAGAATCATTACCCAAGGAACCTCTGAAGATGCCARGTTGTCCTTGGAATGCTGGCCCTGCCGGTACCACAGGCATTTTGCCCTTCACTGGACAACTCAAACATAGCAGGTAGCAAGGTTTAGCACAATAATACTCCTACCATAGGAAACATGGGAATAATTTCATACTGACCCCAGAAAATGGGTTCTTTGTTTCTACCTTGGCCAGGAGCAGAAAAGCCTTTCACAAGCCCTTTTTAGCACACACATGGTGGCAGATGTGCTGTGGGCTGGGAGAGGACTGTAAAACAGAGGGAGAAGCTGCCAGTGTCAGATATCATGGAAATCACAGAGATAGAAGGACTGCAGACTGATTTAAGGTCAAATTGCAGCATAGCCTGTGAGGACACAAAGGCAAAAGTGGCTTTAAAGCCTTCCCGATCCCCCCCATAAAGACATGTCCTGTTTCCACAGCCCATCAGAGCAGCTCAGAAATGCAGGGCTGTGCCCAAGGTGTGCRGCAAGCAGCCCCTCTGCCTCCACCGCTGGCACACGGCAGCTCCCACACGAGGACTGTGCTGGAGAACCCACAGCTCATGCACACACCGACAGTGCTGGTTGTCCTCAAAGCTTGCTCTTTCCAAGCTGCTCACAGCGCCCGTCTCCTCCAAAGAGTATCTAGGGATGGTGAAGGAGACTGTTGCTGAACTTCTGGCTGCTTTTCCACAATACTCTAAGTCTCCCTACCTTTTTATGCCTCTCTTAAATGATTTCTTTCTGTCTTATATACCTAAAACAAAAAATGCCAAACCAACAAAAACCAGGTTAGTAGAAATGCGGCAAAATCAAATGTCACTCTGGCACTGTTTTAATGTCCAACTATCTCACAACGCAGAAGATGTCCAGCCAAGTCCTGGGCTTTTATGGCTTTTTCTTTTATGGCTAATTTGATTTGGCTAGGGCAGGGTTATCAGATGGTCAGAATGCCCTGTTTGACCATTTAAAGTGTAAAGTTTCAAGMAGTCAGATGTGAAAAGCAATACTGAGCCTGTAGTTTGCTGATGTATGTTAAGCAGGACTTCCTTTTGCTCTAAAACACAACAAGGTTGTAGCACATCACATTTAACTTTAAACTGGCTGAGAGTAAGCTTTGAAAACCCAAAACCCCTGATGCACTCCTGTTAATCATTGATACAGTCTTTGATCTCTTCTCAGTTCTGTGTAGCTGACTGACTCATCCCCATGTTTTTTCACCAGCTTTCCATTTGTGTCTTTTTTCCTCAATGTATCTGCTCTCCATCACAGTTTGAGCAAGCAAAAGAAGCCGTAATAGCAAGGGTATTTTTATAGTATTTCTGATCAAATGGAACATGCATCTTTGTGCAAAAATTCTAGTACCATTCCACRGGACAAAAAACATTCGGGATAATATCTGAGTTGCCCAAACTCCCCTTCTCTGCAGTTATTTCCAGCTCCTCTGTGACTTAAGATAACATTTTCAGGAGAATCCTCTTACAGCCACTCAATATGGGATTCCTCAAACACATCCCTCTCAAGGTTGGCAGAAGAGCACCATGGCTTCAGGGCTGAAAGGAGTGTGAGGGAACATGCTTCAGGCATAAATTCCTCCCTCTCTTTTTCATCACAAAGCTTTCATCCAAGCCTGCTTGGATTGCTCTGTGGACTCTCACCTCGTGGTGCAATAAACTGGGGCTCCAGGAGCAGGCATCTCTAAGAGGGATGCCTGAAGATGGTGTGACTTTGCCCCCCTGCCAGATTTGGGGGCTGGGGGGTGTGGTGGGTGGAGAAGTTTGCTGCTGTGCTCAGTCTCTGAGGTCAGTGGCAAGAGCATCAGCTCCCACAAAACTGAACTGGTGAAAACGTGCAGAAATGCATCACATCTTGGTTTTACTGATGATTTTGGTGATGGCCTCCAGTGTCCACCCGAGGTCCAATTTCTCTGATTTTTTCCCACAACTCAGAAATAGCTTTTGAGTTGTGCTGTRTGGGTGCTACCTGGCTGGTCACCATGCCATCATCCTTACCATCTTTTCATTAAATTGGCCCTGCAG
>NW_026623283.1:1911581-1917385 GCF_030028575.1 Malurus melanocephalus
ACAAGCAGAAGGACTCCCACGGAGAGAAAAACTGAGCCAGAGCGGAGCTAGAAAAAAGCCCTGAATCGTGGCAGCGCCGGCTTTTAAAACCCGCCCGCGCTGCCTTTCYCAGCAGCCCACGCGGCTTCTTCCAGGTTATTCTTAAAGATACAGTACATCTTTTGGGCATATATGCCAACAGAAAAGGAATACAGAACAAGGTTGGCACAAAAATCAACCCAAGACATTCTACTCCTTATTCTATATCTGTTGGCTTTTTAAGCTCAAACTAATATATTTTAACTTTAAAAACACACACATATATATATATATATATATGTATATACAAAATAGTGACATCTAGCAAATATTAATCATAGTCATCTTAATATTACATGCGGTTTTCATTTAAGATCAAATCTTTTTGAGGTACACAATGAGTTTTTCTATCTTTTTTTATAATTTACTATGTGGAACTTGGCTCTTGAGCAAAAGCAACTTCACGGATGGGTTTGTTTTTGCTCGAGGCAGGATTAATTTATATATTCTTTTTTAAAAGATTTTTTGAGATGTACTGCTGGGACTCTGTTTTTATTTACTGTGTGCAAGGGTTTAGATTGGGCAGGGCTTGCTCGGTTGGTGGAATCTTTGGTGTTTATTATTTAGGTAGTTTTTGTTAAGTGCTGTTTTCAGTTTTTGAAAGTACTTCTGCTTAGTGCTTTTAAGGTGGTTTTTAAGAGTCTGTTGTACTGTTTTACTTTGTTAGCAGTAGGTGCATGGTAAGGGATGTGGTACACTTACTTAATGTTATGTTTTCTAGCTTAGGTGTTTATAAGGCTGTTTTTGAAATGAGTCTTGTTGTCAGACTTAATTTTGTCTGGGGTATTATGCTTCTAAAGGATTTGATTTTTAAGGTCTAGGATGGTGTTACGGGCAGTGGCATGAGGTACAGGGTAGGTCTTTAACTATTCAGTGGTGGCTTTTACTATTGTGAGCACATAACGCTTGTCGTGACGGGACTGGGGCAGTGTGATGTAATTTATCTGTTAGGCTTTTTTGTATTTATATTTGTCTTATCTTTTCTTATACTACAGGGGTTTTACTTGTTTGGCTTGCTTGATGGCAGCGCATGTTTTATAGTCGTGGATAACTTGGGAGATATTGTTTATGGTTAGATCTACTTTTCGGTTTTGTGTTTATTTATATGTGGCATTTTTGCCCTGGTGGCTTGAGGTATCATGGGTCTATTGAGCTAGGAACAACTCACTCTTGTGTTGCTAATCTAGGTCAATCTGGGACACTTTTATTTTTGCAGCTTGATTTACTTGTTCGTTGTTCTGGTGTTTTTTATTAGCTTGACTTTTGGGGACATGGGTATTTACATGGCGGATTTTTACGGGTAGTTTTTGCACTTGGGTAGTAATGTTTTTTTATTTTTCAGTAGTTTAAATCGGTTTTTTTTTACGTAGCTAATTGGTTTTTTTTTATTTGTCTAGCTATTTTTACAGGGCATTGGTTACTATTTATGAATCAGTGTAAAGGTAGAGCTTTGGTTACTTTTTTTTCTTAGTAATGTCTAAGGCTAGCTGGATGGTTTTGAGTTTGGTAAATTGATTTGATTTACTTTTTTTTTTTGTGGCTTGTGTTACTTGTCGTGTAGGGTTTTATACAGCTGTTTTTTATTTTCGGTTTATTTTGACGATGCGATAGGAACTATCAGTGAAGAGAGCGTAGCTTTTATTTTCTGTTGGTAGTTGGTTGTATAGTGGAGTTTTTTTAGTTTGGGTCACTTGCTTTTGTTTTTTTTTATTAGCAAGACTAAAGTTTTCACTTTTAGGCTAATTTGTAATTATTTTTAGGATCTCAGGGCGATTTAGGTTTCTTATACGGGCGCGCTGAGTAATGAGAGCGATTTATTTGCTCTAGGTAGTATCGGTGGCATGGTGGGTAGAAGGGACTTTTGCTTTGAACATTTACTTCAGCACTGGTAATCGGGGTGTTAAGAGGAGTTGGGCTTCAGTGCTAATTACTTCTGAAGCAGCTTGGACTCTTTTATAGGCTGTTAAGATTTTTTTTTTTGTTGGGGTGTAGTTGGCTTCAGACTCTCGGTAGCTTCGGCTTTAGAATTTTAGTGGCTGGCCTTGGGTCTCACTAGGGACTTTCTGCCAAAGGCTCTAGGATAGACTATTGTTCTCAGCTGCAGAGTAGAGTACGTTTTTCACTTTTGGTTCTGTTTTGACTGGGTTGAGAGCTACTGCATGAGCGATTTTTTGTTTGATTTGGGCGAAGGCTTGTTGCTGTTTAGGGCTCTAGTGGAAATTATTTTTCTTGCGGGTCACTAAGTAGAGAGGGCTTACGATCTGGCTGTATTTAGGGATGTGCATTCTTTAAAAGCTAATGGCACTCAGGAAAGCTTGTGTTTTTTTTTGCTGGTCGGTGGAGACATTGATGTGATTTTATTGATGACTTCTGTAGGGATTTGACGCTGTCTATTTTGCTATTTTACTTTAAGAAACTGGATTTTTTGAGCAGGTCTTTTTACTTTGTTTTTTTTTATAGTAAAGTTGGCTTTTAGGAGAATCTGGATGATTTTTTTTTCTTTTTTAAATACTTTTGCTGCTGTATTCTTCTACACAATGATGTCATTGATATACTGAAGATGTTCTGGAGCTTTACTTTTTTCTAGTGCAGTCTGGATTAGTTCATGGCAGATGGTGGGGCTGTGCTTCCACCCCTGGGGCAGCTGGTTCTAGGTGTACTGCACACTCTTCTAGGTGAAAGCAAACTGAGGCTTGCACTCTGCTGTCAGAGGAATGGAGAAGAAAGTATTGGCAATGTCAATGGTGGCGTACTACTTTGCTGCTTTGGACTCCAGCTCGTACTGGAGTTCTAGTATGTCTGGCACGGCAGCGTTCAGCGGTGGAGTTATTTCATTTATGCTATGATAGTCTACAGTTAATCTCTATTTTTTTTTAGATTTGCGTACAGGCTAGATGGGGCTATTGAAGGGTGAGTGGGCTTTGCTGACTACTTTTTGGTTTTTTAGTTTACGGATTATTTTATGAATAGGAATCACAGCATCTTGGTTCGTTTTGTATTGCTGGCGGTGTACTGTTGATGTTGCAACTGGAATATGTTGGTCTTCTACTTTGAGGAGTCTAACTGCAGATGGATTTTCAGACAGTCTAGGCAAGGTGTTTAATTGCTTGATGCTATCTGTCTTTATAGCAGCTATTCTAAATGCTCACTTGAATTTTTTTGGGTCTTTGAAATACTCATTTTGGAGGAAGTCTATTTTTAGGATGTATGGGGCTTCTGGACTAGTTACAATGGCATGCTTCTTCTACTCTTTTTCAGTCAGGTTCACTTCAGTTTTTACTAGAGTCAGGTCTTGTGATCTTCTTGTCACATTAGCAATAGAAACAGATTCTGTCCCAACATGTCGCGAAGGAAGGAGTGTGCACTGCGCACTAGTGTCAATTAAAGCTTCATATTTTTGTGGTTTTGCTGTGCTAGGCTAATGAATTTACACAGTTTAAAAGGCACGGTTTTTTTTTGCTTCTGTTTGGCTAGAGATAGGGTTTTTCTAGCACTGGTTGTTATTCTTTTTTTGGGCATACATCGCAGATGTTTTTTTAAGAGGGTTGGACATGTCATTTTGCTTTTTGTTATACTGGGCAGCTTGGTTGTGGGACACCGGGGTTACTTTTTTTTTGGGGAAGCTTTTTTTTTGAGTATTGCTATTCTTTAATTTATGCACTCGTGCTGCCAGGGCAGAGGTTGGTTTTCTATTTTACTTTTTCATGTTTTTTTCATGCTCACGCAGGAAGTACTAGAGGTTTGTTTGTGAAGTGTATTTTTTTTGTCTGGCAGGGGGACGTCTGCTCTTGGTGATAGGCTCTCTGGTCTGAACGGATGTAATTTGGAGAAGGCTTTCTTTAATTTTTTTCTTCAGCTGCTGATGATTCTCTTCTATTTTGTTTTCTACTTTTTGTATGCGTTCTGATAAGCTTGTTTTTACAGCAGAAATTCTTGCATGTGTGGGACTATGCACAGTATCTGCATATGCACGGAGCTTTTTCGCCACAGCAAGTACAGTCTTATCTTTTTCATTGCATTTTATTATTGTTAAAGCAGAGGCATATTCTTGTGGCTCAAGTCGTATAAGTTTTAGCTACATCAGCGGTGTGCATTTTACTATGTCTGGGTTCTTAATTGTTTGATTATTTGAGAAGATGATCTCTGATACTGCTAGCTCTTTTAAGCATTTAATCTCTTGTTTTATGGTTTTTTAGAAAGTCTGATGGATCTGGAGATCTTTTACACACATGTATCTTTTTTTTACATTTTTTAGGAGCCGGGCCCAGAGATTGAGAGGTTCAGACTCTTTTGCTATCTTTTGGTTAATAGCAGCATCACTTGACAGGGATCTTAACTGCATCGTTTCACTACTATCTAGTATAATATTATTACTTGCGGTGTCTCAGACGCGGACTAGCTAGCTTAATAAAGATTCATTAGGCTGTCTCTTGTAATTTACTCTTAAGTTACGAATGTTTTCTGGGGTCAGAGATTTAACAATAACTACTGGTTCAGATTTTCTTGCTAGCTGCGAGGTAATTGACTGCTCATTATCATTTACAGGGCGAACGGATTTGGTTTTATGTTTCTTTCTCTGGATAGGGGCAACTGCTACTGGTTTAAGCTCACTGTCTGGTTTAGCTGCAGCCTGAGTGACTGGGGTGTCTGCTGACTTGTCCTTTGGTCCCTCCGGCTCTGTCTCCTGCCCTACAGCATTGAGCAGTGTGCGATAAATATTAGCTAGGACCTAGCATATTGCAATGAGCTTTTTTTCTTTACAGTTCTCATTGCATTTCTCTTTTAGATATTTCTCTACTTCAGCTGGGTTCTGAACTTTTTTAGGAGGGAAGTTGAAAGCTATTGGTTCAGAAAATTTTTTCAGTATTTGGTCTATATTTTTTTATATCTCACACTACTCAGATTTTTCTACACATGGGGGAGGTGTCTGGGTAGCCTCTCTGGAAATCTCAGCTCTGATTTTAGACATGCTGCAGATCATATAAAGCATTCTTATCAGATAAAACATCAGGAAAGTAGCATTTTTAACATCGAGGGGAAACTGAACATCTTCAAAAGGTGATGTGCCAGATTTGAAGGGGAAAAAGGAGATGAAAGGATGGGAAACATCCTCCTTTATTTTTCTTTCAGCAGACTGGTTATAATTACTAAAAATACTCTAAAACAGGTTATTTAGACTAGGACGAAGAAATAACATATAATACTAGCTTTGAAAAGCTCTCAGTACTTCTCTTAAACTTTTATAAATCATTATTACAGCACTTATAAATATAGCAACACGAATTTGTGTCTTTGATCTATAAAATCTCTATGCCAGGGACAAAATTGTCCCTATATATGGATAGGTAAATAGACTTAGAGACTAAAATGACAAAATTACTTCAAACAGCATGTTGACTTTTAACGAGAAACAAATTCTAAGCATTTAAAACTAAAATACAATTATTACAATTTTCTCTTTACTTTTCAAGCCCCACGTTGGGCGCCAAAATTTGTCTCGGTTTTGAGACAATTGTTTTCAGAGAAAAACGTTCTAGAGAAACGTTTCTCTTGAAATGAAAGTAAATTTGATAAATTTTTYTTCTCYTCACTAACAGAAAATAGATACTGGGCAAAAAAGTGAAGAGAAAAAAAAAGTAATTTATTAACACAGTGCTACAGGACACAGATAAAAAGTAACGGTTGTTCAAAAGAGAAACCCCTCACCACGCGGTGCCGACAAGATG
>NW_026623283.1:1918215-1978660 GCF_030028575.1 Malurus melanocephalus
CTGGTCCCTTGGCTGTGGTGCTCCAAATGAGTTATCCCACCCCATTCCCATTTTACTGTGTATGTGCATAAACACCCCTTTGGCCCCGTACTCTTCTCTCACACAGGCTTTCTACAAGCTYTTCTCTTTGATCAAACACTTTTAAGTGCAGAGAATGGCAAACTAGTATAAAAGTCAGTGTAAAAAGATTCAAAGCAAATAGCTGGGCTAAACASTCCCTTCTAGGCCATGTTTCTTGCTCACTTCTGATACCATGGCACAAAGGACAGTGAGTGAAGCTGGCCTGTTTGGCTTCTTCCTCCGCCTCAGGAATTAGCTGTTTTCCTGTTCTYAATATAAGCAAGCTGGAATACAAATTAGTGGTTCAGGTTCATGTCCATTTATGTGGAGGGCAGTCAAAACACTAAACAAACCTCAGCATGGAAAGACCATCACAGAGACTGTGCGGTGGTGGCTTTAAATACCCTAAATTCGACTCTAATTCTCTGTGGCTGCAGTTAAAGTGAGAAAGGGCTGTTAGAGGCACTCTTACATTCCCTGATAAAGCAAATGTTTACCAGACACAGGAACCAGTCTTCCTCTTGTCCTCTTTAGATTAAATTGCCTGATAGAGCAGAAGACAGTTAACTCTCTGTGCTACAACCCAGACAGAAAGCTCTTGACAAAATTAAATTACTTAAACCACTGCAGAGAAAAACGCTTGATCATTTCATGTGTATGGGAGGCACAAATCTCAAATTGCATGTTTGGCAACATATGAGGGCTATATACATATATAGCCAGTTGATGTTGTTATTTTCATTAAATGAGGTCTCTTCTTCTCTCTATTTTTGATGCTGTTCTCCAGGGAGATTAATTTGTATGAAAGTAAAGCGCTAATTGCACAAAACAAGCTGGGGTACTGAAGGAGCATAATTAAATTAAAAAAAAAAAAAAAAAAAAAAAAAAAAAAAAACACAAAATAAAAAAAAAAAATAATTAAATTAAAAAAAAAAAAAAAAGTGGTGTTAATACAATTGTGATGCTAATTAAATAAAATTGGTGACAAGTGTCTAAGGCAGACCAAGTGTAAGGAGAAAATCTGACAAAATGACCAATTTAAAAATTCTCGCAGATATCACAGTTCACTGGTAACTGAGCTGAATTAAAAGTAATTGTACACAAAGTGCTGCACGAGCGCCTGATCTTGCTCTCAGCAAAGTGGGACTTTTGCCAATTCAGACTCTAATGTTCCATAAATTGCTGATAGGAAAGTGATAGGCTTATTTTATTYCTGCTTGTGTTTAAGTGGGGACTAATTCAGGGCTGGTCAAATGGACCTGGGCAACAGCTCCCTCAGCAACATTTGTGCCTGCAGTGTGCTGACCATTCCCTGCTTCCATGGGAATTGCTGGTGGCCCATGTGCTGAGGGGACCTGGAGAGAGCATGGAGCGGGCTGTGTCAGTGGCACACTATGTCTTTGTCCTCACCAGCCACCAGCTCTCTAGACCTTCACAGACCAGGGGTGAATGATTAGATTCCCTTCTCCGCCCTCCAGGGAGCAGGGGGGGGGGCCTTAATCAGCATCCTGGCTTGACTCCCTTCCTCTTTGGCATTTATTAGTGGCTCAGATGAATTATACGCTGCCTGCTGCAGCCCCCGCTTCCTCTCCAAACTTGGCTGTCCCCAGCATTTTTCTGTTCACTGCCCTCTGATCTGGTTCCCACCTTCTCCATAAGGTCACTCCCACTACCCAGCTGCCCTAGGGACACTCTGCCAGCAACACCTGCCACCCTGGAACCCCGATTTCCAGCCTTGGTGCCCGTGGGGAGCCCTGGAAAGAGCCCTGATAGCCTTCAGCCATCCTGGGGCACTGGAAAGCTGCTTCTCACGTACTCTGATTTTCCTCACAATTTGTGCCGATGGAGGAAACCTCCCAGTCCTCCTTCCACCCACAAACCAACAACTTCAAGCCCTTTCTAGCCTGTGTGGTCCTGAAACAAATAAAAAGGTCCTTTCAGATGCGAAACAAGGCAGTCTTGTCTGCCTGAGTCAGCAGCCTAAAACAATAGCTTTGAGCACTCACCTCACAGCAATTTCTACCCTCTCTGGGGTCACGTTATAATACAGCAGACCCTCAGCTGTGGTTTTAAAAATGCTTCGGCTTGTTTTGGAAACTGCCTCGAACAACTTCAATGAAGTGAAGTCTTTGCAGGAYGCAGAGGCATTTTGTCATTTTGGGATTAACATGAAAGTTTAGATGATGAAAAAAGGTGAGACAAAAACCTTAGACAAACTTCCATAACTAACCCCTTGATTCTCTATTTTCAGTTTATTTTCCAAAGGTGAAGACTTACCCCAGAGCTGAAAACTAGGTGGACATCTGAGTAGGAGACACTGCAAAAAATAAGGTGATGTGAGCCTGAAGCTTACTTCACTTGAATCTCTAGTGCAAAAATGTATTAACTCTCACTGTTACCAGAGCAAGGTTCCTTTGAGGAGTAGTGTTCCAGGTTCGCTAGGGAAGGAGCTGAAGAAAAAAATGACCAGCATATTAATAAAAAAGCAGTAGCAGGAGTTTACTTCTCAAAGCCCTCAATTCCAATAATTTCACATATCAGCTCTAATTTAATTTTTTTTTCTAAATATAGAGTTTTCTAAATAGTGAGATAAATCAAGCTGCCAGCAGTTCAGCAGATGTTAGCTAATCATTTTCTGGGGATACTTTACCATTTAAACAAATACTTCCCTGAGACTGATCACTGATGCATTGCTTTCATCACTCCAGCGACTMAACTCGCTAGATGTGGGGTAGGGTGGCAGCAGCTTTCCCATCAATATGCCTTAGGCCTGGTCGAGACAGATCATCTASACTGACAAAAGGAGAGAATTTATGGTGTTCTTTCCAATTAAATCTTCAGTGTCTCTGCTAAGATGGCCTGGGTTGCCAGTGGTGTTTTTAAAAGTGCAAACAGCTGCTGCCTAAAAGGTCTAACAGCCAACTCATTGCCATGAAATAAGTGTAGTGACTATGCTTGATAAGGTCCAGGTTCAGAGCAATAACCTCAGCAGTGAAAGGCTCTCCAGGCTATTTCCATCTCCCCTGTATTCCTCTTTCCTTACTCGCCCTGCTCTGTCTTTGCTCCTGCTCCCCCACCAGGGAGGATATGGGATTTTTCAGCACAAATTTACTGATAAATGAAATTCACCACCACTGTGTCTTTTCCCTAGGGATGGGACAGAAAGCAGGAGCCTTTGCTGGTGATGCTGGGGCCATCCAGTCTGGGATTTGCTTTTGCCCATGGCACGGAAATGCACATCTGCACAAAACACTGCCAGCTCTTCAGTCTGGGCTGCACTGAGTGTGTGACCCAGGAGGGTCCTTGCTGTCCAGAGAAGCCTGAGTGGTCTGGTTTGGGTGTGCTGGCAGTGCAGGGAGTATTTCCTACTAGYTGGTGTGATGTCACGAGATGTCTGCCATGTGGGAACATGCCATTTCCTGACTTTCAGGGTCATTGCATATGGCTAGTTAGAGGAAGATCCTGTTCAGAAGTGGGACAGGCAAGTAAAGAAGTAGCCAAACTTAATAAATAAAGAAGTAAATTTATATAAAAACACTGGCAATGTGCCTGCTGCCAGGCCGGAAAACTGCTCTCTAACAGCCTGTATGTGCCACATGGGCTCTTTCCAAACACTGCAGTGTAAAGTGTGCTCAGCAGTGACTCAWAAGGAAGCTGTCTGGCAGGTATATTCTCCATGGTCTTTTCCATCCCTGGCCTTTCTGCTCAGCCTGCCAGCCCCCAAGTCAACAGGGAAGGGACCATGCCAATAGCAAAGGGCTGCMTCTTAAATTTGACTGAATCTGCTTCATAAAACACCCCCATGGCTGATAGATATCCTGAAGCTCCAAAATGTGCCTAACCCTGCTGGGCAGCGAGATGCCCTGTGAGGGATGGTGGTTGAAGCCCAGGGAGGCTGCTTGGATCACACATGTGCGTGCATGCACAGAGTTGTGTCATCCCCTTGCTTTTCTCACTTGGATGAAACTTTATTCCACAGGGCCTAAAGGGCCTAAATTCGGTGATCTAATGTCTTGAGTCTTTCTTTTGTCTCYGCAGGACATGAGCTGCTTCAAAAGAGCTTTGGTAAATTGCCCCAGCCAGTCATTAGTGCTGCACATCCACATTGTCTCCAGGAGCTGCATCCCTGGCTGCCTGGGGAGGTGGCAGTGCAGTGCAGCAGGAACACGTGTGCAGGGGCACGCTCTCCCTGTCTGGTGCTGGCAGGACTGGGCCCCTGGCTGCACTACAAAGTTCCTCTGCTTCCCAGGGCCCCCAGGGAATAAGACACCTGTCTGGAACAAGAAGAGACTGGAAAGATGCTGGTCACAATCGCTCCTTCCTCACTGACAGTGGCAGTCCACCCAGCTCAGTGTCCCGTCTCTGCATGGCTCACAGCTAGGGGACTTGGCCAGCAGATCCTGTCCTTTGTGCACAGTTTTAACTCAGTGGCCAGCAATTTGTGACTCAAGGACTGCTTACCGAGGACCAACATAATCATGACTCTCAACCTGCCATGGCTGCCTTTGCTATGGATTTCCCTGGCTGCCTTTTGAGCCCCTGCAACCACTGGTGCCCACAGCATCCCCTGACAGGSTGTTTCCCTGCTCCAGCATTAATGGATGCTCTGCGTGTCCTTGATTGCCCAATGTGTGTTAGTGCTACATCCATCCTCTGGAGAAGATTCCAGACATCCAAAGTGATGCTACAGAGGAGACAAAGGAAAAATCCTGGCTCGCTTGCCTGCCCCTCCTCAGCTAACACCAAACAAAAGAGCCTGGGATGGCGCACCTGCAGGAGAACGCACAGAGAGATTCTGGGCACAGGAGAGGTACATAACACGAGGGCAGAAATTGGGATAATCCATGGGCTGCATTTCTGCTCAGAAGATGTGCAGGCATCTCAGACAGGGGCACTCTGGGAGGCGTCAAGTCATGTCAGGAGTGAATAGGTTCACTTTATGCCATGYGTCATGAAGTCTGCTTCCCCAAAAAATGAAGAAAAAGGRRAAAAAAAAAGAAAGAATAAAGAGAATATTAGTTGCAAGAATCCACTCTGAGTTGATGAGTGGCCCTTTGATGATGGCATGCCCTCCACCACTTACAAACCATGCTGCAGCCACTGCCACATGTTGTACCCCAATGAAAGAAGAAGTCTTCTTCCCAGAGGGGCTTGTTCTGCCACTCTAGCCTGCTTTGTTTTCCCTTCCCTTGCTTGCTACAAGCCTACCAGCGCTTGCTGCTCGTGCTGAGTGACAGACAGCACTGATGGCAGCAGCTTCTGCGGCAGCAGGACATGCAGAGCGCGGCGTTCTGGCACACTGAGTTTTGTGAGACGGCAGGCAAAGGGGGCATGGGATCTGCTTAGCAGAGATACTGCATTTTGGAATCGAGGGCCCTGTCTTAAAATGAGGATCAGAAAAAGCAAACTGAGGAAAGGCATGCTATAGCCACAGGGGCTGTTTTTTTGTGGGGACGAGGAGAGGGGACTCAAATCCRGGATACCTATATCCCTTCCATCATGCTATTCCTGGGCCAGCTGTGCCACTGACTCACTGTGTGTCCTTRGCTGAGCTGCCCAAGCCCTCGTGCCCCATTCTCCTTGCCCCTRTTTGTCCGTCCTCTGGCAGGAGTTSTGCTTGCAGGCATGGACTTACCCAGCTCAGAGGCCTCCATTCATCCCTGTCTTTTTCTCTCCTGCTGTGGTGTTGACAACTCATATATTCCCAGCATTGCTCTGCGGTTTCTCTCCAGCCTTGGGAGCCCCTGTGCCAAATTCTGCTGATCAGCCTCCTGACCAGCTACATCTGGTGTATCCAAAGCCAGCCAGAGGCTTTGGAGCGTGTTCTCCTCTGTGACGGCTGCCTCTCGCTTGTTGCAGCACGCAGCTTGGGCTGAGCCTTGATCCATGCTTACATTCCACTCCACGCCTGCATTCCGTGCCCAGCGAGCAAAYTGACCCTGATCAGCCCTTTAATGGAGGGGTTTACAGCGCTCTCTGCCCACCCCTGCCACAGCAAAGACTCCCTGAAATGGGAGGGTACATAGAGAGCTTCCTTTGCAGGCTTCTGGYTCGTCCTGAATGCAGTGTGGCAAATTGGGGAATTGCTCTGGGAACGTTAAAACTGAACTGGGTATATCCATGTCAGATTACAAAGCCTGGGTTAAGCACAGGCCTTCTCTGCCTCCTCTCTTTGTTTTTTGACTCTGTGCTCATCTAAACTCTATGGCAAACAGCCAGAGAAATTCCTGCACCTGTCCCAGAGCCCACAGTGATGGTCATGACATTTTGGTGATTATAAACTGGGCAGAGCATGCTAGGGCAAAGGGGTGGCCTCCTGACCTGCTTTCCTAGACTGGGCTGGTGGTAATTAAGCAACAGATGAGGTGCCTGGGACTTTGATCACCCATTAATGATCTTGGTGTGGGTCAGCTGGAACGGAGGCTGTAATGTTTTAAAAAAAAGCTCCTTAGGAGTTGTTTCAGGAASGAGAATGTAGGGATTGCAGAGGTGGACATGATGCTGAGTGATTTAACAGGAGGTTTGGACTTGCATAGTAGAAAAAAAGTTTTCAGTKCCTCAGAAGTATTTCAGTGTCATGACGGAATGGCAGTACATAAATAGGTATTGGTACATTGTTGCTGTTTAAATAGGTTTATTTCTTGATCTGCTGAAAGCCAAGACTATGAATTGCTTCARTTTTACTGTATTTCTGAGACCAGCTGTAATCCCTCCTGTGTATAATAYTGAATTTCAGGGGGTAAAAACCTTTTTAAGTAACTGGAGGGTTGGTTCTTGTCCTGGGAGCCCAGGACTGTGGGGCAGTCCTCTTTCCATGGCAGGGTCTGCAGGCAGAGAGCAGTGTGCTGAGGGTCCCAGGAAGGATGCTGTGTGGAGGCTATCCAGGGAAGCCAGAAACACCTGGACGTGCTGAATGAAGCACAGCAGCCCTAGCAGGGCTCTGGAACTTGTAAATCACTTCTGTGGCAGTAATGCCATCCCTGCTCATGTGCACACTGTTCCTTATGTATATAGGCACTTGGCATGCATCTAAAGGAATATTTATTTTTTTTTATGTGTTGACTCTCTGGAGAGTTGTACCTGGAGCTGAGTAGAGGAAAAACTGAGGAAACAGCATATCCCTCCTCACACCTCAGAGTCYTGCACTCCCCAGCCCAACAACCCACCCATTTACCAGACTCAGTTGCTATTAAATGAAGAGGGCAGAACAGCTGCAGTGAATTAATTGGTAACTTCCAGAGCTGGGTTATTACCTGCAAAGCCTTAGAATAGTCCCACACAGCTCTGTGAGCACAAGCAGACCAGTGTTATCTGTTCCAAAGGGGAAAGCTGGCACAGATGCCTGGCCTGCTATTTCTGCAGCTCTTGAAGATGCAGAAGAGAGAAATATCCTGATGCAATGTCTTTCACGAATGCCCTGGGGTCCTGTGGGGACTAGCACACTTCTGGCATGGGACTGGTGGGATGCAGCTGCCCTGAAGTGAGCTGAGCTGGAGCTGCTGAAACCCTGCATTGCCATGGAGGGCTACAGTCATTTGTGAGCTCTTAAAGTTCTGGTTGCTGATTTTAGTTGCTGGCASTGCAGAGTAGGGTCAGTCTAGTTTGGAGGGTCATATTCCATAGCCAGCTCTCACTGTAATGCATTAGAAGTGCAAAAGGAGCCCTGATTTAAAAACAAACAAGCAAAACCACTGTCAGTGAGGGTTATTTGGTCCAAGTGTTCTTAATTGTTAAAAATCTGATTGATCTTAAAGAACTGGAGTGACATCTGGAGATGATTCCCTTTCCTTTCCTTTCCTTTCCTTTCCTACATAACAGAAGTGTGCCAAGTTCATCAAATGTGGATGTACCAGCTATTCACGTGTCAGTAATTCTGACAAAACCTGGGAAGAAAGAGAGTAAGTGATGTACATGATAAACTTGCCTGGAAATCATAATATATTTCTTTAAATATGCCAAATAAAGGGAMTTTATCCTCACCTTTGAGTATCTTAAGAGTACCCAAAGAAATGTCTGGCAGTCTACAGGACCCTYATCAGTCAATGAGACTTGGGAGTTTAAACCTCTTAAGATCTCTTGATGGCTTCTCATATTTTTCTTATGAACTGCTACTGCAAAAATAATTTTGGAAGGGTTTGGAGACTTACATATTCTCTTTGGTTTCAGTTTTAGGAGYCATAATTACTACTTTGGCCTGCACTGCTACTTACTCAGTTTTCTGTGTGAAGTCACAGCCTAGCTCTGGAATGGGCTGGAACTCATTAAATCTGAGCAGGATGTTCAGTTCTGTAGATTCCATTTGAAAATCAGTTGATGATTCTCATATATTATTACAAATTTACAGTTGTCCCTGGTTGATAATTATGTTCTAAGTCTGTCCCTCAAATTAATCTGTGTGCATACTTTAAACAGTTCTGCCGTGGCTTTGGTTTAAGTAAATTACTTACAGGAATGACACATTTGTTACTAATCCTCCAGCCTCTCATAGCCAAATTTTGTAATTCTCTTCTAGACTGGTAATCCTTTCTTATGCAAGCAGACCTACCAACTTCATATTTATTCACCTAGCTCAGACCACCACTTAAACATATGTTAATTGTAAACATGTTTGGGTCCTATTGACTTCTGTGAGGCTTAAGTTCTGTCTTGAATAGGCAYTCTCTTCCAAACTGGAGCCAGAAAATTAAATTTGTCCCTCTGTATAAAAGATCAATTCAACTGTTAYGCCTCCAATAGAAAGCCAAAAGTTCTGTTGGATTAAGGCAGGATRTACACTTAAAGTGTAATAGCTGTTGCTGAAAACCTTGTCAAGTAAACATCTATTCTAGAAGGAGCATTCACATTCAGAGAGGTTAAGGGATAATTATTTTTAATACCATCTCTGTATAGATACACAATGYATCTTAACTATATCTGGAAGTTCATATTTTGATTTGTGTGATTATTTAGTGAAAAAACTGAAGTGATGTACAACTGGGATGGCACTAAGGAATGTGGAGGATTTGGATTTTAAGGCTAACTGATGCAATGCTTTTATTAAGTAAAATAAAATAATTGTATATATTTTATTTGGAGTGAGTYTCCACTACACATTATCAATTATCAATTCCCGATGCAAGTCACTGCAGTGGAGCTGCTGGCCTGACAATTTTCACAGAAGAAGGAATAGAAAGAGGACCAAGTTCTGGCTGCCCATTCRCATGGACACATGCCGCAAATTCAGAGGGAGCAGCATGGTTTCCCTTTCCTTTTGGCTCTGTTTKGGTCTGACACAGGAAGCAGAGATGGGCAAAGACCAATGTGGGTGCGTGCCTTTGCCTGCTTTCCTCAGTGTGTGTCTTGTGCAAGACAAGTGAGCTGTAAGCCAGGGGGAAGCCTGGGGGAGGGAGGCAGCTCACCAGGCCAGCACTTGTCCCATCTTCTCTTCATGTTAGGGCCATGCAGCACACGATCCACACGCTTCTGTTTCCATCCAACTCAGTGCTGCCATGGCATGAACAGCTCTGCCCACACCCCAAGTACGGTCACAGCCCTGGCTACTGAGGGCTCCTGGGGAGCTGGTGTGAGCTGGAAGGCTCTCTTTGCAATAGACAACGTGTGCTCAGYGAGGAGGACAGCTCTTGTTGATGTGCTGCTGCACTCAGGGTGCTGGACAGACAGATTTTTATCAGTGTACAAAATGGGAATGAGAAACTTTAAGTAGGAAAACTGGTTCACTGCAAGCAATAGTTCCAAGGGACCGTACATCTGGCACAAAATACGTGGGAAGGAAATCTTATAGTCTCTTTACAGTTCTTCAGAAGGAGTAAAGGAAAGGTTAACCTTTAAAAACATTTTCACCGATTACTTGGCTTTCCCATGACATCAGTGCTCTCAGTTTCTRTAGTCCTTTGAAGAACAACATTGTTAATAACGAACCTCATGTCTTTCATATAATACTGAATTTTCCTTTGAGCCTTCAAGGAAAATCACAATTTCCCCTGTGCAAAGCCTCACTTGAAATTTGGAGTCTGAAATATTACATTTAGRATACTGTGCAGGAGTCCTGGGAGAGCAAAAAGTATTTGCAAGACACTTGGCATTAGTYGTATGATAACATTTTAACTGTGCACCAGCACTGCAGATTTATTCACACGTGTGATGCTTGTCACAGGCACAAAGTGAGGGATGTGCCGGAATATTCGGGTGTACTGTTTTTAATGCACAAGCAGAAAGCATGCATCTAGGCTGTATGACAGATTCCCATAGTTCAGAGGTGCTGAGAAAGGGRATATTTGCACACAAATTTGCCCTTCTTCTGGCAGCATGCTTTTTGATGTTGGTTGTATTAAGTCACTTTGAAAACATCCAGACGTTAGAAATACTTGCTCGAGTAACTGCAGAATAATGTTGCACTGTGCCAGAATAACCTTGATAAGAGAGGAAGGGYCATATCTGTAGCAGGACAGCACGCTCCTTACTTATGAATGGGCTTGGATCTAGGGGTATCCAGTAAATGCTGAGATGTGGATGGKGACTAAACTTAGAGAATCCAGGAGTGCTTGAGATGCACCTGAAAGAGCCTGGTGAGTACCAGGTGTAGAGCCTCTATAGGCCCTAAGGGCTGGCTTGTCACAGAAGTGGCCTTGTGAGGATGTGAGGAGAGATTGGCCGTTTCCTTAAGTCAGCCAATGCTCTTCCTTGCTAATCCACTGGCGTGCTCTATACTCTGAGCATGCAAAGATACTGAACAAATGTGGTTGCAAACCTCTCAGATCTGTGTTCCAATTGGTGGTTTTGTTTTTTTTTTTTTTTTACGCTAGCAGTTTGTCTTTTTTTTTGCTTGTGTGATTTTTCTTGTATTTTTCTGTCATGGGTTGATTTTTTTTTCCCCTGTGTGCACTTTGAGGCTTCTGTTTAACGCTCTCAAAGAGCAAACAAAGGAATTGAATACACTTGCTGATGTTCCCCATTTCATGGCCTGTTGATAACTACAGGATAACACTCTCCATTGGATTCTTCATTTAAAAAAAAAAGTAAGAGGAAGAAGAAAAGAGCCTTTGTCAGTCTGGATAGCACTATTTACTGTTTTACCAACAAGTTACAGTGAGAACATCAGCTTCCTGTCCTTTCATTGAAGCCCATTGATCTTTCTCCCTAGTAAACAGAGCTGCTGTAGCTTTTGTTTGACTTGTGCTCCCCATTTGTGTGGTGCATTTCAGGGATGAAAAGTGCTGTTGTGGCTGTTCTGCAGACGGGGACCTGGGACAATGGCAGTGGGACAATGAGTGAGATGTGTGGTGGCTGTTAGAGAGGGACACTGGGTGGTTGGGCCACCACCATAAATGTGGTGGTCTATGGGGAAAGGCTACGGCTGAGCAGCCTGGATAGGAACAGCAGTGGGATTTCAGGCTGGGCATTGCCCACATCTGCCTTTCACTCAGCCCTGGACAGGGCAGGGCAGGTTGGAGGATTCATGGCAGMACCTGCTTGTTCCAGTGAGAAACACACTCTCAACAGTGGCCACGAGGCAGGAAGGATGTGGCAACAGACCTGAGATCTCACTCTGGCTTTCTTCCTCATTCAGTTACTGGACACTTCCAATGAAAAATACTGTGATTAAGGTCTTCTGGCTGGGGGAGTGTGCTGGAGCTGCAGGACCAGCTTATGGTCCTTTAGGAGTACCCAGACTATTGAAGCCCCTCTGGTGTGAGAAGCTGAGTGTGGGGGAAGACCTTTCTGTGTGGGTGAGGTACCAGCTATAGGGAAGGACTGAGGATGGACTGGCAGAACTTGTGCCAGGGCAGCAGCTGGGGCTGTAGGATGAGAACTCTGCAAAGGAATAAGCCTTTATTGTTTTCCCCTTGTTTTTCTTCCACTCACTGAAGCGGGTGATGCTTTAGGAAACAGAGCAGAGAAGTAGAGGTCTGGGGTTTCCCTTGATGACAGTAAGAGGGTTCAAAGAGGTGTGACTGCTGGCAGAAAGCAAATGTRTATTTTTTCTGATCTGAAGTGGCAAGAAATAAAAAGTTTACTTGCCCTCTCCTGCCTTTCAAGCTTTTATTTGTTGATTTTCATCGTATGCAAGTAGTTTTCTTGGCCATTCTGTCTCTGGAATTTGGTAAACTTAAGTAAAAGAGAAATAATATAGCAACTCTCAAGAAAATATTTTCTGTGAAAGCTCAAATCCACTGAAATGGAGTTTTGTTCATTTTTCTTTTGTTGTTTTGATTCAACAGCAAAACTTGATTTCAGTGGGTTTCTGGCCTTTCTTAATTGCCCCTTACCCATCTTGCTGTGATGTCCAGGAGGCCTGGCTACCAGCCATAACTTTRTGATGACAGGCATACATTTATGGATATTCACGTTTACACTTCCCAGTTTGGTGCTTTTACTAATACCCAAGCAGAAAMACTGTTTATCAGTTATGCTCTGAGTGTGGGTTGTGCTACCTTTTTTTMAAAAATGTGTGAAAAAACTGAAGTAGTTGCAAGGATGCATCTTTGCTGACACAAGTATCTCTGCAGATGCTGCTGAGCTGCATCAATGGATTTGCATCATTCCTGTTACCATAAAGAAACTTAAGGCAAAAATTGCAATGGTGTGAGTTTGAACAACTTCTTTTTCTTCTKTTTTTCMCTTTTACARCTGTTGATGAACTTCTTCCTTCTCAGGCACAGTCTTTGCATGTGATTGGCCAATTCATTTTTCCTGTAACTTGCAGCAGGAAACATTTGGAACATAATTGGTCTAGACTGTTTCCTAGTCCGATAACTTATTTTCATGCAGAGTATGCAAAAYGTGGGAAATCTCTGAACAGATTTGAATAAAACTGGATTGCTCATCATCTACAGTGTCAAACAGGGTTAAAATGTCGTGGTGACTAAAATCTTGTGTGTCAAAATAATTTTTCGAAAAGGRAAATCTTAAATCTTCAGAGATTTGACACAGCTCTGTCACAGGATAACCCTCTCTTCACTGAGATGTAGCTTTCATTTTGGGCAGTGTCCAGCTGACCAAGATAGTTTTTGTGAGAAGTTTTACGATGCTTATGAAATGTTATGTTGTAGCATAAAATTGATTTTAAAACCAGAGACTGTACAATTTAATAAATAGTTGTCCATACATTAAAAACTTGTAAGTTTCTATTTTACAGTATTTTTAAAATATCCCTAATGTGCAAAACTGTAGAATTTTGCACACAACATGTAAGTCTCTCTGCATCTTCTAAGGTAATTTGATTGGTCAATTAATGCAATATTCACCTCCTGTCCTTGTGGAGGGTGTGAGCCTAGAGCACACACATTTCTGCAATGATAATGCTCATCTTGAGTTCCTCCAGTAATGCTGCACAGCTGACTTTTGTGAATTTGTGATTGCTTAGCCTTGACTTGTATGAGTTGCCTCATTTATTTCACAGGGTAAATCAGTGTTGAAAAATTTAGACATAGGCAAAAGTCTCTGAGCCAGAGCCTAAGGAAAGGGGAGGCTGAGGGGAAGGCTGGTAATTTGTTTCCACAGCATTGCTCAGTTGTCACCCAATTGCTTTTCACTCTTGGGATCCTTCCCTCTCCTGGTGATAACTTCTGGGTACACTGATGATTTCAAGAACAGCCACAACGCTGCTGGGCAATTTGAGATGTTTTCTCAAATGGGGTGTGCCTGAGGTGCTGGGGAGGTGACGCTGGTGCTGGTCACCTCTGTTCCCTGGGCCAGGCAGGGGGTGGGTGGTGTCTGCTGTTAAAAACAGGGAGCACAGGCCTGTCTGCAGTCAGAGAGGAGAGCTTATTCTGCTGGATATTATTAATCAAAGCAGATTTTGCCAGGGTAAAAGGGTAGCCACCCTTCCTTCTCTTCAGCACATGTGTGGGAAGCTTCCAGGCACAGAAAATCAGGCTCACTGCTCTGCCTTGCCTGTGGAAGGACCCTGCAGCACAAAACCCTGCTCCTGGAAGGTGAAGTGTTGCTGACCAAGCCAAAATCAGGAAGGGAAAAAGAAGGAGAAGGGGTCACCTATATCCACAACAAATCCTCTGRCAGTGCTCACAACCTGAGCTGAAAGCACAGTCCAGAGCAGGACTGCATCCCCTGGTAGGTGATGGAGGGGTGAAGGTTTAGGGGAGACAGTGAGCTGCTGGGGAGMTCCATCCAACTTCTCCTGCCCATCCTTCTCTTCCTGGTTTTATTTGTTGACTCCAGGCTAGAACCTCCTGGTGGGCTGGTTTTGGTGCRGGCAGATCCCCACATTTTGCAATGGTGTTGCGTTCCACTTTTGGTCACTTTTGTGCAGCCCAGACTCCCTTTTTCTCCTGTTCTTCTTCCCTCTGCCTCTTATTTGGTAATATTCCAACTGTGTGATTAAAATGGACATACCTTATTTAAACAATGCTTCTTTCTATCAGGAGGCTTGCATTAGAATTAGGGAATGAGGACTGTAATTTTTTCCAATTTTTTAAAATAGTGCTGAGGGATAGGGTAGGGATTAAGTAAAAGGAAAGGGTGACAGGTATTGCATATCCAGCCATGAGTTCTCCTCTTCAAAGGCAGGCGATTTTCTARGTGCTTACATTTGCCCACAGAATCTGGGGGATTAGCACAAATTGTGACCTAATGATGCAAYGAAGCGTTTCATGTTGCTGTTTTCCTCGTGGGCAGTTTGTGCTGCAGCCCTCRGGTATGCTCCAGGCAAAGACACTGTCAGTGGAGCAGAGGGTGATGGAGGGAAAGCAGGAGCTCTCCTGTGTGCCCTCACACCCTGTGCACAGTGTGTGCTCACAATCAGTTTGATTGCACTGGAATTTGCCTTTTCTTCTTTTCTTGCCTCTGTTGTTAAARACCCTGAGAACCAAGTGGAGGGTGACTGCTGTTAATATGCATTGGTATTTTTGGGAGACTGTATCTGAGAGGCCTTCTGCTTTGAGTTGATGTGTGTCTCCCAGTGCCTTGCTCTTAAAGATATCTGTTGCATAATTGTACTGGAAAGACAATTCTTGCTGAAGGGCTGGATTGCAGGGATCTGGGATGTGCTCTAGGGGGTTTAGTGGGAGGGGAGATGTCAGCAGGATGATAGAGCTGGGAGAGGATTATGAWGCGTACAGTGGCAAAAAGCCACCAAATATTTGTTAGAACTGCAGCTTTGCTTCTATGCAAGGCCAATCCTGCTCTCAAAGGAAAATCAGAAATTAGGACCCCAGCAGAATTTCCTGCAAATATCACAGGTTGGGGATTATAAGGCCTTTGTTTTAAAGCACTTCCATGGTAGTGAACAGATCTTCCACTCAGTTAAACTGGCTGTGGGCTTATGCTGACGTAAGTGCATAAAGCTTAACCCAGTAAGTAAATCCCTGTGCGTGTGTAAATCCACTTTGAAATGCAAGATTTTCAGTGTTTGGTTCGGTTTTTTTTCCACAGCAATCTAACACAGGAGTGCTGTGGTCCAACACACAGCCTTTGCAGCAGCCTGTAGCTCTAATGAAACTAATCAGTACGCAAAGACTTGCACTGGTGCGTACAAGTGTGTGCAACTTACTGCACTGAGTTGTTTTGATTAGACTTAAAAGCCAATTCTATGTATTTTTTTTTCCCATGAGGGGTTTACTTCAGAGTCACCAGAGCAATTCTCAGTGTATTTAAAGATACTGGTCAAGACCTCTATTGAAATGGATATCTTGGGAAAGATATGGTGATTGAAGCTGGTTACAGATTGCTAAACAGCAACTTTTTAAAAGATTATTTAATGCAAACTAGGTTTCTGTTTCTTGAAAATGGCACCTCTCCTTTCAGCTCTATTTTCCTTACTGTTTTACTTCAGGGAAGGCACGTTGTGAGGAAGAGAATTTATATAAGGCGAGTTGAAAATAATGTAGGCTTCTAACAACAGCTTGAAAAACTTCAGAAATTTTCATGACAYGTGAGACATAAAGTATTTATTTTTCACTTACCAATCTTTAGTGCCTTGCCTTGGTCCCTGMTGTTGGCATTGCACAGGCAGAGAGCTTTCATCACCAATGCTGAAAGTTTTAGGAGAAGTGTCCTGTTATAGAGCTGGATACCATGGAGATAAAAATGCAAGTGGGCAGCCTATCTTARTGCTTTGGATTGTGAAGGAATGGCAACAGATCTCGTAGTACTAGTGTCAGAAAGAAGGCTTCGAAGTGGCAGAGGGAGAGGTGTTCCTTAGGCAAAGATTATTTGTTCTCCTCTTGAGAWTAATTCTCTTCTTCTAAATATTCTCCTCCTGAAGATTTTGTGGACTGAACTGATGCTTCAGGTCTGAGTCCAGGTTGCTTTATGCTTTGTGCAGTTTAGAAACCCAACAGCCCAAATGTAAGATTTTAAAAGACAGAAGGCTCACATGTAGTATGTATCCACAGACATATCTCCTCATTTGACCTCTTTAGCATCGAGCTGGTCCTGTGATGCCTGCGGTGGAATGAAATGCAGMCCCTGATAAGGCTGTGATTATTTTTAACAGCAGCGCAGTGGGAAGGAGCGGCCGCTTGGATGCGGCGACATAATCGAAGCCAGCTGTAGCAGTGAAAGTCTCACAGGGTTAACCACAGTCTGCCTGCAGCTGCTGCAGCTCAATATCCAGCATTCACATGCGGCCTCACCAAACTGCCTTGTGACATTTTTGATTCATGTCAGGGACAGAGTACCATTGTTGGGGGAAAAATAACTGTTTTATAAAATGTTCTGCAGACTTTCAGTCATTGCAGTCTCTATTCTCTCCTCTGTGCCACTCTCTAGGTTTGAAAAAATTTCTTCTCACTTTGCTATTCCACTCACCGCTTTTAAAAGGGTTTCTGGCTTGATTTCTTTTATTATAGAGCAAGAGCTTCTCCTTAACACTCAGGGAGAGGCTAATAGTGGGCCCAATTCTGCCTTTTTCGTGTTACTGTGACCCTTAGGGTCTGAGGGACCTGTGCCTCTTGATGGTGTGACTGGCAGGGGAAGCAGCAGCCTGCTTTTGCCAGCAGGAAGGATACTGGGGTTCAGAGGGAAGGAGGGCCTCCTCCTCCCCAGGCAGCAAACTGGGAAGGATTTCTGGAGTGATTACCCTTTGCTGTAAGAACAGGGCTGCCTGTTGCAGGTCTGCTGTCAGACCATGGGCTTGATTGCTCTGATCACGCCAGTGCAGTGGGCCCTGGGGATGGAGGCTCTGCTCCTTTACTCCTTTMAGTGCAGAGATAAAAAGCCTCTTTGTTTATCGGATTTATGGAAAAGTTTTAAATTGTTTGTTGTTCATTGCCCTGGGTAACCCCATACTGTGCTGCTAGCTGGAGCTCCAGGGCTGAGCACCTAGGGCTGGCTGGGACAATGGGACAGTGTGAAAAAGGCCTTTCCTATTCTGATTCCTCTGAAGGAAGTGCTGCTGAAGGGCCTGAATGCATTCTCTCAGYTTTAATATCTCATTTGCTTCAAGCACGTACAAGGATTTGCAGTTTGAGAAAACAAATTAAATTAGTGCTGGTTCTTTTTTAATTCACTTTTTTTTTCTGAAGATTTCATTCCCCCTCCATGCATGTTACAGCAGATGCTTAAATGGGGACAGCTTGAAAAAATGTCCTAGTGAATGGTTAGGTCATTTTTTGGTTTTTGTTTTAAAAAAAAAAAAGGTTTGGTGCTAAGGTGACCCTGAGTACAATTTCCCTGAAGCCAAGGTGTGCTGTTAACAGGGAGGATYGTTTGATCCCTTGATTCCGCCCACTTGGGACTCCAGGCAGAAAGATCTCCAAAGACAAACCATGATACTGGGCCCAGGTGCTCCTGACACAGCAAATGCAGCTCTGCTTCAGGCCGGATTTGAGCATGGAATTCAGCCTCTCTTTCAGCAGAGATCTGATTTGTGCCACTTGGTTGTAACACAGACTACAGCACACATCACTCAGGCCATGGGTAATGGCCAACTCTTTTATTTCTGTTCTGGAAGCCCCAGAAGGTGGGAAAGTTACTGAGCACTCGACACAGCAGCCTGGGTGGGCTGTGAGGGTCTGAGCTTGCCAGGCTTGTGCTCCTCTATCCCTCTGCCTGAATAAGGAGCCCTCCTGGGACTGACAGCCCTGGGGAAGTCACCACTGACCTTCGCACAGCCCTTGGGAGCCTGAGGTGGTGATGGGTGCTCATGTGCTGTGTTCTTCTGGTGCTCCTGTTCATGCAGTATCCAGGTCAGCTCCCCAGAGAGCCACTTCAGCAAAACTTATTAACTCAGGCTCTGTGCTGTTTGCAACAGAGTGAAGTGCTCCAGGACTAGGAGGAGCAGGATAGCAGTGTATGTGCAGCGCTGCACCCATCCAGAACTGGCCTGGAAGCCTCTGCATCGTGCCAGACTCCATCCCYAACCTGGATAAAGCACCTGCAAGTAATTGGGAGCTGGCTGTGCCTGACCGGAGGGCAGTGTCAGTTTAATTAGACATCTGCAGGCTGTTCTTAAAGCCTTTTCCTTTTTCCTTTGCAGGCTCAAAATGGAGAACTGTTTAATATGGAAGAAAATAAAAGGGCTTTTCCCCAGATTGGCATAGAACAGTATTTTTACTTAATTGAAGACTGGTGTGCACTGATTTAATCTTTTAATAATTTYCCTTTCTCAGGTACTAAAACCCATGGCTCAGCATGGCTTTTCTGATTTTCCTGTTCTTTGGTTTACTTTCCATATTTTGCATTCATGTATTTTCTTCCCCRATTCTTAATGTGCTTAGCCTGTTAAGATGAATATAAGATCTTTATAGTAGCATCTGAGATCATAATCTGTCTATATCAAAGGCCAGAATTATTCCCTGTTGTTTGTAAAGGAATTATTTAATAAGTAATCCTTGTAAGTGTCAACATTACACATGAGATGACATAACACTTGGGGAAAGTAAGGACTAAGCCAATATTCCCACACCAGCTTCAAAGCTAAATATGCTTTCACATACAGATGCTTCCTATTTCTCATCTGTGGCTTCTATTTCCTCCTAATTGGAGTTGACACTGGAAGTACCAGGTCTCYTTTTCCTCCTCCTGGATGTTTTGATTGGAATGTTAATACCGTCCTCCTTCATTACCGGGCTCTGTGGAATGGTGTGCCACGTGGTTTAAGGTATAGGATTGGCTTTCCTGTGGAAGCTTAGCATGCTGCAATGTCAGAGGTGTTAATGCACAGCTGGCTGCTCGCTGCACAGCAGCCCAGGACCTCGCGTGCCAGCACTTTTGGGAGCAATTGAAATCCAGACACATGATAGGCTTTGCCTATCCTGCCCAAAAGCAAACTTTGCATTGAATGAGCACAGAGACAGTCAGGCTGTTCTGCAAGTAAAGCAGTGAAATCATGAATGCTGAAAATACACACTCAGTTCCTCCCTCAGAGTGTTTCTACATGTTGAAAATATAAATCTCTGCGAAAATCTGAATGTTGGCCCCTGGGTGGCAAATAACTCCTCCCAGGCTAGAGAAGCCTTCTGTTTCCTGCAAAACCCTCCCCATGCTTGCCTCGTGCATCCCTCCCAGACAAATTCAGCCTCCCAAGAAAAATTAATACATTTCTGTGGTGTGAATTAAAAACATCAAAACGTCATGGAGAGTTTATGCTTTCTGTTAGTAAGGCAAGTCTGATCAAAACATYCTTAATCTTTGCCTTACCAAAGCAACCTCTGAGCTGGGGCAGTAAGGAAAAGGGGAAAAAACAGAGAAATGCATTGTGGCAGTGTAGATGCTCCTGTCCCAGCTGGGGGTCTGCATGTCCCGTGGTTCCTGTATCCTCCTTGGGAGCTGTGTAGCTGCCAGGAAACTGTAGTGATTTCTTGAGAGCTTACAAACATGCATTATCTCTTTGAAATCACCGCACAGGGATTTTTAAAACACTGGCTGCCAAATGCACTTATCCCAAGGGAGAAGATTTGAGATTTCCCCACAAAGACACATCTTGCAGTCCTTTAGGGTTAGGTGTGAAGCCACCCATGGTGCTGCTGCGTCCCAGGCCACAACCAGGGCTCCCTGTTGAGCCCAAATGCTCCGAGTGGTTCCTTGCCCATGGCTCCCTGGATGAAGGCAGCCTTTCATCTCGTTGCAAAAGTCTTGCCCAAATGCAAATCCTCTGAGCTGATCACTGCACTCAGCTCAGAAAATGAGTGTCCCCTACTGAGGGGCCGTTGGGGTATTTGCAGGTCTTTTGGGGCACGGTGCTGTGCTTGAACCGCTGATGTGGCTGAGACTTTGCTGTCCCGTGGAACCGCGAAAACCCAAATAAAGTAACAAAGCCTCAGTCCAGGGGCACTGTGGGCAGCTATCCGCTACAAGAGTATGGAATGTTATAATGAYGCAGGGATCCCTGCTGCCCCAGTGCTGACTTGCCAAATATGAAACCCTGCCTTGTTCCTTGGTACCTTTTTTCAAGATCTCTTTGGCTCTGCTGTCAGCGTCTGTCTCCAGGCACATCCAGGTGCCATAAAGCCTCGACAGCAATGGGGCTGCTTTATAATGTCCCTGCACAAATAATGGCTTTATGAAATCTCAGCACTTGCACAAAAGGGGAGGTTTATTGTTATTGTGCTTTGCAGACACACTGGTGGMAAACAGTGATCCAGTACGGAGCACTGGAGAGGTGGACAGCATCCTGATGATCTCATGCAAACTGTGCTGTTTCCATGCAAGAGGTGCAGAGGTGCCTTGGAAACTCTCACGATCAGGCTTTTCTTGACCTTACATGTTGAAGGCAAGTGCCTTCATCACTGGTTAACCTGGAAAGCCTGGCTTTGTCCTGGGCCCTCCATGTCCTTGCAGTTTCCCTGAATGAATCCTTTGTGTCTCCTGGAAGATGTTAAGTGAGTATCAAAGAAGGCCAAAGTGTCTCACTGGGCCAGGACTTTGTTGGTATAAAAAGAGAAGAATAATTGTCTTGAGACAAAGCTGTTCTTCAGCTTTTTTATTTTTTTTCCCTACTTTTGTCACTCAATCATCTCTCCACTGGTTTATTTTAGCCATAGGTAGCCTGTGAACCTTTGATGCAAAGAATATTGTGGCAAAATGGTTGCTCTGAGTGTTCATTTTAGCTAGAGTGAACAACTCAGGGCAAATTTTTGGCTTTATTATTTATGTTGCAGGCTTATAAAATGGCTATTTGTAGAAAGTAGTGAGGAATCCTATACACATCRCAGCGCTTTCTCTCAATTTCTTGTTAAAGTTGAATGATTTTTACTTGGGTGGAAATGAGGGAGAGGCAGCCAGCACAGGCAGAGGAGGCTGTATACAATCTTCCTTCACATCCAAGCTTCATCTGAAACTGTGTGAGGTCTCCTGTGGTCCGGACCTGTGCTTCCCTCTAATAGACACTGTAGTGCTAATTGTGTTATTGCTTCGCACAAAGGACAAGCAGTCCCCAGAGAAGATTCCATCCAAATAATTTCCAGCATTGGTCTAAGGGGCATTTGATCTAAGTTTACTTTTTAGAGGAAAAMCACGATGGCATTAGCTCAGAAACTTGGGGACAGACGCCATCTTCCAATACATTCACATGCTAGTTTKTGTGTCTGTAGCATTACTGCAATGTGAATATGCCAACTACCTCTTCCAAATTGCCTGCCTGTTTCTGTTATCACGGCGTTCTTTCTGGAAATCCATGMAAAATATCATGAAGTTATTATAAGCCTTTTGCCTTGTCTTCAGTTCTTGAGTTCTCAATAGTAGTTTCCCAGAAAAGTGATCTTCTCCTTATCTATTTGTTAATTCCTACCATGCATCACAAGGCATTCCYGCAAATTCCCATGAGCCGTGACAAAGTTATCTTGTAGACCTATGTAGTGATTTTGATGGCTTTACAGACCTGTTTGTTTTGTTCTGAACTAAATTAATAGCACTGTGATGGCACCCACTTTAGCACTGAACTTCTACACTTCCACTAATATACTAATCACCGTGTCAGGAGAATATTCTTTCTGGATAGAGACAAGCCTGGTGAAACGGATTAGACATTCACATGGCATTGCATAATTCAGAGAGCAGGCATGGTGCATATGATTTGCATTAATAGCCTCTGCTGCAGCAGTTTCTCACAGGTCTCTCTCATTAGATCATATGTGGAAGCTTCCAGACTGTCAATCAATTACAGTAATTTCCTTTTCCATATTTATTCCATCACGATCATTGACAGTTACCATTAAGTGACATTAATACAATACAATACCACCTTGCATTTTCCAGGGCTCCTCTTACAGGGTCCCAAATGCATATAAGGCTGAGAGGCTTCATTATATATGGGAAAGGTGACTGCTCTCCCTAGCTCAGCAAAGTGTGAAAGGGGGGAGGACAGAGCACTTTGTGCCACGGTGTCAGGCAAACCCTCTGGGCTGCACAGGAGTGGGGACTGCTGGTTTGGGGTGGAGGTGGATCCTGCCCGATGGTGAGCACAGGACGCCATGAGAGGTTGGCAGACTCGGTCAGGATAGAACAAAACTTGACTGCAACAGCTCAGTGTAGCTTGTGTCATGTTCAGGTGCCTCAGCATGGACTTTTTAGTATGGTTGTGGTTACAGGTGCCTTACCTTGTTGGATGCCCTTGGAGCTTCCCAGTGGACCAGTACGAGCCAGGTTTTCAGATGTAGCAGCTWACACCTAGGGAGTCTTGTTAGAGAAACTACAGCTCTTTTCTTGCTTCCAACCCTGYCCTTCCTGTGCCACTGGCTGCTTAAAACCTCCTGTCCTGCCCTAGGTAAGCGAGGTTCAGAATTACTGAATCCCAGCAGCAGTAGCATCCTCTWTTGAACAAGCACGGGCCCAGCAGTACCAGAGCAGGGCAGACTTTGTGCACTGCAAAGAACCAGAGGGTTGGTGTGGCCATGCTGTAGCTAATGAGCTGGGTAGCAGCTGAAGGGGGCTCCTCCTGGCTCTTCCTCTGCTAAATGTGCTCCTGTATCCGTGGTGAAAACTGAGACTCGTGATCTCAGCCCTCCTGTTTGAGATCCATCTTCTGAGGGTCACCTTGAAATTACTYTGAGGGGGCAAACAGGGGGTGTGAAACCTGTTGGTAAATGTTATCTGAGAAATGTGTGTGTTACTTCAGCAAACACTGCCTGGTGGGTCAGCTGGAGCACTGCGTSTGCTTCTGGCCATTGTTAGCTTTCGTTAGCTCATGTTTGCTGAGACCTTTYCTGTGGAGTTAGAAAGGCTTTTAGCCATGCTGCACAAGTTTTCTTATGTACTCTTATTCCTTAGCTCCCTGATGTCCTAAACCAAACATTTAGAGGCTTAATCTTCAGTTTAGAAGGTGATCTTTGGGGTGGCTGGGAAAAGAAACCTTTCTTTTGCTGRCCAGGAAACAAGGAATTGGTTCTTTACCCCCTTCGGACTCTGCAACATCCCCCCATCAGTCAGTCTCCCCATACTAAAAATGCTGTCTGAAGAATTCATTGAGCTCCTTTTTTATTTTTGCTGCCTTTGTGCTAGGGACTGCTTCTGCCCCTTTTCAGTCTTGAGGTGCTTTTCCCAGCTCGCTGAACTGACATGATGAGATTCTTTCACCACTCATCAGTAAACACTTCATCAGCAATTCTGCACATGCCCAAGGGTTTTTCCTCTTTTTCCTTTGCTGAATTTTCTGGTGCTCCTTTCTTCTTCATCGCTCCTGCTAGGATGGACAATTTGCCACTTATCCCCATCTCCTTTTTCTTTGATACATGTCAGAGACTAAGAAAGATCAGTTGCCACTGTGTCCCCATWCAAGACCCTCCTAAAGCTATTGCTGCCAAACATGCTGGATGTCTTCTTTCTCACAGTGCTCAACTTCCATCCTTGTCATTCATGGGTAACAGTTCAATGATCTTTCCCCTTCTCTGTCCACTGAGCTCATTTAAAATCCAAACAGTTTCTGGCTGTCAGCTCTCCTGTTTGTGACTTCCACTCTGTTTACTTCTCTCTTCAAAATCTTTCCTGTCACCTCTCATCTTCAGAATTGTCAGTGTCTAAGACATTCATTTCATTGCCCCTCTTTTGTTCTCATCCRTGGCTTCTTATTCCTGTCCACGAGTCTGCAATGGAGAGGGACCCTGCAGTTTGTTGTGCTGCCATCGTGTTATTTTGGGTAGCCTTGTTGCTTAAGCTTTCCTCAGGACTGGAGTGGTCTTGGCTTCTGGTATCACTGCTTAGGCTGTACCTCAAAGTTCTGCTTTGTTGTTCTATAATCAGTTCTGCAGCTGCATGAATTTCACAGTGTCTTTCCATGGTTTTAGGGTCCAGAGTTTTGCTCACAATTATAAACAAGTTTCTCTCTAGATAGGGATGGCCTGAGATCTGARTTTCTCTTATATTTCAGTTGTTACATCCAGATTTTAGGATTCTGACTTACATAAGCATGTGCTAGGTGTGAACTTTGGAYGCACTGCCAGACTTTCCCCAAAGGTTTGAGTGGCAATCATATCACAGTTCTTGCTTTAGCCCAAGCTGCTTTTCCCCCAAGATAGATAATATCCTCAGCTTGAATGCTGGTTAAATAATACTTAGGCATCTATTCAAATRTAAGTTTTATAGCTTGCAAATTATTTACTTGGGAGTTTTGAGCACTTTGCATGAAGTTTTAGTGAAATACATTTGATAACTAGTTATAGTTAATAGTATGCATTTTTTTTCTGACCAAGCAATTATTTGAGAATTTGGCAGTATGTGTTCAAAATGCAACCAGCATTGTATTTTTTTCCTTTATAGAATGTATCATATTGCTTTCTGACATTTATTGTTTAAAAAAATGTTTCCGTGAAATTCAGTATTTTTATCAGAGTTGTGTACTTGTCTACTCAAGAAATAAAACAGCATTTTGTGTAATTCTATCATTTAGTTTAGATATTAGTAGGCCAATCTCAATGTCTTAAAAGTGATTTTGGAATAAAAACAGATGAAACTTTAAATGCTAAACTAAGTCTTCAAATAATAACTAGGACTGCTATATGTTTTGTGAGATGAAAAATACTCAAGGAAACTCTGTCCTAAGAATTCTTTCTTCCCTTTCAATTATAATTTTATGATGGATTTTTGTCTATTGTTCACTGAAAAAATATATTCATTGGAACTACTACATTTCCATTTACCCAGGACTGAAATGTATTGCTTTAGTGTAATGTGTCTCCATGGGCCAGCAATATGAAAGATATGAAGCATTTCCCTTGTGGGTGATGATCTGAMGGGAAGAGCCACAGAAGATATTGCACCCCTCTGTACCATTTATGTGACCTTCTTTAAGGTCTGCTGATGAAAAGTGCCAAAATACTCTATTAAAGGGTTGGATGTAATTATTGCAATGGTCTTTTGCCAAGCTTGAYTGAATAATGCTGCAGCCAGGGGCAGATTTGTGTGGCTCGACAGAAGAGACACACAAAACAGCCCCTCAACAGCTTAACTGGTGTGCCACCCCCTGAAASCAGAATTATCCTGAAGACCTTTAAATGGCATGGGGAATGCGTGCACTGACTGAAGTCCCACAGGATGACAACAGGCAGTGGGATGCGTGGAGCAGTCGTGTGAGAGCTTTCACGTCCTCTTGGAACAATTGTGTAATGAGAAATATGGGAGGGCTCAGTGATTTGTTAATGACTCGAGTGCTGCTTCAGGAGAGCATTTGTRTGAGCTGTGGAACAGTGCGTAGTATTTGTGTGTGATTAATGAGAATTTGTCATCTGAAATACAGTCAGCACAGCGCCTTCGTAGCTGTGTGCCTCAGACTCTCAGAGCCAACCCACGGTGGAATTTTAGAGGAATTGCTCAGCAGATTACTTCCATGTTGTTTTTGTCAGCTTATTCACCCCGACGCCCATTTGACAAAAGGTGGGGGTGTGAGGGTTTGTGTTATGCGTTTTTGTTGGCGTCTAACTTGTGGCTCTTCAAAGGTCATGGGTACTTGAAGCCGTTTCAGACTGGTCAGACCACGGCTATTAGTCATGGAGCATTATTCACCCAGTCCCTTTCTTTCTTTCCTTTTCCCTGTGCTTTTAGCTGAAGGAGTGATCTTTGGAAAGGAAACAATAGCTGAAGGAAACTTTTTTTTTTTTGCCCGGATGTTAAGTTTTTCCACCGGAATTTAATTGAAATTATTGGCATGCTGTTGGCTACGGGATGACCTGACCTCCCCTGTGACAGTTCATCAGAGCTGAGTTCAGGAGACGTCTTGGTAATTTTGTCTGCTTGTTTCCTGTCATGTCAAGTGCAGTGGTTTTGCTGTACCCCTGTCCTTACTAGGAGACTTTCCAGAGTTTAACTGGTTTTCTGTTATCAGCTGCTTGTTCTGTGAGAATTAGGCACCATTCCTCAACATTTCAGCATTTCACTTTCAGTTACTTCTTGGATAACACAGGTTTTGGTTTTTATTTTTTATTTTTTTTAAATAAATAACTGGTTCTGGTAAAACTCTTTTTTTTTTTTTTTTTGATAAATAAGTGAATAGCTGGCATGCTTCCCTGGATGAGGACCCCAACTGGTACTTGTTAGTGTGACATACCTACTTTTTGTAYGTGCCAGCTGGTAGAGGTTTATGCTGTTAGCTGTTCATATTGCAGTAGAGCCTAGTGAATCCACCTGCCTTGAGCCTCTGTTTGTGTTGGTCCTAAATGGATATTGAAAGGCATTCCATGTCCCAAAAGTAATTCTATGTGATAGACAACTGAGTGAAAATGAGAAGTGTCAAAGAAGCCAGGATATTTTAGGAAACTAGTGCATAACTCTTAGTCAATCAGCAGCTGTAATGCTTATATAAGCCATTTAATACCTGAGTGTAAAGACTCACAAAAAAGAAGAAAGGGTGATTTCTCCAGTGAAAACAAATGAAAACCATTGGATTTTATATACTGTTATGCTTCAAGATGCAATGGTAGAACTGACTTGTATGTTTTTGCACTATGCCTCAAAAAAAAAAAAAAAAGCCATCACTACTCAGGTGATGAACAGAAAGACCATTCAGACAATGGACTGATTAAGGTTTCATTTAGCTTGGCATCTCAACTTTAAATATAYAGAATCCAGAGCTTATTTGATTAATTTCTTAGTATTTACTTTTATGTGYCCATGAACAGCAACCTATAAATCACTGACTATCCAGCAGCAGATAGATACTGTGAGCTGATCAAATCTTGATGCACTGAATAACTCCAATAACATAATGTAGTTATATCAGCTGAAGTTGTAAACAGTTTCCAAATCAGTTCATGTTTTCGCTGAGAGTACGCATTTTGTTGGTTTCACAGGAGGGCTATTTTGTTGTTGATATATTTTTAGGAGGTATGGGAGAACCTGTGTTTTCAGTATCTACATAAGTAAAAGCGCAGAACACTTGCTTTCTTCACACAGTTTCAATGTGCGGTTAAAATATCACCTGCTGGAAAATCAGAGCTTTTCCTGGCTGTGGCTGGAGACCAGCATGCCCTGAGTCTTGTCCAAGGGTTGAATCCTGGCCAGGTGCTGCCTCCACTGTTTGCTCCAGCCACCCASAGCAGAGAGGATCTTGGCTGGGATGTAGTCCTTAGGGAAATTTGGRGGATGTGAAAAGCTGTTGATGATGGATCCTGAAGGAGCATTTTCATTCCTTAGGTATCTTCTGCTCTTTTCACTTCTTTTGGTGGTCGTGTGYCTTGATGTGCTGGTGAAGTTTTGCAGAAGGACCGGGGACTTGAACTTTAGTAGAGTTCCGGGTACTCATGTTTCAGGATTTTCATTACTGCATTTCCCTTTGTGTAGTCTCCACGGATTTCACCATGAAGTAAATAATTCTAGTGGTAGTGTTGTTGCTGGGGTGGATGTTGGACCATAAATGAGCARGGTTTGTATCGAGGGAGGGCTGTGCTCTTGCAGTTGAAGGCTATGTCACTGTGCAGATGTCCAGTTGTGCTCTGGAGCCCATGGGCATTTCTCCAGGCATGGAAGAGACGGAGCAAACTTCTAGGAGGAAGAGGGCAAAACTCCCTGCAGCTTTAGCTGCCACAAGTCATAGAATCATAGAATCACTTTGATTGGAAAAGACCTCAGAAATCCTTTGAGTCCGAATGTTAATCCAGCAYTGTCCTCCACTAACCACATCCCTAAGCACCACAACTACACACCTCTTAAGTACCTCCAGGGGTTGCCATTCTGGGCAGCTTATTCCAGTGCTTGACAGCCCTTTTGGTAAAGAAATCATCCCTAAAAGCCAGTCTCAAATTTCTCTGGAATTCCCATTTTTCTCTTTGGAGAGGTGGTTAAGTGTTGTTTGCCAGACATGGTGTTCTGACATGCCTCCCTGCAGTTCCCTCCCCACCTCCGAAGCCGTGTTTCGTTCTGTTTTCTGGGTGGTGACCCTGCTGACAGACAGGGCTCAGGCTGCACCTGCCAGGTATGGTAAGGCTGGGGATGAGTTTGTGGCACTGGGGGACATGGAGTACCTACTATCCCCAGGTGCCTCAGTGCTCAGGTGGAAATTTGGGAATGCTGCAGAAGGGCATGTGTGCCTGGGACCCAGCAGCACTCGCTGCCACAGGGACCTGGGCAGCAGCCCCTCCTCACCATGGGGCATAAATCGTACCCTGGCAGCCAGGGCTGAGCCCAGCAGGGATGGGCTGCTCCCTGAAAGCTGCACCGACCACAGCCTTCCCTTCCCTCATGGCAAATACATGACAGAAAAAGTAACAATAGGAAAGTGTGGGTGTTTTGAAGCAGCCCTGGCTACCAGAAGGCAACAGGCATCTTCTGCTCAGCCTGGGTGTCTTCCCACACCCAGGGGGATAGCTGCTCCATGCTGAACTCTCCATGTCCCCACCACTTGCAAAGCCTTTTAGCTGATCCCCAGCATCACATGCTCTTCTCCTTCTTTCCAGCCCCCTCACGGAGGGTCAAATGAGCTCCTGGTGGCAGGCTTTGTCTGTTCTCCCAAGGAAAAGGTCATTTTCAAGGTGCCCACAGCCTCTCTGCTGGGGAGAGGGACAAAGCCTGGCAGCTCTGGCTCCTCCATGGCTGGTCTTCGATGGCCTGAAGTGCTTTCTTGTTGGAAGCTTTGCCTCAATTGAGGCACAGCCAAAATTGACCRAAGGGCCATGTAGTGTCACCCCCCATCCTTCTGATGGTGCTTTTTTTTGTGCCCACTTTCTCCACTTCAGTGCATCAGGGACTAATACTTCATGGGGGTTCACGTCCTTTACTACATTTCTGCCTTCTGTTTCTGCAGTTTAGTTGTCCTGATGCTGGCTGGACCCTGAATTGCAGGTTTCAGCTGCGTGGTCCTCACTGTATTTCGTACTGCTGGTGCTCTGTGCCACAATCTCATGTAGATTCCGGTCCCAAAATAACCTTGMTGCTTGCTGGCTTGGTGGGGAGCAGATGTGCTGGCAGCATGGCACACTTGGCTGCAGAGTAGGGGCATGTCCTGACTCCACTTTCCTTGCTGTGTGTCTCTTCCAGCTAGTCACTCAYGTGATGTTAATGTCAGCCTAAATGTGTGGGCAGAGGTACAAGGATCAAGCAGTGGGCCAGGGGTGTCAGTCCACAGGGAAGGGGCATAAAGCAGAAAGACCAGGTGGAAAAATGGCAGCCTGAAATGCACCAGATCTTGTGCCATTGAAAGGAATTACTCCTTTAAAATCATCTTTGCTTTAGGGAATTTCCATTCTTTTGGCTACAGACTTGAAGTTGTGTAATGCCAGTGTTGTACATAACCATAAGCACATGCATAATTTTGATACTGTCTCCAGAAGTATTAGAACCTCTGAAAGAAAAATTGCTAAAGGACAAACCTCAAAAAGACATACAAATCACATGACAGTTTAGAGTAAAATCCTTAAAACCTCAAATGTTTCATTCAGAAAAGGCTACTGAAATATTTGATAGAAAAACCAAATTATCCAAGAGCAAGAAAAGGGAGATAGTGCAAGCTACTTTAACTGGGTGCCACCTCACCACACCATGAGATTTGCTTRCTTCAGTGCCTCCTGCAAGGTTTCAAAACCCAGTGGCATCTGTAAATCTGCTGTTTGTGTGTTATCTAGGTATCTGCATTTTTKCTTCTCTTGAACCTATGATAGATGGAGACTCATCATTCTCTCTACAGGCAGGGCTGTACAGCCAGGTGTTATCTGAACTTTGGAGATACTTGCCAAGCACCTGAGTCCTGATTTGCAGCAACTCGCATTGCACCTCCACAGAGAATCTTCCCACTGTGCCAAATTGGAAAGGATGGATTTGGGGATGGAAATTCAAATGAACTGTTTCAAAGGATGTGCCAGGCTCCTTTCACTCAGAGCTGTAAGAAGAGAGGAATGTAACCCATAAGAGGTGAAGGGTAAAGCAGTCCTCATTTTAGCTTACCTTTACTCTCTCAACATGTAAATTATTGGTGGGTCCTGGCAGAAAATATTTTCCTTGACTKGTGGATAGTATCCATAAAATATTCACAGATGTAGCAAGCAGCTGCATTGTGATGCTGTTCTTAGAAAATGATGTAATGCAGCAATAATCACTTCTGAATCATTGCTGATTTATGAATTGAGAATGTTTGCAAATTATGGGTAAACTTAGCTAGCTCAAATGAAATGCATGTCAGCTTGGTCAGGTGGTAATTCTGGGACTGTTGGCTGGTGCTCCAGTTATGGATTTTGCTCCACTGGCATGGTCTTTTTCAGTGGCTGTTCAGAAATAGTTCTATTTTGGTGGGCCGTCATGGAAAGAATAGGGAAGGACAGGTAAAATGTTGACAGCTCTGGTGTGTTGTGCTGGCAGTATTTGGAGCTGTTGGTGAAAGAATGACTTGACTCCAGGAATCCCTTGCTTTAGACATATTTCAGCTGTTGGGGCTCTGAGGAATGAGGGAATAAATCAAGAAATGAAATATGTGGGATCCACAAAACCAGGGTGCTAGTTCTGAAARGAGTGCTTCCTCCTCTGCATTAATATTTGCTGTGTGGTCAAAGATTCCTCCCCTGTCCCCCATTTTCCCAGGCTTCAGTTAAATTCCTGATATCTCTGGAAGGCAGTGGGCAGCTTGGAACAGGAAGGTGATAGGATCCAGTTTTAAATTCATGCTTTCAGTTGATGGACATGTAATAAAAGTAGTAATAACATATCTAACATTTGCTTTGCAACTTTTCTTACTCCTCAAAGGCCTCARCTGACTATGAGATGGAGCACAAACGCTGATTGTGCATAATAATGTCACAGAATTGTTTGAGAGGAGGGGAGGAATGCCTGGTCCATGGAAACTGCAGGAGAGCATAGTAGAATTACAGTTGTTTCAATGAGACTGAATAAAGCCTCAGAAAGGAGAAACTGTTCTGCTGACAGGGTGTCTGAAGAGATAGCAACTTCTACACAAGACCTGGTCTTCGTAATTGCCAGAAATTTTTTTGCTGTATAGACATAAACTGAATCTCTCTAGACTCGATTTAGCAGCTGGGCCTGCTGGGTGTGTTTATAACAAAAAAAATTACTTTTTCTTCCTATTTTTAACTAGTCTTTTTTTTTTTCCTTTTTTTTAATGAGATGGTTGGGTCCCAAATTATTTTGAGGCTGGGTCAAGCCTTGTATATTTTGGGAAGAATGACCTTTTGTCAAGGAGTCTGTGGAAAAAGTAGAAAACGTCCAGACTCATGCCAGGTTAAAGCTGTCTTATAGATTGTGCAGAAATACTGACTGTGATCAACAAGGGTACAGGGAAGCCAACTGATTATGAAGACCAGCTGAAAAAAGAAACTGCAGATGGAAGATAACTGCTTTCCCACAACATCCGTGGTGAAGGTTTTCTGGAAATTACCAGTGGGTGCATAGCCATGTGCCTTTGTGTAGAATTAGAGTAGTTTGYGTGACTGGGTACAGATCCAAGTTTTGGGAAGTGGGGTGTTGTACCCTGGGAGCCCCCTTGCTGATTGCTTTATTACAGAATACTCTGCAGTCTGGGAGGATTAGCTAAAATCAAGAACAAACCATCCTGAAGGAATTGGYTTTTCTGCATCTGGAATCAGGCCATGATCATTTAATATGAGCAAATCAGCCCTATAGTCATACAGGGAATTTTTTCAAGATCTCTTGTTCCTAGCATAGCTATTGTGCTCAGTTGATGGCCATTAAACCAGAGGCTTATTTCATTTTTATAAGAATTTCCTTGCTTGAAAAAAAAAAAAGAAGTTATGAGCCGAGTGCCCTATAGTTGYTACTCCCTAAGTGGAATACAGAGATGAAGGAGGGAATTTTGGTGATAGCCAACTGCTGATTGAGTGAATTGCTTTTAGCAGCATGGAAAAAAAAAAGTGTGAGAACACCGTGAGCTATTATTTTACAATTATCCTATTTTTTGCCACTGTGGGCCTCTTCAGGGATCTGACTCTGGATAAAATACCATTTTTTCTGTTTCTGTAGCTGCTGGGTATAAATACACACCCTCCCTCATTCTTTTCCAAAATGTGGCTTTTCCCTTACAGCCAATCAAGAGGAGTCTGGTAATCTCTGGTGCTGCTTGCATCTCTGTTATATTTYGGGGAGAAATATCCCACTGTTTTGGCTGCCTCAGTAGGTGAGAGTATGCCCTTTATTAAAATTCGTTTAAACTGGTTCTGAGATTTATGGGTGACAGTCCCTCTTTGGCCTTTAGGAGTACATGGCTTTCCACCAACCCTTGCTAGATCTGTTTTGCCAATAGCATAAAAAACAGAGGACTTTTAATATATAATAAATATAATATAATAAATATAATATAATAAATATAATAAACATAACATAACATAACATAACATAACATAACATAACATAACATAACATAACATAACATAACATAACATAATATAATATATCATTATATTATAATGTCATGTTATGTTATATTTATTATATTTATATAATTTCTTGTTGTAGAAATGTATCAGAGTCCTAGAGTTACCTTCAATTGAGGAGTGGCCTGCCATTGTACTGGGCTAACTCTTTGTAAGAAGCGAAGAGAGAGCACTTTGTGATAAGGAACAAACCAGAACTCTGCCTAGAAGTTAGACTTTAAAGCAGATAGTAAGAGAGCCATCTCATAGGCCAAGATTAAGGGGCCTGCGCTCAAAAATATTGGAGAGTTTGTCATCAGGAAAAAAAAAAGTTAATTTGTATGTCTAAAAATTCATCAAAATTCATCTTCTTGCTTTGTTTTTTTGGCTGTTTGCAATCAGAAATACCAAAATACCACAGGGGAGTCTGCTCTTGTGTTAGTTCCTTGCCAAACCAGGCTTGGAAATACTCAACATTTCATGAGAAAGGGCTTTCCCTAGGGGCTTCAGTCCACTTGTGCAGACTTGGGTGGTGCTCAGATGATTCAGCTTGTCTAGATAAGGATCRGATCTTTCAGATGTTTGACTGCCTCCCAAATCCGAACATGTTTGAAGGGTGGATCCTCCATTTGTGGTACCAGCTACTTATCAGCACCATCACGTACCTAAAACCCAGTGCTTCTTGTAGCGGAGACAACCAAAAGCGATTTGAGCCTTGTAGGGAGTGGGAGAGGACTTTTTGGGACTCTGAGGGTATGTGACCATCCTGCTTGAGCCACTGTGCTGATTCCTCAAGTCGTGCTCAGCTCGTGGTGCATTTGCTTTCAGCTAGGCTGACGCTGATCAGGAAGCATATGCAATGACTGCTACTTCATGGAGAATTTGAGTCAGGCCAGCACCCATCTGTTGTGGGAACAAATGAAAAGCGAGTACAAAATCTTTTCTCAGTTTGTGTCACGCTCTGTGGTATTTTCTGCCTCCAACTGATCCTGAGAACACGTGCTTTGCCTTTTTCCTCTAAACACTTTCTTTTCCCAAGTACTGAAATGCTCTTCTATTCCTCTTCTTCCTTCACTGAAACAATTCACAAAACCTAAAATCAGGAAAGAAAAGAAAGAGTTGTAGTGGTTGGCAGGAAATGGAAGCAGCACCATAATGTTTCTAGATGTGTCAAGCATATGTTGTGTTGTGCTGGCACAGAAATGTGCAAATGCAATGCTCAGTTTCTGAGTCTTTCAGATTTTAGGAAATACTCAAAGTGGAAATGAATAGCTCTGTGATTTGTGAACCCGATTCCTCTGTCAGGACCTGATTTTTGTAGCAGATTTCCATACTAGCTCCACCAAAAGGAATCTTCCTGGCATAAAGCTCAAAGCTGCTGTAAACACAGGAGTCTCCACAAACTTCTGCCAGCCCACTTGCATTTTCAGAGTAGAACATGGAGGGGAAACAGGTTGGTCTCCTTTAAATCGGGAGTTATCAGGACATTCATAGTGCCATCAACAAATAAAATGAGGATCTTCCCACAATATTTTCAGATATTGTATGGGTTCAATGACTGTTCATCTTTTGGTAAACAATCAGATGTTGGCACTCTGTCCAAGCTGGTTTGATATCTCCGCTGTGTCTGTGCAGTGTGGGCTTTCTCCAGCTGCAGGAGCATCCCTGTGTTCTACAGCAACTTGTTCAACACAGTCCTGGCACCAAATGCATCAACAGCAGAAGAGATTTAGCCAATAAGGTAAGGCAAATCATCTTTGCCATGCAAAGTCCGTCATCTGGATTCAAGAACAGACAGGTGGCTCAGAGCTTCTATCCCTCTTTAGTTATAAACCCCATCAGTTTATTGAAGTGCAAGTTTGATAAAGTTGCATCAAGCATAAGAACCAAATTGAAGCTTTGCAGCATACACTGTCTCTCTTGCTGACCTTTAGCTTATTGATCTGACTTACTGGACAAACCAGAGAGCAAATCCCCCAAGAATGAACTCCTTCACTCTCAGGATCACACTTGTGTTGCCATTTGCCTTCTTCGCACTTTAATTTTGCCTTTGGTTATGCACTTTGATTTCAGGGTAACAGTCCAATCGAAAAATAAAGCAAGTGCTTGCCTAGCTTTTATTAGAGTCAGTAGAACTTTAGCATATCTTTTGCCATCTGGGGAAAGAATTAAACATGTTTGAGACTTTTTAGCAAGAACTGAAGGGGGAGAAAAAAGCTGGAAAAAATCTACTTTTCCATGCTTCTGTTTATTGTCAATATTTGCAYACACATTAAAAATAAACACTCGGGCAGTTATGATTTTCTTTGGGTTKTTGTTTTAAAGATAGTACTAGTACTTCTGCTAATCCTTCTTGGTGGAAGATAAAATATTTAAATTTGAAGTAATTTTATAAAGCAGCTTCATCAGAGCTTATTTGTTTATTACAGTGTTCATGATTGTTGTGTAAATAAGATGAGGAAGCTATTTTTGGCTTCTGCCTGCTTGTCCTCAGAAGGAGTCATAAGATGTGTGCACCAAGATGGTGACAGAGTGCAGCTGGAGCACCTGATAAGTCTCATTTGATGTGAGCTGTGCGAGGGGATAATTATCAGGAAGGGGTCAAAGAGGAGGCCTCTCACAGCGATGGCCAAAGAGTGCTCTGCTGATTGCAGCAGCCAGCTCTGCCATCAAGTGATGAAAACTGCCTCGTCCTTTTCACATGCATTGATCACCGAGGTGCTCCTCTGGCAGCCTTACTACATCTGCTGCTCGTGCTTTTTTCCTTCCTTTATTTTTCTATCACCTGGAAAGGAGAAGCTGATCTGAGGCAGGCTCTTTGCTCTTATAATCAGGACATATAGGATATATATTTCGTTTTAACCCCAAGGTTTTTGGTGAATATGACCTGTCCTGTGACACAGGGACAGAAAAGCTCTCTGATTCCACTCTGAGGTCAGTGCTGCCTGTCTGCAGCTGACTTAAATGAACTGCACTGAAAAGGAAGCAAAAAGAKTCCTGTGGTTCTGGGGTAACAAATGCAATCAACTTGGAGCCCTCTCCTAGGGCCAATGTGGATGATGGTGAAGGCCTCAGTTTGCCTTTCTGCTTTCCATGTCCAGATCAGGGTAAAAACAAGCGTGTTGCTTACCTTGAGATAACAGAAATGCACACACCTGATTTCCTAGAAATGAAGAAAATACCTGACTGCAAACAGGTGAGCTGCAGTACAAGAGTTGCTAGATAGAAGATGCAGGAGCAGGTAAATTTGAGGTGGGTTTGTGCTCTACTTTGGTCAGGTCATCAATTATATAAGTATCTAATAAGAAGGCAGAATTGAAGAAAAATTATTTCTGAGGTTTGCATTCCACCTGTATTAGTCATGAGTGAAGCAACTCCATGACAATTTTGTTAGCTGTATTTCCATGCTCCAAGCTGAATGTGATCACAGCTCTTTAGGTGCCTCAGAGTGGCTGTGAAGTTGTGTCCTTTTACTGAAGGTGCGCTGGCAGGAGGGGAGGCTGGAAGGGAGGGGCAGGCCAGCCTTGGTGCTTGTAAGCAAAGCCAGCTATGGACATGGCACTGAATTTGTTGAACTGGACCTGCCAGYGTCCAGAACAGCACGGAGATGTGTGCTGTCCTGTGGTTCTGGGGGAACAAACGTAATCTGGTGGGAGCTGTCTGCTGGAGACACTGCCGTGCACATGCTGCCRAAGGCTTTGGCTTTCATTTTGTGCAGTCAGTGCTGGGTGCCTGTTCCAGCTGAAGCTTGAAATCAATGCTCCAGGTTTATTTTCCTGCCTCCAAGGATGTGGGCAGACTATTTTATTGATGATGCGAGGGCTACATGCTGCATGGGCATGGCTGACTAAAGTGGGCAGAAGAAGTCCAAAAGAAAGGGAGGCTGAAAATGCATCGCTTCCTCTTACTGTCCAAATGCTTTCTTTTTGACGCCTGAAACACTCTGAAATAGTTAAGGGAGCAGAGCCCTGCTCTGTAAGGGAAGGTTTACGTGAGCACAGAGCTGTGGAAAAGACAGGCCTTTCCTGTAAAGGCAGAAGGTCTGCTGCTGAGAGAAASCAGTAAGCATTAAAGAACAATTTTTGTGTTGTTCTGTGCAGATATTAAGCCTSCAGGAGAGGTGACATATCTAATTCTCCTTCTGTTTCTAAGCTTACACTTTTTAATGACAGTAGAAATACTGGGAGGGAGGGAAAGCATCAATTATTTTCCCTGTATTGTCTTCAATATTATTTTATCCGTATCTTTCCGGTCTCCATTTAAAGCAGTTAACTTTATAATAGGAAGTAAAGGTTTTAGATCACAGAGGGGCCACAGTATGTATTTCTGTTTCATTTTCCCTGCACTTACGGGAGCAAATAGCTGCAAATATCCACAAACATTCATGTATTATTTTTATTTTGAAGATGAGGCACTGTTGCCAAAGTAAATTAARTATAAAGAATACTATCTTTTTTTGGCAGTATTTAAAAATCATTTTACAGAAAATTCGAGGCCTCTATACCTGAAATGCTCTTCTGAGCACTGTGTTTTTCATTAGCTTCATGGTATTTGTCCAAARGTGATTCAGGGATTTGTGAGCCAGGATTCCTCTGGCTTCACCAAGGGAAGGGACCAGACACTGAAATCTCTGTTTTCTGAGGCATGAACAGTCAGTCAACCAGGTAGGTTAGTTAAATACATAAATAAGTTTTGAGGTGGAGTAAGGAAGAAAATCAGACTTGTGTTTTGAGTCCAGTCATAGTGATGGATGTAAAGCCTCCTGCTAACTTGGCTGAAGRCTTGGCAGGGCTTCCCAGCTTCCCTCTGGAAGGATGGTGATAATGATGGGAAAGGCAGATCATGGAGAACATCGTGATATGTGTATTCACYCAGTCTTTAAGTTTTTATTTCCTATCCTGAGCACCTGAATTGCAGGATAAGAGAAATTATAAGTCTTAAATGATCTGTGAATAAAGTATGGTTGGTGAGGATCAGAGGAGATATGTAGTCGTGGCAAAACTCTAGATACAAAAAATTTCAAGTGAAATGCTRAACACAGCTATGGTTCCTGTGATCCCTTGTTTATGATAGGGTGGCAATTTATCCCAAATTTTACTGAGAAAAAAAATCTTGCATAAAGAATTAATTGGTGGAATGGGTGAAAGAAAAGAAAAACAAGCATTTGGAACGTGGGAGTGTGTTCACTGTCTCTGTCTTATCAGTCTTCCKCTGTAATAGTGGAAATAAGTCAGCTTGGGGCCTTTGATTTGTGATGGGGTATAAGAGCAAATTCATTACTGAGGGATACAATTTCATCTTGGACTATACTTGCTGAAGGTCAGCTATGCTCATGACAATAGTCTCTGTATTTTGAGGTTGTCCAGATAATCTGCCACATCTGTTTGCCCTCAGCATGTAGATATCTTCCACCCCTTTCAAAACTTTTGGAGACATGAAGGAATCTGTTTTCTAAACTAATTCACACCAACTTATTTAAAAATTAGCTTGGCAGAGCTCCTAGGCACTCTGCTCCCATCTTTTAAGTTCAAGGAATGTTTAAAAAAAGCTTTTGTAGCTCTAATACCTGAAAGACGCTTTGTTTTTCAAGTATTCCCTTTATTGAATTCTGAATGGGATGCCCTTCTGTGGTATGCAACTGGACTTCTGATATACATTCAAACCCAGATTTTTTTCTTTCCCAGAGCTTTTCCCCCATGGTGACCTAGGTTTGGGAAGTTGGCTATGTCTGAGGCTGCTTATGCAACTGAAGCTCTGTTTTAGGAAATCCTYGGTATGGACTCCAATTTATTTCCTTTATAAGAAAATTATGTCTACTGAAGGGCCTGCACTCTCTCCTTGCCTGCTCTGCTGTAACCCCCATGCCATGAAGAGCTCACTCCAAGGAGGAATAAATCCTCCATTCTGCCCTATTCAAGCCTAAGGGTGGCCTTTGTGCCACAGCTTTCAGATTCCAAAGGCATTTTTGGTTAGCAGCTCTGCTGGATGCACAAAGGGTCAGTGCACTGATAGGATACAGCACTGGGAAAGGACTGGGCTTTAAGGGACCCTTTGGAGATTTGATGGCCTGTGTGAAAGAGGTCAGCAATACTGCAGCAACATTTTTAATTTACTTGTGGAAAAAGAAAAAAAGAAAAGGGAGGCATAAAAAGGGAAAAGACACTGAAAATAAGGGACTCTGTAAATCCTCCTACCCTGATGATCCTTACCTCAAATCCTTCCACTGCTGATAAACCTAACTAATGCCTTTATAGGACTTAACAACATGGAATAAATGTCCTCCTGCCTTTTTCCACCCCCTACCAATGCATGGGAGCTCCTTATTGTGTGCCCAGACTTAAGAGATGCTGGGGGATGGTAGTATCTTCTTTACAGGGGACATTGGTCTGCACCTGCTCAAGGGCTTGTCTCTCATGTTGATGCTCTGCATAGCAGGAAAARGTCAGCCCTTTGTAGTGAGCAATTTTTGACTCATTGATCATCTATGCTGTCCTAAAGATAAAGAAATTGATGACAGGTACACACAGAGACTGAGCAGCCCCCAAAATTCTTGTAGGATTTTGGAAAATCATCTCTCCTGGAGTTGATTTGTCACAAGGATTGTTCAGCTTTTTGARAGTGTTGTTGGTACCTGGGAATCAGAGGAATGCCAATCATCTGTTAGGGTGTTAGGGTGAATGAGATTGGAGCTGTGGGAAACAAAAATGAGCTATTTTGACTCTGGCTTTGTCAATGTGTTTATGACTGAAAGCTCTGAGGCACTGGAATCTGTATCCAAACACAGCTTGCACATCTGCAATATATATCAACAGTGCTTATATGACTTCGTGCAGGAAACAAGTTTGAAATGTTCTTCTCCATTTTCTYTCTTCCCAGCATATCAAAAAACAAAGGGCAATATGGAACATCATGCTTCAGTGATGGGGAAAGGCTTTGGGGCAATCTGTTTCTGAATGGAACTTTGATTATTTAATTATTTATTTATTGAATGAAATTTATTTTTTGTTAGGAAGTATCTTTTTGGAGCTTTAGGTAGTGTTAACTCCACTCCAGAGCCACCTCCTTCTGGAGCCACAACTGGAGTTCTGTCCTAACACCCACACTGTTGCTCCTGCWGTGGCAATGGGCTGCTCCAGGGAGCAGAGTTTGCTGCCGCTGSTGGCAAGCCAGGTTGCAGTGAAGATAAAAACCCCAGCACTGGTAAAGGAGAAAAGGGGAATGCAGGAGCGGGATGAGCGCTAGCATGCCACAAACTTGTCATGGACTGATTCAGGTCTCCATGGACCTGCAGGCTCAGTTCCATCATTGTGTCACATTCCAGGAATGCTGTGCACCATTGCAGGGCAGGTGGSGTGGACTAGATGTGAAGCTGTAGTGGGAATAACAAGCAACCAAAGCAAATGATAATGAAGCATTGGGAAGGATGTGAGACTGATTTGCCTCTGGACTTGTAAAAATAYAGTCTGTAAATAAAACGCCGTCATGAGCACTGCACTTCCAACAGCAGCGCTGTGACATGTTCTGAACAAAGAGATGGTGAGGATGTTGTAAAGCTCTCTCTTTTCACTTTGGAAGCCTTGATAACTTAGGTGCAAAGCCAGGCATTTATTTGTCTCCTGCCCGATTTTCTTCCATCCTTGACCTGCCTAGTGATACCATACCCAACCTACTTACTGACAATCTCCTATGGTTATGGTAAGACTCTTTCAAAATGTGAGAATGGCTGTGCTCCTTCTAAGCTTTCCAGGTTTTCAGTCCCTCTGGTAATATAGCTATGGTCGTAAGCAAAATGGTATTGTTGCTGCAGCAGTCCTAGATTTGAAAAACAATGAAGGACTTTTCATGTCCACGTGCTCCTCTTTCTAAGACATACCCTGCAGTTRACATAAATTATTTTCTTCTGTTCATATTCTCCAAACCATGCAYTTTGCTGCCCTACATCCATTGCCTGGTATGAATTTTTGCTCTCTGGCCTACAGCAATAACTTCCTTGTTCACTGCCACAAAAATCTCAGTTTCTATTGTATTTGATAGAGATTCCACCCTGCTTATTCACCCACACTCAACAAAAAGTAACAGGCATTGTGTTGTCTGCTCCCCAGCAAAACCATGCATGCTTGGCWCACTGTCAGCTTAGCAAACTCAGCTTCCATCCAGTACTGAGGGTATTGAGATTTACCTTCTTTTCTTTTTTGATGTAGGACGCAAATTTGGTTCAAGGAAGATTGGACTTGGGCATACACTGTAGTAACTGCACTGGGGAAAGTCCAGTTAGAAATCAGCTCAGCAAAAACTGGACTGTAAGAAGTATCTGACTTGGAGGGGAGCAGAAATGCAGCCTTTAGTGAATAAGGGCTCCTTAAACCTCYGTAAAGATGGCTACAGCTGGAAAATCATATGTTTCTCTTACAATAAACTGTCTTGTGCAAGTGTTTTCAGGCACTTTATGCTCTCCTTCTGTGGGCTTGGACTACACCCATGAGCACTGCTTGGCTCCTTTGGTTTGGCTTTGCTTTGAAGCCTAGGCCCTTTGTGGATGGGTTCAGACTGTCTGCCTTGGGGTTCAGATTCCTGAAGGCAATGAAGGCCTGGGTGCGTAGCCTGTTTTGCTGGTGGTGCCAAAATGAGCTGTGACTCATGCTAATCACGCAGACTTTCCTAATCCATCCCTTCCCAGTTTTTCTTGCGTGTTCTGCTGAGCTGTGTGTTAACAATAGTGACATTTAAAGTTCTAGCATCTGAGTGAATCATCTGGGGATGAGGACAGCAGTTCACAGCTCACAGGGGTTTCGTTGCTGAGGGCATTCCTGATGCAGTTGGACATGTTGATACATGTCATACTAACACTGGACACCATCACTAGCACCAGAACCACAAATYTGTGGGATTTTTGGCACCACAGAGCTCAGCACTGCCATGATTTCACCTCCTTAAATCACGTGCTTCCCTCCTTTCTCCTTTATGCCWGGAAGGTGTCCTTGTTCTGGTGGTGAAGAGGTGGGATGGCTAATGGCTGGCTCATCTCCCTGCTGGGGAGAGGGACCCTCTCAAAGCCAGGCCATCAGGGAGGCTGCTGYTCCTGGAACAGTGATGAGCTGGTTTGTAGGGTGCTGTACCCTTGGGGCACATCGGTCCCAGTGGTACCTCCCGTTGCTGCTCTACAGTGAGATGGAGTCCTGTGGAAACAGGTGGGGTCTTTCAAGGGAGGATCATCTCCATGCAGCAGTCAGTTTAATTYGCTGTATAATATCCTTGGCTTTTTCTGACTGTGACAGGTATTCCCTCTTCTTGGAARCCATAGTGGCAAGACATTGCTGGATTTTGGTTCTGTTTCAGTTTTTCAGTGGTGAGGGAGGCAGCGGAAGGTCCCTGGAGAAAACTTCCACTAGATGTAGGAAAAGGAAGAGGCGTTCAGCCACTGGTTTAAGTATAGCAAGCCCACAGGAGTCTTGTGGTAGGTTTTGAGAGGAGATTCTAAAGGTGCTTTTGAGGACTGCCAGCATCTCAGCTTTCTAGAGCGTTTTGCTTGTGTTTTATGGTTGATTGGTATTTTTCCTTGGGCTTTTTTTTTTTCATTTTTAAGGATCTAACAGTTGAGAGAGATGGCCAGTGCAAGCAATATTTTTTTCATCAAAACACTGTCACAGTTAAGAATAAGAGCCAAATCTGTAAAACTATCCATACAGGGAGAAGGGGATGGAAGGGATCTCTCAGTGGTGGATACAATTTCGGTCACTCCAGCATATCCTGTAATCAAAATTCAGGGCACAGGGCCTTAGGGCACATGTGCTGCCTGGGGCTATGCTAATAGGGTGATATACAGCCTCTCCTCCTCCCTGGAATTGTATTCCTTGGGAAGCAGCAAGACTGAAATTTGTGGAGAAATTCTATGTCTGGAGGGGGAGAGGGAAAAAAATCCCACCCAAATGCACRGATCGTTAGGGTTTGTTCCTTAAATATCCTGTGTTTATGTTAGAACCATTGCCACAAAGCAAGCAATGTGCTTTCTCTACACACTGACCCATGCACCAAGTTTAGTATTAGCTGCCTTTCATTCCTTTTAGATAATCTGTTACTTCTATTAATAGCAACTTATGCAAGCTTCCTGGTGTCCAGAATTGCCTGGACGTAACACGAGGCTTTGCCTTTGTGTGTGAAGCTTTTTGGCCRTGTATTTTTGGCCATTGTGTTGGAAACAGCAGAGCAGGATCCTTTGCAGAGGTCGAAGACTTGCTCTGTTGGATGGAGCTGCTGGAAAATCTCCAAGGGGAGAGCCCTCTCCTTTCAGGTCTCCCTGAAATTTGTCAGTGCTGAGCTCCTTGCTGTCCCCAAACCTTGCCTGATCCCCCAGCTTGCTCCAGACTGCAGCCTCATCCAGGCTCTGTAGCTGCCCTTGCCCTGCTCCTGGCCATACGGCTTTGGTTAGCTGAAGCATTTCTGACTGATATTTCTCAACCTGGCCTGCACAAACACAGCTGGCCCAGAAGGTGATTGCCTGTGAAGCTGCTCTGTCAAATATGAGGCAGGGTAAATTTGGATAGGAAGGTGGTGACAAGCTRGGGGAGAGCCTGGGGGGAGGGGAGGTGGCCACTGCTCACTTTTTAGCCTGCATCAGCTGCAGCCAGCACATGTCAAACTGTGGCCAGAGCAGTTTGGCAGTGCTTGCAAACTGTGCTATAGAGGCTGACCACTAATAGAGCTTATAAAGTCAGGCAGATTTTTGGCAAGCTTTTAGACCACTGTGTTCCTGATGGAGCTCTTTAACATCTCTTGAAAAAGTATCCGGCATTATCAGAGAGAGCCCTTTTCTCTGGAGCTGGGCTGGGACCCATGAATGAAACAAAGCTGACAGCACTGAGCTGCAACAGCTTAGTGGGGAGGAGGGGGGAAAGACACGCCACAAACACACACACACACACACACACACACACACACACACACACAGGGACAAGGACTTCAAAAATAGAATATATTTCTCTGTTTCAAAGTCTCACATCACAGAAGCATTGCTTCCTGCCTACCTCAATGTACTTCTTGCTAACATGTTCTATACAGAAGCCTTCCAAAGGGAAGTGTGGGTTTTTTTCTGATGAAGTTGTACACCAAGGTTGTCTTTTTATTTTTGAGGCATTCATGAACTCAGGAGGGATGAGTCTCTTAGGATTTTTCATTCCTGAGTATTTACATTTGATGAGATGTGGAAAGAATAACCACAAGAAGATCCAAGTGGTAAAATGCAGAGGAGAACCCATGTTCATGGTCCCAAGCCTCTGGGATAATCACAGCAACAGTTTTATATGACAGGACCATATAATAGAGGGAAAACTGATCTTTTCTGCATTTTCTCTTATTTGACAGGTCCATTTCATTGCATATGATACACGTGTGGTGCCCACTGACAAACTGAGAAGCTGTTTTGATGACCTGTTGTGCAAAGGAAAATGGGAATTCTTGGCATGGCTGCATGCAGCCTGTCTGCAGGGAAATGGCATAAAAAGGGCTGGAATAAATCCGTTCCAGTGCAGGCTCACTTGGGATAAGTAACAGGGAAGCAGCTGAACACCAGTGCCTGCTTTCATGGGTGCAGAAAGCTGTAAAAGTTGAGCACAGTTAGCTAGTGAAGGAGCAATATAACCTCTGTTTGTGCATAGGAAACTGTGAGAAATAAGCAGAYGAGAGAAAACATTAACCAGTGGGGTCAACCACTGGTTAATGGGGTGAAAAAAAGGTCTATGTGTGTCTTCTATCTTTTTGTGTTAGCACAGAGCATTTACTGGCAGTCCGTCACTGGAGTTTAAATAGGATTTAAGAACTGGTTGATTGCTTGAGTGAAAACATTTTGCCTTTTTTTTTTTTTTTTGGCAGCTACAAAAAATCTTGACGCCAAAAACCTTAAAGGATTTCTCAGTATTCAAGCTTTATTTGTGCATGTGTGTGTTTCCCCCCCACCCCACCCCTCCTCTGGTCTGTTTATGTGAAATACTGGCAGAAAAGAGTAAATAGAGGGAAATATAGATGTATTCTTTTTATTTAGTCTTGGCAGGCTGCTTGCAGTATAGAGCACTTTTGAGGTGAATTTAGATGAGTATGTATATATAAACAGTATCTCAAAAAATTCTGGAAGTGCAGTTCGGATTTTGTATGAGCGTGTAAACTTTTCTTGTGCCTTTGTCTCTCTCACTGCTGACATTCATTGCAAAGCCTATTTCCTTCCTTTCTTTGAGTCCTGCCTGCAGGAAATCTGTGCCTTCATTTTGATGCCATAACCTGCTACTTTTTCCATTTTAGCAATTTCTATAATCACCTTACCTCTCTCAATATATTAGCCAGGGCAAGATATGACTTTTTTCTGGACTCTGAGAGTAAAATTGCCAAAGTGCAAAAATTGCCAATTGTGAAAAGTGCTCAAACAGCACTGATTACTTRCTGTGCTCAGGGTGAAAAGTTTTTGTTTAAGGCTCTGTGTGCAGAGTTTTATTACAGACAGGAGAGTGATGGCCACATGTCCCTGCAAAGAATGAGGGAAGGTCAGTGACCTACAAGCCAGGGAAAATCTCTATCAAGGGGAAGAGCCGCAAAGAACACCTAACTGCAATTACAGTTCCTAAATACACCTCCATTTTGGTGCTGTGATAAAATTCTCTAATTTCAGCAGGCTTTTTGGTCATCTTTGACTCTCAGGCTTTATTATCATAAAATAATTAATGACTTGTCCCAGATTTAGAAAGTGGGTTTAGCAGGACTTCCAAAGTGCTCTTTTTCTTCCTCTCAGCATGGAGGTCAGTCCCTGTAGGCTTGGAGGCAGTTTGCCCAAAGCAAGGCACAGTGCTRCTGGTGAGAAAYAGCATTTCCCAGCACAGGGAGGAGGGGGTCTGGCATGGGAAGGTGCCTCTGGCCAGTGCCTGTGCAGGGCAGAGCCACAACCTCTCCTGCACGGAAAGCTCAGAGCTCTGCTCCTCCATCTTTCCCGAGGCACCACGGCCTCCCACGACCGGTGCAAGGCCATGGCTTCAGTGCTGACCTGAGAGAATCGGGCACATCTGCTCCGAGGGTGGGCTGACAGAGCTGGAGAAGGCCAGAGGCTGCTTCCAAGCAGTGATGCCCCAAGCCCTGCTAGCCCTGCATGGGGCTGAGTGATGAGCCAAAGGTAGGACCAGACTCATGCTGGTGGAGCAGGATGCAGCATTGCTCTTTAGGTGCCKTGGCAAGGAGGAACTAAAATTTGGTCCCTTTCTACCAGGCAAAGAGTTTTATGTGTATTACAGACAGGCTAACTTTCAGTGTGAAGTATTTAGGGAGTTTAGTCCMGGCATAGCAGTAGTGAGTGCTTGTGGCAGACCTCACGAAGTTCACTTGAATTTCAGTATTTCTGCTGACTTCTGTGTGAAAGATGCTTAGCAAATAGGATGGCTAAAAATAATAATAATCAAACATTTTTTTTCTCCAGTCCTAAAAAAAAAAAACCAACAAAAAACTGGAGTTCTGACTTCAAACTCCCTGCTCTGATCTTTACTATTTTTCTGATGTGCAGACATCTTCTGTCTAAAAATAGTAAATCTCATTGTGTGGGAGGTGTAATTAAACAGTGTTCTTTGGAATATAAATATTATTATTACTTAAACTAACCCTGCTGCAGAGAAGTTCACAAACTTGCACTAGATGAAGGCTGCCTGCTGTCTACAGGAAATGTCAAATGCTTTCGAGTGTGGTCTTTTTGGGGACATTTCTGCAATGGGACACAGGGTTGTGGCTCGGATTTCTGTATGAGGCTGTGTGACACCTTGATGCCTGTGAATTACAGGGGCCTTCAAGAACTCTGCGCCTTACAGGCTCAAGCCATTACAATATTGAGTTAATAATTAGTTTTTAAATACCACTGTAACTTTCATTTGTGATRGAGATAATTTGCAATCATATGTTGCTCTGAGTAGGATGGAGCTTAAACTGAATCTGAAATGAGGAACATCACTCAAAACAGACAGAAGGAGCTAATTATTTTAATAAAAATACAGCTGTGCTTGCTGTTTTAATAAACTTAACAGATCAAGGCGTATATGCATGGGGAGGCCTTTAACTAGAACTTGTATTACCATGAGACTGCAGCCTTTGATGTGTTATTTCTAGTTTATCAAATGCCTTGCTACTGCTGCTCAGTTTATTTAATGCCTTGTTTGCTGGCGCTTGGTGAGGAAGTCRGTAATTAATAAACGGGTGGTAAAATTAGGTTCAGAGTTAAGAGAATGTGTTTGACGAGGTGACGTACAAGCACCAGGGCTCCGCAGAGCCTTGTGTGGTTGTTCCCTGTTCAGCTKCTCTGATGAAACATGGGGACACATTTGGGTGGTTTGCACCAAATCTGCATCCTCGAATACCCAACTCCTGACTGGGTATTCTGGGATGGGATCATCTGAGGTGCTCCATGTGCTGAGGCAGAGGAGGGAACCGGAGGTGGATTTCCTGCCTGYGGGGAGATTGCTTGAGTCACTGGACTGTGGGATGAGAGGCACGATATCATTCCAGTCTCTCTGATGTGTTTTCCGCCCTTCTTTATCCTCAGAAAGAAGTCTGGGGGTGTGYGGGGTGGGGAACCCAGCAGGAGCTGTTCCTCAAGCAGAGGAGCTCACAAGTGAGCTGAAACTGCATCTTTTGGATCATTTTAGTGGTGTTAAAAATGTGAAGGAGCGTGGCTGTACCAGCACACTGTGCAAGAGCGCAGGGCGCGGTGTGACACCGTGACCGACGTGTGCATGCACACCTCACGTACACGCGGCACAGGGTGAGCAACAGCGCTGCTCTCCTGCTGGGGATGTTTTTGCCAACTGTGCCAACACTCTGGGGACTGGAATGATACAGACTGAAACCAGCTCAGGAATCACAGCTTGTCCTTTGGAGTATGAAGAAGCTCTCCAGAGAGCAGTCCTCCTATGAGGATATAGAGGGCAAGCTGGACTTGTTGATCTTTCTCATCCTGTCCTTTTGCAGTATTTCTGTAAAATATGACCCCCCCTTATTTAGTCAACAGCATTAAATAGAGCAAAACACAGGCCTGAGCTGCAAACCCAGAATGAGCGAGGTATTTCCGTACTCTGAAAAATGTTGGCTGCTTCTCAAATTCTATGTCTCATATTTGACTTTGTGGTACCTTTTTCCAGGCAAAGTCAGGGCCTGAAAGCTGAGCCATGCTTGAAGAAGTAGAACAAGTTATGTAGAGCTCTCAGGTTTGACGAAATGTCATGAGATGGAAGTTTCTCACCAGATTTCAAGTGTTTCTGACATCTGCCAGTCCCTTTCTTTGCAGTGTTCTGTCATCTGTGATTCCAGAGGCTAATAAAGAATGGGTTTTAATGGATCCAGGATACTGCACAGGAGGCAGTGAGGGGCTGCAGGTTTGGTCAAAGGCCTTGGCCCTTGGGGGCGTTTCAGTATGACTCCCAAACCATAAAGCGGGGCTAACAGGATTAGAAGCACCTAAGACAGCTCCAGTGCCCTCCAAACTCTTTTACTCTTCCATGTATCCTCCTCCCGCTCGGGCTAGTTGTTCCGTGTGTGAACTGGGAAACTACCTAACCTGAGCAGAGATCAGCTTTTGCAGTGACTGCAGACCTGCGGGAGCAGCACAGATTTTGAGGGTGCTGCTTTGTCACTTCCATGAAAATGTCTGTCTGTGGTGGGTGGTGGCAAGACTTCACACCTGCGATGTCAAAACTGGGCATCAAAGATTGCAGCTCTCTTAAGGAGATACTTGGTGCTGCTGAGGGATTTTGCACRCATGGAGTTGTGAAAGTTGGCTAGGATTTCTAATTGCAGCAGTGGAGATTTTAAATAATGAGGAAAAGATGCTCTTCYTTCCTTTGGGGTTAAGGCAAACGCAACTTTAATGCTTGAAAAAATCTATGAGAGCAATAGAGTTTTCCTGATGCATCTATCCCAGTAATTGATGTGACACCCTGCACTAATGGATAAACGGATTGCCTTTGTATTTCTGCAAAGAGAATGTGTCACATATTGAATAGTGACATTGATATTCTTATCATATGTCAGAATTAATGCTTCTTTTGGGTAAATAGAGTAGTTTGACCTCTGAGAGCTATTATCACCCAGGTTTGCAGGTAACTTGTCACASTATCTTTCTTAGCTGTATTTGTTTTGAAAGTTTCGCTGTAAACATGTAAGCTGGAGAGTTTCCTTTCTTACATGAATTCCAAGATAGGAASAAGTATGCATCCTTTAAAAGTGGACTATCAGTGTGGCTGGAAATCTGTCACACCAGCAGTCTGGCTGCGTTATTGCATCAGGCTAAAGGCTTCTGATGTTCTGTGAAAAGGCCCCCATGTGCTCCATCCTCTMTGTCTGCATGGACACCGAGGACAACTGCTCTGCTGAGGTCAACATTTAAATGGATGAGATAAACAAAGTGCAAGAGAAAGARGAACAGACACAGGAGAAAGCCCCTCAAACTCCCTTTTGCTGGGCCATGTTGCCTTTCTTGTGTCTATTGTTTGTAAATTAAAGGATATCTAATGTTAGCAGTTGTGGTCCCCTCCCAGTAATCACTGCTACAAACATTGCTGGGGTCTTGCAAGGTATTTATGACTCTCCTGGGAAACACCAAGGAGAATTACAAAGCCACTGTGGAACAGTGTGATAAGAAAAATTCTGAATACATGCATTGAGGAGAAAGAAAAAATATTCATAAGTAGCATGCTGATAGCACTGATCTCTCATTAAGCAAGAAAAAACACATTGAAGAACTTTGGTAAAAAAAAATTCTGGGTCCTATTATGAGCCTATGTTGAAAGTTGTGTTTTTTGKTTTCATTTGTTTTTTGTGAGTTAGCTTCCAGCCAAAACAAAGGTTTCAGCTGGTTAGGTTCTGTATAGATTTACCAGGACAGAACAGTGGCCAGGAGGGTGTAGTTGCTGGTGTCTCATCTAATTTCTCAGACAGCGGAGATGTGTGAGGCTGGGACCAATTCCAGGAGAAGAATTTGTGCCCATCCCCAAAGACAGTGTGTCAGGTGCTTTGCAGAGAAAGGGAAAAAGAGAGAGAGATTTACCMGGAAGCCACTTTCCCAAAGGGTTCATGGAGAGGGGTGGGCTTTGCTCCTACACTCGGCATGGAGTGGAGAAGTGGGGGTGAGTSCGGTGCCACAAGCTTGTCACATGTGCCACACAATGCACCATTACCTGTGGGTGCAAGTGTGCACTCAGGCATAAAAATAATATTCATCAAAGTGTCTAATAGGGTGAGACAAATCATAGACTGCATAGGGAACTGCTGCTGACTCTGGGACTTGCCATTCAGGAGCACTGCCATCTTCATCTTCCACTTGAATCATTCCACTCTGTGTCTTCGTGTCTTTTTGAAGAAAATTCYAAAGTAGATCCAGAATGATGAAAATTATGTTGTTTGACATAGTAGCTAATAATGAAAATACTCCTATCATCCTAATAGGGACCAGGAGGCAGTTCTTGGGATATAGGGTCCTTGTATCCCACTTTAAGCAAGCTATCACTCAATAAAAACACTCCTTTTCTTTTTTCCTTTGGAAAAAAAAAAAAACCAACCCAATATACATATAGAAAGCCCAGTTTTTATATTGCCTTGCAACAGGCAAGCTTAAGATCCATGGCACTTCTCATAACAAAAAGGCAGAGAATAACCTGTCTGCCCTGCCCATCAGCTTTTCAATAAAATTGATTCTAGATGTGCAAGGTTGTTTGTGCACTATTGCTAAGTGCATAATAGCTGTAGTATGCCAACTCATTATTCTGTAAAGTGCTGTGAAATCCCGTGATTACGAAAGATGCTACATAAAAACAGCTCCCAGTCTGGTTGGGTGACGGTCAGGTGGGCAGACAGGCTGCTGTAGCACAGCTACATGATCTGCAGTCCAGTGGTTTTATGGMCACAAACATCCCTTAGACTTGTTTGCACGTGCTAGAAATTACAAGTGCCCCTTCAGGGGTTTTTCATGCTAGCTCCCTCTGATTCTCCTCTTTGTCCTTGTGTTTTGGGGCACTGAAATTCCAGGTGGCTCCCACTCTAGACACTCAGCTTTATCCATGTACGTGTCTGTCCCTTTTCAGTGAGAGTTATTTATAAAGTAATTTATTTTTTAAAGTAAATTACTTGTAAAGTAAATCACTGGCTATTGGCCAGTGGGTGACTAAAGATGAAAATAAGCAAATGAAAAGCAGATTAGAAAGCATGTTGTAGGCTGGGAGAAGGGAGGCTCTAGTGGGAGGGAAATGAATAGGGACAGTTCAGAGAAGCAAAAACTGAAAAAATAAGGCGTGCACATGTAGCTCAAAGGACTTCATTACAGCTAATTTAGGAAGATAACAAAGGARTGATGTCAACAAGATCTAAATGGGGAGAAGCACAATGGGAAGAACAGAGAGAGCAAGAACAAATAAGAGTCATAAAATGGACAAATGTCTTCAAGTCTTTAGAGTGTATGTTTTAGTGCTCTTCCCCTCCTCCTTTCCTGTTCCCCAGGAAATGTCTTACCAATAAGAGGAGCAAAAGGGTTAGCAAGTTTAATAATGCCCTCAAGGTAATGAAACAKTGGTGCTTGACAGAACAAAAACTTGGCCATCCAGTTCTCCAGCTTTGCTTAAATGTGAGCCACTCTTTCTTTTTGGTGTCATGTCAAATCTGGTGACTCACATAGAGTATTCATTGTGCACAAGATAAGATATCATAAATTCACCATTAGGAATGTAATTACACTGAGTGCTCAGAAGAAAGAAAGAAAGGGTCTCTTCCCCATCCCCACCTCTTTTTTTCCCTGGGGGACTTTCATTGTAGAAAAGTAAATATTGCAGCTGTGCTTCTGTCGTTTACTCTGGAGAGTCCATTTAAGATGGTGATGATTAAGATGTGCATGCTTGTTGTGCTAGCCAAGAGACGGGACAGCTTTCAGCAAGAGGAAGCTGTGGAGTGATGGCAGCAGGACAGGGGACTGACAATTAACTCACACACAAAGATGAAACCCATTAAAACCAAGCATAGCTGTAAACACTGAGCTTTTTTTTTCCCCAATTATGTCATCTTGTCTGGTGCATTGCCTCAAACCAGACTGCTAACATGGGCTTTCGCCCCATCACATCAAAGCACATATAGTCTCAAATATTCGTGTGCAAATTCAGCATGTAGGAAGAGGAGACACAAAGATTCTGAAATGACATGTCGAGATAAAGTTTGTCGTCTCCCGACCTTCCCAAGTGGGGACMTGGCTGAATCATGCAAGTGTCTTTGGTCTTTTATTCCTTTCCCATGAAAACTGGAACAGAGTAAAGGCGAATGGGTACAACTGCACAGTGCTGTGGCATCAGTGCAGAGTTTGAGGCTGCACATGGGCTTAGCCAACATCCCAAACTCACCTCTGTAGATCAGAGAAGTGTAGAGAGCTCTGGACTGTACTGTTGGCTGCCCTTTGTATTGGTGAGGCTGTTGTTTTGAGAACAAAACTAAGCAATAATGAATTAACAAAGACAGTGATAACCTTGGATTAAACCTGAATCAGAAACAGCAATATGACCAATGTCACGGATGAGCTTTCCACTGGCCTGGAGCAGCGTGCCTTCTTTGACTGCAGCAAGGAAATGTTGCTTTAAGGTGGGCTGGAGTGCCCTGCCCTTTGTGGCTATTTTCAGTGAGCCAATGATTAAGCTGGTAGGAGCTTCCTTGTTTTGGTGAACCTACCAGCGCTTTGTTGATGTCCACCATACCCTGTGCACGAGTGCTTAATAGCAGATGAGTGCTGGAGCGATTGTGGATTACTTTGTTAAGCAAGCGTGGCTTGTAAGTAATGTGGAGCTGACCCTTYGTGACACTTGCATGACCCAGAAACAAAGCTGCAGGCAGGAGAGCCCTGCAGTAAATGAACAGTGTTTTGATATTTTCTAATAATAAAACCTATGAAGTTAACCTTTGGGAAATATAGTTAAACTTAATTTATTTTCAAATGTGCAATGTTTTCAGTATGTTTGTTTGCACTGTAACCTAATTTTCCACTTCCTTTCCCTTGTCATACAGTTTTTAGGCCAGGAATGCGGTAATGAATTGAGAGAAGAATGTCAGTTTAGACTGTAAAAAGCTTCTGTGAAAAAGCCTAGTAGAATTAAATGGGGAATGATCGTCTGTCTGTAGGATTTCAAAGCCCATGTCTCCTCTGGTTTAAAGAAACAGGATTGTTAATAAAGGATCATTTCAAACATGTGGCCTACTGTGCTCTGTGACTGAGTGCAGGTTGAATAACACCATTTCTCCTTTTCTTTCCATCTCTTTTTCTCTCATCTCACATTGATGTTTTTCCAGGGGTCCCRCTCTGGTTGATTTAGTTCATAGGGCTACTGCACTATTGGGTTGCAGATAGGCTGGCCCTGGGATTTTTGTGTAAACAGATCTTCCTCACTAGGATCCTTGTTGGGCTAAATCTGAATCCAAATTAATGTGTTGGATTTTGTTACCTCCAAAATAGGAGCATTTGCCCATTAAATGGGCAATGAGATCAGTGTTRGAATTTGGCAGCGGACCTCTTTCTTATGAGTTGGACCCCACCGCTGGGTCTTCTAGTAGGTAATCCTAGAGGGGCTTTCGAACTTGTGCCCAGAGACCAAGGCTTGTGATCTTCCATACATTTAACATTTTTAATTTAGTGTCATCTGTACAGTCAATGCACATGTATGACTGAAAGTGGAAACCAAAGTGTATTATCAAAGTGTATTGCCAAAGTGGAGATCTTTGCCAGACTCTTCCGTGGTTTTTTATCCCCTGTGTTGAGTGGGCCCAGTGGGGCAGAGCACAACAGGAAGGCAGGGAACAGTGCTGGGCCYTTCACTGGCTGTGGATGGGTGGGTGTACACTGGAGATGGATCGGGGTCAGCACACTGCGATATGTTAATTTGCCAGTAATCATTATAAGTAATAGCTTTACTGATTCATGAGTTCCATAAATTGATTAGTCCCTCTGTTAATGAAGAGCTCTAATGCACTACATGTGCAATAGATCATTCCTTTACTTTATGACTTTATCTGGCCCAGGGAATTYGAGCACACTGGGCTGTGCTGGTAGGTACCATTTCCATTTGCCAATGTGTTACAGCATCAATAGCAGCATTTAACATGGTGCACGTTCTGCAGTGGTTTCTGCACAGAATTAGCTGAGTAGTTAATTCTTTGAGCTTTCTGATGCATCACACTGCAAAGTCAGCTTGGATCCTACTGGATCATCTTTACAAAAAACTGGGCTGACTCTGCACTCAACTGTGGACACTCGTGCAAGACAAAGTTTTGCTCGTCAAGCAAGCCATCTCCAGTTGGAAGAAGGGATAGTAGGGTCATAAATCACTTCTCTACTCTTACAAATCCTCTATCCCAGTGCAGAAGCAATGTCCCATGGGCTAGCTTAGTCGGGGATTGGCCCTGAGGATGAGCAGGGCTGCTCATTTGAGTGGGTAAAACTGGATTTGTTGGGGGTGGGGYGGTGGGAGATGTGGGTTGAATCCATATGATTGATCTCTGCTACACGAAAGAGGAACCACCTTTCCCTCTAACACATGTGAACTTCAGTGTGTTAGATTGAGGAATGCTCCAGGATGCCTAAACAGTGAAAGTGCCCTTTACAAAATGCCTGTATCTCCAGTGAGAACAGCTTTACCTTTTCTTTTTCAAACAGACTTTGCTACAGCTATCCATGCCTTTGTCCCTTTGAGATGTCGTTGCCATAATACTCTCTACATGGGGCTATACGTCGAGCCCACTCAGAAACTGAAGCTAATGCAGAATGCAGTGACCCGCTTATTAAGTAGTGTTTCACGCTGGGAACACATCACACTAATGTGCCAGCATCTGCACAAGCTGCCAATACGTTTTTGGATGTTGGTGTTAACCTATAAAGCTATAAATGGTTTGGTACCTAGCCACTTGGGTCAGGAGAGAAGGCACAGTGCCTTTATTAATTATACAAGCCTCCAGCTGAGAATGAATCTGTTTAGGCTTCTGGAAACGGTTCACACTGGGCATGTTCAGAGGCTTAATGCAGGCATTAACATACCCTTACATTGTATCATTTAATTTGCATAACAACTCCTAGGTTTGTAGCGATGCCATCCCTTGCATCTACCTTTGATGTTGCTGCTGCCACCTCTAAGCTCTTTGTAGAGCTGACAGTTTGAGCTCTGGGCTTGGAACCAAAGGGCAGTTTTACTTGTCTGCTAAATCAGGAGAAAGCCCCTGTGTGGGCCTATCAGAAAGCTCCTAAACTGYGACACATCAGTGTTTGCATAACTAGCGAACAGGAAAGTAGATCATGCTTAGTCAGAGGCACTTTCTGAATGTGCCTGAGTCTGGGGAAAAAGCTGCAAATTTGGGGTTGGTTTTAGATTTTGATCAAAGTGGTTTATGCTTTACAAAATACCCTTCCTTTCCAGAGCAGAACAAGTAACCCACAATATTCAGCCATTATGTCTGCAGATAGATCTGCAGCTACTTCCTGCATCTGTCCATGGTATTTCTCATTGGTAATTACAGTAATATTTATGTCTCTTTGCTTTTTTATATGTCCTTTGTCAAGCTGATTAGAGGAGACACAAAGCTGCCCTTTCACAATAAAAATACTAAAAAAATAAAAAGAGGCCTCATTAGGAGGCTTGCTGGCATCAACTAAATTGAGTTTCACCACATATCAGAATTTTAATAAATAAGCGTCGGTGCTCAATGCGTTGCTGTAGCATGCACGCTCCACTCACACAGCTTGCTGCATGCTTTGTACCATGCGGCTTTTTCCTTTTTAATGCAAAACAATACTAAGTGAGTCAAGGGGAAATGCTATTTCATATTCAAGCCTTTCTTTTTCCCTAGCAGACCTTCAAAGAAATAAAAAATAATTTGTCTGGTATCCAATCACTCCGACTGTACTTTCTGATTCTGCTGCTGTACATATCAGAGCCTTAAATCTAACATTTTCTTTTGCAGCGCTGCAAACGTGAGGTGTGATTTACATTTGTTTTTCTTGCAAATTAGGAAGAGCATAAAACACAGGCAGCTTTTCTCTCCGATGCCATCGGCTTTATACAAAGTCAGGCTGGAAAAAGGCACAGGAGCAAYGAACGGGTGGGGAAGGAGTGACAGAGGATGTTTTGGTAATGTGAAAGGCATCTTTACAACTAACAGACCAAAAGCCTCTTGTTCCAGGCTGCTTCTCACTCAAATATTTATGACAACAGTTTACACTCTTTTAATTTCTGGTTTCTCTCTTAGAAATCCATATTTAGGTAGATAATTTTAAAAGCCTTCTCCTGCCAATTTCTTCTAGGTCAGTGCCAGGTCCTCGCTCTTGATCTCAGGCTGTTTTAGTAACTAGCTTGGTGTTTTAAGGGGAGCTGTAATTTGGGTGGTTTTTATAGATACCAGCAGCAGCCAAGCACCAATCAAAGCAGCTCAGTCAGGATGTCCTGGCAGGGCTGTGGGCACTGGGGACACAGAAACAAACCTGAGGACTGGTGACAGTGCCCCATCCATTGGTGGCTGCTGCTGCCATCTGCCCTCACCGGCCACAAGTGCTGTTTGGTGGCCAGTGCACCCCATCAAACCCTTACAGTGCCTGGGATCTGCCTTCCTGCCTGGCAGTGCCACTCTACAGACCTGTGTCCTTGGTGCCCCTCCAGATGGGATTTACTTTTCAATTTGTTTTGTGCCTGTTTCCAAGGTTTTGAATTGTTTGTAAGAAACATCTCCAAAGCAGGTGAGGGGCTGAAGCGGCCATCCTTTCTGTGTTTGTGGTTCTGACCTTGGATTTCAGATGGGGACTCATCCCTTCATGTGCCAGAACAAATGTGACAAAATGATGGTGCCAGGTGGGAGGTACTGCTGAGGAAACAGCGGTCCTCCATCGCCATCTCTGGCTTCCTGCTTCACGGGGCTGAGAAAATCTCAATTGTCCAAACTTTCTGAGCCTAGCAGGCCCACTTGAGATCAAATCCTTGCTAGCTTGTCTAATCAGCWCTTTCCCCTCCCTCTTTCTCAGCATTTTCTATTGCTACCTCTTTACTGCAGGGCTGGGACACGCTCCTTGCAGAAGCTGAGTGAAAAACCTGCTAGCGACTTTAGGGGGTTGATGGCTGTAAGCTCAAGGTCTGAACAGATTTGCAGCTTCAAGCCCTTGTGCCAAGAATTGGGTTGCTTTGATCAATTAAATTCCCTGGCAGTGAAAGAATAATAATAAAGGTTAGGGGGGCCATGCTCTGAAGCTCCATCTGCAGAAGAGTGTATCTTCCCACTGCCCCTGAATAGCACCAGCAGGCCCTCCTCTACCTCTTTTATGGATTTAATTCTCTTTGGGAAGCTAATCTCACCCCTGCTGCCCCAGCACAAAACCCAAAGTGGCAATCTTGTGAAGCACAGAAAAGCAATTGGGGGGAACCTAGCTTTTTATGGTAATACCCAGGGAAAGTGACTTGCACCACTGCTCTTAAGAATGCAAACATGCTCCCACCAAGCGGGGATAAACAGCATGGCTTGTACCTTTCAGAAAAATAGGAATGTGCCCTTGCCAGAGCCAAGGGACTCACTATGGGAAAAGTTTGCTTGCCAACGAGCATGGCTTTGCTAATAACCAAATGCCTTGAGGTGTGGAGACAGTTTTGCTGGAGAGTCGGGGGTGCCACAGAGAGGGARGAGGAATGGGGAGGGAAATGTGAGCTTATGCTGGGCTTATGAAAGTGCTGAAGGCTGACCCTTGATTCCTGCCCAGCGTCTCGGTGCTGTTCATGGTATGGCGTGTGTGTATRTAACACTGTTGGCTCTCTTGAGCGGGAATCACCAGCCTGGCAACTCTCAGTCTGAGCAAGCTTTGCTCTCAGACCAAGAATTTATCTGTTTTCTGTCTCAGATTCAGTGCCTGTTTATACAAAAAAGATGAAGGTGAAGCCACTCGCAGATGAAAGCAGTGTTCATGTTCCTGCCCCAGCCTCTGCACTAACCATGATGGCTGCATGGTGAACAGACAACACCAATGGAAAATTTCTGGTTTACAGTGCAGATGCCTTCATCTGAGAGGGATTCTGTCCCCTCCCACCCCCATTGCTACACAGCTCTCCTGCTGTGTCCTTTGTTTAGGGGGCTGTTTCGGGCAAGTCACTTTTTCTGTCCTTGGGTCAGTTTTCCATGCTCTGGGCTCCCTGACACAGTTTCTGTAGGGTGGTGCCAAGGAGCTGTGGTGAAGGGAAGGTGATGGGGGAGAGAAGCAGACCAGGTGAATGGGGAGAAGGGGGTGCAGGACAGTCTTGTTCTTCAGCAGCTGTACCTGAGATGGACATAACAGACCAAGACATATTGTGACACTGCATCATGGCATTTGGGGACTTCCTGGGAGCCCCAAATCTGGGAGGTGGGCATGGGGCCAAAGTGGATGTGAGCATCAAGCAAGGCAGGGTTGCCTCATGGTGTTTCTGAGTGATATAGAGTGTCCMAGATGTCCCCTGACCCAAGACTCATCTCCCTTCCTGGTTCTCCAACATGGAGCAGTCTCCTCACCAGAGGTGGCTGGATATAATTCTTGTGTGCTCGCTGCCAGAGTATCTTCAATTTAGCTTGGTCTATTAAATCACCTGTCTCAATGCTCTTTGTCTGGAGATCAAATTTGGAAAGGCAGCAGCTGGAAGAAAATTAAAGCAGACAAATGCGTGTAAAAATGTTTCCCTCCAACTGCTTTCATCACAGGCAATTCCTGACTAAATGATGAGGCTTAGGGCTATAAGTATCTCAGTCATTTCATCTGGAGTAAACTGAAACCAAGGTCAAGTCATAGCTGGTTTGTGTCCTTTTCCTTTCTAATCTTACACATTTCACTATGGTTATTTTATTTGAGTGTCTGCCACTTACTATTTCAAGCTTCCAGTGGTATGCCTGCTCTGCATCCCTGTTTGCCAGCTAAAATGTTTCCACACCACTAGTGGACATGATTACATAATTTTAGACACACCAAGGCCTGAAATTATTGGATTTTTTCCCTGAATGCATGTGAGTTGTTTATTTTTAACTTCGCCCGCTGCCTGTGAACTCCAGTAAAGGGAAATTAGTTTTTCGTGATGGATGCAGGGGAGGAGGACAGGAGAGGAATAAAAGAAAAGCATCTGAGTGTAAGGGCAACAGAAAAAAAGCGCACTAATTTCCTGGGTGATAGTATGATGTTATTCCACCTGTTCCTTTAATTACTAGAAGTTGCTGAGCCTCATCAGCTGCCTCCACAGCCCCAGGAAGAGAGGAAGTGCTGATGGGGTCCCAGGCGTGTGGCTTTACAAGCTCATGCCAAGACTGCGCGCAGAGTCTTGTTCCTCCCAGGGTTGTTCATCCCCAAATGTTTRGGTCATCTGAGCTCCCAACTAACTTTGAAGATCAGAAGTAACCTGTGTGGTATCTTCTAATGTGCAAAATCCTTTCTCTGAATCATCATTTCAAGAGCAGAATTTACTGAAATCATAGCAGTGTCTTGGTTAAGTGACATCTACTAAATAAGTGCAATCAGCACTGCAGTATAAAGGGATTAATTTMCTTCAGCCTCCTCTGCATCCCCAGGAATCTTATATATTGTCTCCCATGCATATAGTTAGCTGAGCAAGGTTGTTTCCCCAAAAATGCTGTAAAACAAAACTAGTTTGCCGAAGGTACTCCCTTGTGTCTGCGCATGTTTGAATCCAAAGTGGAAAAATGTTTAATCTGCAGCCTCTGTTTTAAGAACTAAGGGTATCCAAGCCCTTGGGATGGAGGTGTGTCTCGGAGCCTCCAGAGCCAAATGTAATTGAAATTACAAAGGGCTCAGGTTTCCGATTCCTGCTTTAGTCCAACTCCAGTGTTAACGCACAGGATGTGTAATGATGGCCCTCAAAGGCCATTCACACTTGCAATCCTCTTGTTGTATTAATGCAGACTTTGCCCCGTGTTTTATTTCATGCTTCCTTCACCACAAACATTTGCTGCTTGTGGAAAACCAGCTGGGGTGTCTCTCTCTCTTTCCCCTTTAATAATCYCTAGTTTGGGACCACTGATCCTTCAACAACCTCTTCTCTTTTTGATGTGCCCTCTGTTTTCTCTTATTTACAGCAACTGCCATGCTTGGGATTCTCTTGTTCGTCCTCTCCCTCCTCTCAATTTCTCAGAACAAGCTGAAAATGAGATTTAATAGGCCTCCCACTGTTGTTGCTCTTTTGAGATTACTGGGATCAGATGTTCTTCTCTTGAGAACTACATCAAAGAAAATGAGAGAGGGTAAAGACCAGGATGTTCAGGAAGGTGACGGAGAGTGGGGATAAGGCAGAAGTGGTTTTTAACATGTAATGCTGTGRAGCAGGGCATTTCTGGCTTTGTTGGAACCTTTCCAGGGTTTTACAGAAGTGTCAGGGCCACTATGGTGTGAAAAGCTTAATATTGTTTTAATAAAACCTTTCAGCAAGCCCAGCGCTACCTGAATGTTGTATTTTTTATGGTAATTTTTTTGTGCTACTATCTATAAACAACCCACTAAGTTTAATGTGGGATTATTTGGCTGACCTATCCATCCCCATGTTCCCAGAAATCCTCTCCATATTAATTGTATTTCACTGCTGGAGACACCTGTTAGCAAGGGCACAGCTGAACAGGCTCTTAATACTTTAAATCTCTGATAATACTCTAGTTAAACCTCTCTT
>NW_026623283.1:1978718-1995931 GCF_030028575.1 Malurus melanocephalus
AAGATGAAATTTCTGTTCCTCTGTCTAGTGTGAGATGACTTTGCAGTGGAGGATTTGATGGTTTTTGAAGGCTGTCATTGCCCTCCCCTTCGCCTCTCTTCTGCACTGATGGGGAGAAGGGTTGCCCATAGTTTTCACTGGTAGAAGTAATTGATGTGGTATGTGCAGTTTTATAGCCGGTCACAAAGCTCAAAGAAAGCAAATGGGTATGGCAGTATGGCAAGGAGTTTTTTTGGGGTTTGTTTGTTTTGTTTTGTGTGGTTTTTTTTTTTTTTTTTTGGCTGTTTTTTGGTTTTTTTTTAAGTTTAAAAACGGCGTTTAATCCTGTTAGAAATGTGAGGGAAATTTCACAAAATTCAAAGTGTCTGAAGGGGGAGATAAGCCCTTCATGCTGTTCAGCTCTACAGTGTTTATTCCTTTCCCCCTCTATTTTCTTATCACTATCAGAGTGAGGTGGAAAGCTTTTGTCAGAGTTCTCCTTTAAAGAGAGATAGTATTTGAATGTAAACAAGTATGAGCACATGGTGTGACCAAGGGAGCGAGCAGTATCTTCAATTTCTGAATTTTCTGGCACTTGTGAATTGTGTCAGGATCTTAACATGACTCTTAAACTGCCCTGAAAACAGGATGGCTTGTATGGAAATCCACTAGACAAGTGATTCAAAAAACACCTTTTCAGAAAATTACTTCATCATATATGAGATTTCTTTTTAAAACTAACTTTATGGGAGTTCTTGGCAATGATGGTCTCTACATCTGATGGTCTAACTAGCATGAAATAGAGCTGCTGCTCTCATTTATATACATTACGCTATCTGGTTCCTCACTTGTGGTTTGGTAAAAGCATAAATTTTCAAGTTTCCCTCATGGGATTTCTTTGGCTTCTTTCACTTTACCTTTCATTTTCTTCCCTGCTATGTAGAAACACAGGATGATTATTAAATGGCCTTAGGAATTTTGCTGTAAGAGGCAAGAGAACATGCAGCATCATAWTTTTTTATTGCTGTCATCATAGTTTCTTATTACCTTTTCAAGAAAGCACAACAATAATGAGGTGGGGAAGGTCGTAACACATGCAGTTTAGCTGGGAGAATTAAATACAGGTATTTTCTTGATGTAATATTTGTCAGGCAAATCACAGACTATTTCTTATAAATACCTTTGTGCATACACAGTCATCAAGAGCTGTTTGATCCGTGTATCAGTGCAAGACCATAATCCCTGGGTAAAACCCCATGATAGATGTCCATGAGCCTTATCCCAGTTGCAGGGAGGATGCAGCATTTGTCAGAGAAGGGAATGGGATGGCTGGAAAAAGGGGTGACTCAGGAGAGCTCCCCCTCATCCCCCGCCTCCATCAGCACCAACGGGGCATTCCATAGCCCTGGCACACGCACAAAGGGAGCCCAATGGCTTCCATAGAGCACAGCTCACCCTGCTGACATCCTCTCCATGGAGCAGACACAGATCAGCCTCACGCTTGGCCACAGCTTCTCTGGCCCCTTCCCAGCCCCTCACCCACCATCCAGCAAGTGGCCCGAGGCACAACCTCACTCCTTCACTTGGAGACCACTGTGGAGGTTTTTGGTGGGTACCATCACTGTCCATTTTGCCTGGGTCTCTTCAGGATTGCATTTTAGTTAAAAATACTATCTGGCTTTTTATTATGAAAGTGCATATGCCTTTCATCCCTTCTGCTTCTAAGTATTAAGTTATTTAATAATTATTCCAATTATTAAATTATTATGAGCTGTTTGTTATTTTTTCTGTGATATTTTTAAATCCAAGATGGTTTCTGAGGGAGGCAAGTGACCAAAAATATTTATAGGTTGTAATTCAGCTTGCTAGACTCATTTAGTTTAATTAGCTGTARTGTGGGAGTTTAACTCTTGCCATCAGATCAGAAATAAATTAACTACTTTGCATTTTTAAGATTTTTCTTTAAAAAGGTTTCTTTTTCTGGTTTTCTTTTCTATCTTCTTTCTTTCCATAGTAAATATATTATTTATGCTGTTCTTATGCTAAGATTTCATGCCTTTAGTGCTAAATCACCCTCCCCCACCTTCTCTTTCTAGATGGGATCTATAATACACCCCAGAAAAAAATAGGTGCTGACTGTGCTGTGAACAGTGTCCCTTCATTATGAAACAGCCCTTGCAAACTTTCGGAAAATGGACCTACTGTGATAATCAATCTTCTCCCTTGACATACAGCAGTGAATGTAGCTCTGACCACATAAACTGCACTCCCCATGATTCTGGGGCTGTTCACAATGCCAACCATTTATAAGCCAATACATTAATTAATTCCCAAGTCATTCACAAACAGCAACAATCACCTCAAAGTTCAGGGCTAGGAAAGGGCTGGCATTTTTGAAAGGGAGRTCTGTATATAAAAATCTACCACACTCACAATAGGGGAAAAAACCCAGCCCTTGAAACGACTTTCTGCCTTTGGGCTTGGGGTCGCTGCTTTTTTCAGTTCAGCTTGTGGTGGTTTATTTACAATGGGTGCTAATTTCTGATGTTTGACTTCTTCTGTGGGCAGCCTTGCCTGGGCATCCTGCCCCACGTGCAAGGTAGGATTGTCTGTGCTACTGTCTGCAGGACAGGGCAGGAGAAATTTGTATTGCTTTGGAGAGGAGCTCAAGGATCCCAGGAATGCCAGGGAGCTTTGTCAGCTTTGTGACATCCTCTGCCAGATTGCTAGCTGCTTCTCACCTGGATTTCAGTCCTCATAGCCTYCCCTTACAGGGTTTTAGCATCAATCAGTGGAGTTTTATTGTTCAGACATTAATGGAAGTAATTTTAAAAATCTGTCCAGGAGAGGTCTTGCTCTCCCTGCCTGCCATAGTTTTAGGCTTTTAAGTGATTTTTTTTTTTTTAGATGTGATTGAATTGTATACCTTGCTCCCATAGGGTGCAGTTGCCTTTGGCTGCTGTTGGCCATCTCTTCTGCCATCTTCTTCCTCCAACACTGGCCTACATAGCCTGTCCTTGCCTTTGCTTCAGCTCCCCTTCCCTCTGCCCCTCTAACCTTCCCCATCTGTGTCTCAGGATTCCCATCTTTGGTTTTATTTCCTGGGGGTTTCCTGCTGGCCAGGTGAGTTACCTGTTGCCACTCAGCCTTTTCCTCCATAACTCTCATAAATTGCTTTATCTCGTTCCTTGTGTTTTGTGTCATTGGTGTTCAGCCTTGCACAGACTGTAAGGGTGCAAGGATAATAATATTTCACATTGGAAGTCACACTAGAGAATGGCAGAGCYGGACATGGGAACATTTTTTCCCTAGTTGGTCACCCAGTGCTGTGCATCACCATGCTCCATGCCAGTCCCTGCTGGAATCACAGCCAGAGAGGAGCTGCCAGTGTSACTTGGCTGCCCTGAGGAGGTGCATTATGGCACAGGCTCAAAGGACACAATTACAGATGAGCTTCACAGGATGGTGCCTCATCCAGGCCATGGGATTGACAGTGCTCATTCACTAAGAAGCTATTCAGTAGTTTTTCTTCATCATTTTTTAGCAGGGGAGGGAGTAGCTGATCCCTTAATTCCAACATCCTATTCAGATAGTGCACTGAAGACAGAATTATTAATTTCCTCAGAGGKTTTTTTGCTGTCATTCAGCATGACAGTATCCTGAATGCTTTAAAAATATTAATGGGTTTATTTTCATAGTAGAACCATAAGATGGAAGAGCGTTGCTTTCACACTGTAGTTGCGAGCAACAGTAAAGAGTGCAGAATCAAGGTCAAAGTGAACACAAAATTTAGACACATAGTAATTTTTTTTTCCAGTCTACCTTCTGTTTATCAACTTACTTCTATGTCTGCACTTTACAAAGCCCTCTGACTTCCATTTTGGCTGCTGCTGYGCAGGGAATGGTTTTGCCAAGTTCAGAGGGCGTTCTGTGAGCCCTGCCCTGGTAAAGTCCTACAAACTGGTCTGAAGAGATGCACTCAGTCCATAACAGGCAGATGTATTTCCCAGGTCAGATATTTGTCTGCTCTACTTTCTCCTACTGTAATCTTCAGTCTCAGTACCCCCTTTTGTGACAGCCAAGACAGGAACAATGTGAGAAGCTTTAATTCATGCTCAGTGTCTCCCAGCCAGCTGAGGCAGAAATCCTATGGAGAGAGCATGGTAGGTGCTCATGAAAATAGGGATCTCTTGTTCTGCCCAACAGAGTTCAGTCCACTTTTTCTGATACTGTTCAGTCTTCTTTACAGCTATGACCCATGAGCTCCTTGTGCAAATACATTGTTTGCCTGCTCTTTTTCTCCTTTTCTCCATTCCCCCTGTGRTTTCTCATTCTACCCTTCTGACCAGCCAGCGCTCCCGTTTGATGCAATGGTAACTTCAAGAAGTTGTACTCCTGCCACCACTTTTGATAAAAAAAATATTGATATTTAATTTTACAGATACTACTATCTGCTAATATATGGATTAACTGCAATATAAAATAAAGATCCCCTGGTTTTTATGTGGGTTGGTTAGGCACACCACATGACAGAGCTTATCATGGTAATGGTATTTCTGCTGGATTCAGCAAAGAAAGTGCCATAAAAATAAAACACATTGAGATTCATTGAAATCTGTCTGCATCCTGCTTCCAGTGAAGTTATGCRGGGCCAAATTTTCAAACATCATTTTCTAGTTGCACCAACACGACAAGCCCATGCAAAATACAAATATGCACACTTAGGTTCTTACACATGAGGGCAGTGCCCATTCTTGCTGAAATGAGACATTCTGCGAACAGATGTTACAAAATACTTGCACATATTTTGTGGGAGCAACAGTGACATCAATCCTGCTGGAAACATAGCTCCCATTTTTACTTTTCTTTGCTTGGTAGGCCGTTTATCTTGTTTCCTTTGGTGCTGGAAGTCTTCCTCATGCTGTTTTCTGTGTCTGGAAAATCTGCCCACCTTCTGCATGCCAATCACACTTCCTTTTCAAACCTTTTCTTCAAACTTATCCTAATCTCTTTTATGTTGATCTTCTTACTGTCGTTTTCTTTCCAACTCAAGTCTGAATCACCCCTTACAGGGAGTTTTAAGTGTGTGTATTTATTCATAGTCCTTTGTGCAAGCTGTCTCAGTTAGTGCCCCCTTCATTTTGWAGTGAAAAATTAATTTTATGTAGTTGTGCTAACTGAATCCATGCCTTCATCATCACAATGCAAAATTCTTTTCTTTTTAATAGTTCTATTTCTATTTTAAAGTTGAGTTTGTTTAAATGTAGAGATTAAACAGGCTGCTGGGTCAAAGTTAGATGGTAAAAAATCCATGGGAAGAGTACAAGTCTCGTGGTGACCAGACTAGCAGTTTTAGCACTGAGTAATGCACTATTGGCACGGCTTTGCCTTCATCCTCCAGAAAAAATTAAAGACAGTAAATCAGTTTGGAAGGTATGGTTTACTTTGGCCTGCCAACRCTACAAATGTTATTTCTGAAATAGCGATGGTTAATTGCTCAAACTCCTCAGCTGTGCAGACAGCATTGAATGTTTCCATGCAAAAGAGTGAGGGACGGGATCTGGAATGGAGCCTGGAGAGGGAGCTCCTGGAGGAGGCAGGGGAAGGTGGGCACAGCCAGGACAAGGATGGAGCCTGCTGGGGTGTCCCTGGACTCACTGCTGCATGCAGGGAGCCCTTGGGCACTCACAGTGGCTGGGGACTGCCCTGGAGGCGCATTTCTGGCTCTGGGAGCTGACACAGGCGAGGAAGGAYGGGCAACACTACGAGTCATTTTGCAGGTAATTGCTTGCTTGGCCTAAGCCTCTTGTTAACCCTGTTCATAGGAGGCRTGGGTCTTAAAACTGTTGTATCCGYATGTCTTTTTTCTTGTGTATACTATTACTATTATTRTTATATCTCCATATGGCCTTTCATTTCTATGGTTTAAGTTTATGTGCATTTTATTTTTCATTTTCAGTTACTTTTTCTAACATAACGTGAAGTTGCAGACATTTTCAGGCCTTCATTTGTAAAATTATCTCTCATTATCATAATTTACTGCTCTGAATGATTTTTTTGACAGATTTTASTAGCAAGATTCCCTAAGTATTCCTTTTTTTTTTCTTGGATGCAGTTAAGTATATTGTACAAGACAATATGGATGATATTAAGATCCCAGTAGTGTAACATTCAGGAGAGTTTCCAACAGTTGATGTTATCTATCATCTCAGGATATGCATCACTTGGGGATCCTTTTTATTGAAAGAGTGAGAAGAGATGCTTCTCCAGACAGCATTTGTCATGTTGTCCTAGGATTCCTGGGAGCTCCTGCAGGAATCCAGAGGTGGCTGCCGTCTGCTTGTTTTGACGGTTTGCATTAGGATCCAGATCAGACTGCGCCAGAGAAGAAAACCTCCAACAGCTACCATGGCCCTGGCAAGGCACAGGCTGTGCTCCCTGCATGCCTTCTCCAGATGCTGGGCATATGGGCCTGTCCTGAGAGCTCCAGGGTGGTTTGGCATGGCTGGTTTGGCTGAGAAGGCAGTTGGAGGAGAGACTATGGAGASAGACTTATTGTTTTTGCAGATAACAGCCTTGCTGAGTTTGATTGATGGCTGCTGTTTAATCTGCCAGATATAAGCTAAAACTTAGGAAATGGAGCAGAAATATGCAGCTTGGGCAGAGCAGTTGTGTACAGCAGGGAGAAGCACGGCACTGGTTTGGGCAGAGCTTGTGCTCAGCTGCTCCTGCRCACCTCAGGCTCCCTGTGTGAGGTGACCACACCAGCATGTACCAGCCATGCAAAGCCCTGTGCTATGCATGCTCCGGCCATGYGTACCAAGGAATGAGATTTCTTCCCTCCTGTCTCCCCAATCCTTCCCTGTTGCTGTCCCACTGATGCATCACARGCCCTCCATCTGGTCCTGACAGCAAGTACTTCCCAACCGTGCCTCCAAACCAATACCCAAGAGATCTGGATGATCTGCTACCTCTGGCTTTAGCAGGCTRGCTCCATGGCACTCGGCATCATCCCACATCCCTGGCCTTCTCAGTTCCCTCTGCCTGCCTTGGGCTTGCTCCACACTCCCCATATGCTCCCAGCCACTTACTGAGTAGCGATGCAGAGTAAAGAGTGTCATTCCTGGCTCAATGACAAATGCAAAGTGCTCAAAAATGGAAATGGTTGCAGGGGTATGGATTGTCTCTAGTTGGGGTAGTTTGTCCTGTGTAGAAAACTGGCTGCAACTGGAGCACCTTTTTGCTTATATACATTGCATTTTCACTTTGGGGCAATTGTAAAACTCTAGAGTGTGAACAAGGCTGTAGACCGCACACCTTTTTAGCAACAAGCACTGCTGTGCCCCATTGCTTTTTGCCACTGTCTGGAATGCTGATTACCTAGTCTTCATTAAGTCCTTTTGGAGCTAACATTTAGCTAATAAAATTAGGAGAGGGCAGCGTTTTTAACAACAAGCTGAATTTGACACATTTGGTTTTCTGAGAAGGTCGTGAGGATGGTCTAATATTGCTTGTACAASGTATGTACAAGTGTGTTCCAATTTGGGAGAACAGTTGGACATTTTTCTTCCTCTTAGAGGTGTTAATAGACTCAAAGGTGGAARAGGAGGCAAGGGCAGAGTGGAAAAAAGACCTGACAAACTCGAGTGATAGCAAACACAGCAGATTACACTAGAGACAATCTCTTCTCTGCCACTCATATTTTCTTACTCAGCAGAGTGCATCTGGCTCTTCGTTAAGGAGCACTTGTGAGTGATCAATGCACCTGCTGGGAGAAATCTTACAAACACAGGAAAAGCCACAGGTAATATTCTGTCTGGAAAGAGATTGCTGGTGGTGTTTGAGATTTCCCCAAATTCAGTCTCTGGTGARGAGACAGATGAACAGTGWKTCTGTAAAGAAAATTYAAARGTTTTCATTAAAAGAAGAAACACAGACCTGAAAAATGCATGTGTGCTGAGGTGAGTAATGTGTAGCTGATGCAGCAAATGTTTCATGTTTTTTCCTTCCTTCTAGAGTAAATTTATGTTCAAATCATTGTTTTGCACAAGCAGTGGGTGAAATAATGTATTTTGCTGTTTCATATAAATGCACACTTTCATTTGCTTCACAGTGGATGTGCCTGCACCAACCTCCCTAGTTASTATTGACTTTCCAGTTGGCTTCAGAGCAGAAAATCTTCCTGTTGAGGAGCTGGGGATAGAGGGATGGTCTTTGGATTTTAGAAGTGGTCTTTTTGGGTTTAGGTCAAAGACTTCTAACCAAACAGCATCAGAAAGCTGCCCCTGCRGTAGTTGTTTCAAGTGATAGGGARCAAGATACACAAGGCATCTGGKGCATCCCATCTGCACAGGAGAAGTAGAAATTCACCCTGTGGCTGTCAGACCAGTGTGCTTTGGCATGCGCAGTTTCTTCTCAGAGCTTCCATATTTTGTGCCTCATTTGATATCCTTCAGATCAAATTCAAGTTTCCTCAGTAATAGTGTTTTATATTGTGAATGCTAGTGAATCAAATAACCATAACAGGGAACCAGATGTAATTTACAATCAATTTGCCATCTTATGAAAGGGCAATGAAATACTGGTATCCCATCTGAAAATTGTTTATTGAATATAAAGAAGGAGAAACCAGTGGGGATGTATGGTAATTAAACAAGGGCTACCAAAATTGCTCTAAATTCTATAAGAGAGACAATGATACAAACTTCTTTGTTGAACATTCAAACTGTCATGTGGAGTTGAACAGACAGAGTTCCCTTCCAGAGTTCAGAATTTCTTTAGGTTATTTTCAAATTCCTATACAGTGTCATCTTTGCTCTCCGTTTAGTGACTTGGGTTTTTTTATTTATTTTATTTATTTTTTTTTTCTTTTCCTTTTAAAAGAGAATTAGCTCTTACTACAGCAGCATAAAAGCAAGCAGGTTAAGGAGGTATGATATTGAGTGGCTTCTCTTTTTTATTTGCACTGGAAAAATCTTCAGATTCTCAGAACCATTCTCAGCCTAAGTGGAAGGGGGTGCAAATGGTGAGTTTGGTGTAAACTTCTGGTGTTTACTAACACAAGTCAGTCATTTTGCCTGTCCAAGTTAGTGTTTTAATGCTTATGATTATTTTTGGGTTTTTTCCTTTTTTTATTTTTTTTTAATTAGTGTATTTCTGGTTTCTCACTTTCACGTCAGTGCTGAGTGAGGGTAAGGCATCAGGTGTCCACTATTCAATTCAGGACAAGATTGCAAACCTGGGTATCCAGTATCAAAAGCCAGAGCCCTAACCTGTAGAATAACATGTACATTTCCTGTTGGGWTAAAACCCCTGGTAAAATACCTAGGATCAGATTAGAAACACCTCAGCAACATGAGACAAGTATCTTGGTGATATTGAGTCAAATTTGTTTAGAAAGTGTTCTGGGGGTAACTGAGTATCAGCTTTAGTCCCTATAGAGATTTGGTATTTTATTCCACATTGGCTGATTGGCACGCCTTGTTGAATCTCCTGTAGTCCAGTCCTTGTATTTTTGATCCTTTCTTGTTCCTTTTGTGAGTTTCATGCTCCAGGTTCATGGATGTCAGATGTTTATGTCCTTCTTCATTAGCAGATGTGAGGTGACTGCATTTCCCATTCACTTGGATGACTTCTGGGCTTGGAGTTTTGCAGGCTTGCTACCAGGAATTCAGGCTGGAGTCTGCCTAGAGTTACCTTCTCTTTAGTTGAATCCTGAAGGAAAATCCTCTTTCCGAGGAGTCACTCTGTCAGGAACATCCCTGTCAGATGTCAGTTGTGTTGATACAAAACAACTCAATTATCCCAGGCCAAACTAGGGACAGAGTGAAGTTTCAATCCAAAGCCATTGTTGACGAGCAACAGAAAAACATTTTTTGTAGTTATCGTTTTTGCAGCTATCATTTGGATGGATCCTGGACTTACTCAGGTGAAGAGTGCTTTTAAAGTATCACTAGCTGGAAAKCCAAGCAGGTTGTCCTCTGCCAGACAGCCCTATATGGCAAAAGCAGGTGTCCACAGTCAAAACACACACCCTGTGGTAGACTATTAGGAAAGCCAAAAACAATAATGCACAATGTTGGGCCACAGCAGTGCCAGAAACTAGATATGTCCCAAAATGTGACCATTGTGCTGTTTTAGAGGATGTATTTTACAGGACAGAAGTCAGATATTCTTTTCATCTAAGGGCTGATTTTTTTAAAAAAATTCTTTTTTTTACCTTCAAGGACGGCAAGAAGCTCTTAGGAACAGAAGAGAATTCCCACTGTTCCCAGGAACCAGACTCTTTTTAAGTAACAGGCACTTGAAAAGAAGCCTTGGGAACTGAAAGAGCCTGGTTTGTGGGTGTTTCTTTGCTCCCTTCACACATTGAAGGGTCAGGGTCACACATCAATGCAAGCTATCCCTGCCTATTTCAGTTGCATCTTATTTGGGGATTGCAAGGCTTTACTGCCAGTTTTAAGGAGCACCAGCAACCGGGCACAGTGTGCCCCTTAATCTGTCATTTGTCGTGTCCCCAGTTTGCCCTGGCTTTTGCAGATGTGTGAATCCAAGGGTGAAATGGACTGGCAGTGGCTTATATCACAGCTTCCACTTTTCTTCTCTTGATRCACAGCTCTGGGCACTGCTCCTGTGGACTGTGGTCCACCCTGATCCTCCTTTTCCTGGCAAGCTTTGGTCTTTCTCTCCAACCTCCWACTATGTTGTGGGAAGCTCGAGACAGCAAAACCAGGCACTGTTATTAACTCCAACCATTGTTCATTAAAAGGAAAAAAACACACAGAAGTGCACACAAAGGGAGACTTTCATCTCCATCCTTTGCCCATCCCTGGGGCTTTGTTCACCAATCAAACTTGACCCCTGGCAAGACATCAAGGGTGATAAATTTGAAATTCCAGTCAGCAAAGTGCATCTACACCCCTTACCTCCTAAGGAGAGAAAGCTTCTTGCATGTTGTGGCATCAGTCACTGCCCCTGTCCCTACATTCACTCTGCATTATGCAAAGTAATGGCAATGGGACCCTTGCTCAGCTGAGATAAAGAAGTGTTTTCACATGGCCTGGTTTGACATGAATCAATCTTTCACTGTGCAGCATCTGCACRGCGATTTCCAGTGCTGTCAGCCCTCGCTTGTTGTGTTGAACTAGAGAGAGACAGGTCTTTGCCAATGGCCTCTGCCSGTTTCAGTTGTGTCTTTTTTGAGGTTATGCATTAGCAGTGCCACACTTGGCACCAACTGGTGGAACTTGCCCTTTCAGTGTGGAAGAGGGGCTGGTGATGACTGTTCACTTTCAACAGACAAGCTGTGCTTAAAGACCTGCTCTATTCAGTGTTGTTTGAGAGCCCTGAGCTTCTCATCCTCCTATGGGCATGTCCTATGGGCAGCAAATCATGCAAATCATGAAGGCTGGCCTTTGAAGGATGAGAGGGAAGAAGGACWATTAGTCCCAGCACTGAAAAAATGTTGGTTATCCATTTGCAGGATCTGCAAATTCCAGTGACCAAGGCCAAGAGCCACATCTGTGAGGCTTTGTTGCATTCACAGGCGCTAAGCAGCATGCAAGAGTCAGGCACTAGGTGCTTTTTGGCTGCCTGGGTTCTYATGGAGGTGACTATCCTTGGTTTCTCTCCACGTAACTTAGCAGCACAATGGCTTTGCTAATCTCCATGGGTCCAGTGCCAACAAGGAGGCATTTCTCTGCTCTCCCCCAAGCTGCACTGATGGGGAAGCCTGGGTGGCCACACATCTTATGGGCTCTGTAGACACTCATGGCTGGTTTGMCACTGCTACCTTTAAGAAGGGTAGTGGAGGCCCTCTGTAAAAATTTGCTTCATCACCAGCAAAGAAGAAAGTGAAGCTGATAGGTACATGGGTTATGGCTTTCATGCAATGGGTAAATCCAGTGAAAGTGATATTTAATGATGCTGTTTAACCYTTCATCTGCTGGTGCTGTGGGCAGTGCACGGCTCTCCTCTGCATCCTCTCAACAGTGGCTACTTCAGGGGCCCTGAGGGCACCGTGTCTGTGACTGCCCCTGCCCAGGCTCCCCGAGCTCCCTACACCCTGCTGCAGTGCCTGTGGGCCCAGGAAGTGGTGACAGGCATGGGTGTGTTCTTTGGAGACACTGTGCCTGGGGTGGCCCAGGCTGTTGTGTGGCACTGCCTGCCAATGGTGAGAGGGGAAGGGAGATGAGTGGCAGCCCTGGGACATGCTGGTAGTTGGCAAGTGGCATCCCAGCAGTGGCTGGGGACTTTTCCCAGGGCTGAGGTGACAGTGAAGGAGGGAAAGGACGCAAGCAGCAGTGCTGTCCAGGGGCTCTGTARCTTCCCCATGGCTCAGGACATCCTCGCTGCTGAACCAATGTGCCCCAGTGAGCTCTGCGAAGGCTGGCGGGCATGTGCAGCCATTTCCCTGCTGCGTGGTTGGCGATGAGTGGTCCCACGTGGTTTAGATTTAGTGAGAATCCCCTTTTTGTGTTCAGAAGGCCTTGTTTTCAGTCCCCAAGTGCCTCGCAAAATGAATTGTTGTTTTCTGGCCAGCCTGACTAGGAAACACGATTCATGCARTTGCTGGGAACTGGCAGAAGCATCCTGGTTTTCAGAGTGTAAATTATGAAAATGCATTCTTATTCTCATGGATTTTCCTTGAGAAAAAGCCAGCAGTGGGAGTGTGTTAGAGTGGTAAAATACAATTCATGACAACAATCCCACTGAGAGGAGTATTTTTTTTCAGTTTGGTTGCTTCTAATTGTGGTAAGGAGCAAACACATTCCTCTCTAATTTCCATTGGCAAAGTCTCCAGGACTCTGCAAATGCCAATGCGTGTGCTGTGGTTGGTTTTGCATTTCCTCCTCTCTTCTTCCCCTCCTCCCCCACTTTCTTCATCTTACTGGTATTACGCCCAATCCCTCCGCAAATACCTCTTCCACAGGCAATGCAAGCGTTCTCCTTCTTGKTTTTTTTTTTCCTTCAAAACTCGTCTCTATCTCTTTTGGCCAGCTGCAGCCTTCCTAGAGAATCTTCTATCTGACAAAAGAAGATACCTTTGATAGTCAGGCATGACTGTAAAGTTGAAACACATGCTTGGTTCWGATACTGATGAACTTTCATTTATCTCAATTCATTAGCAATTTTTAAACCCACGGTTAGTGGAAGACAGTCTGTAAAATAATTGGAAGTAAATGCTGAAGGAGAAATACTGGGGAGAGGAAAGAAGGGAAGCGGCTTACAGCAGGAGTCTAAGCCAGTCTTTCATCTTCAGGCCAGTTCGGTTTTGAACCCTGATGGGAAAGGTCATGAATTTTAAAATGTGTCTCRCAGCAGACAGCTCTAATCATAAAGCTAACACTATCTGCAGTGCATGTCTGACCATGTGAGACTCGTGGCTGACTGAAGAGGGAGACTGACTTCCAAGAGCAGGATGCTCCTTGGAGCAGGAGAGCGTGGGATAAGCAGAAGCGATGCTGTATCTGTCAGTGCTGGCATGAAGTACCCCGCTCTCAGAGGGAACCACGCTGTTCCCAGCAGGGTCTCAGCAGGGCTCGCTGCAGCAGAAGTACTAGATAGCGCATTCTTTGCCTCTGACAGCTCCTCCAGGATCCACAGTTTCCTCTTCCTGCCTGTTAYTTAGGAAGTGTAATATTTTACTGCTTTAGCTCGCAACCCTCATTGCTGGCTTTAACAAAATTTCCAAACTTGTGCTCCAAAGCCTGCAGAAGCTGGAGCTCTTGCTGTGGCTGCTCTTGGGAATTGTCTTTTTGCCATTTGCCAGGCTGTGCTTGAAATCAAGGGAAGGCTAATGGTCTAGCAGCACCTCACAATGACTCAGACAAARGAGTTGTGATAGGTGCCTATATCTCAGTCTTAATTGTGTTCTTAACTGGGTGCTGCTGAGGCTCAGAYAGTTATTTGCAGGATGTGAGAAAGCCCTTGGCTCTCTCTCTAACTTCATGTGCATTTTCCAGAATTCTTCCACTGTGCATCTATCACATCTTGGGCTCTGCTCTTCCTWGCACATATGGAAGCATGGTCCGCTGGTGTTAATCACCACGTGGTGTCTAGACATGCTGAAAACACTTAAGCAACTGTGACATCTGTTTGGTTGGCCTATGTTGTTGGGAAACTTGACCTTATTTACCAACAGTTTTCAAAACCAGGTTTCAACCATGAYGTGATAATAAATGTGAAGCATCTTCACACACTGTGACCGCATCTTTGCGGCCAACAGCCTCCCTGAGGAGAGGTGGGCTCACTCTGAAAGGTTAGAACTTGGGACATATGGGTTCAATTTTTAGGTCTGGCACACACTTCACATCTGACCTCTGTGAAGTTGTATGCTTTCTTTTGTGTCTGGAATAAAATRGCAATGGTAATACTTGGGGTCAGGGATTCAGATTGTGGCATCTAATTTGATCGTTACCTAAAAAGGTCCCCATAATCTAAAGGCAGCTCAATGCCCTATTATATGGAGGTAGTGTGGTTTGAACAAAAGCAGGAGCCAAGATAGAATTTCTCTTAATTCTGCAGAAGCAAACTCCAAATCAGGAGTTWCTTTTGGTGTGTCATATTGCAATTACTAGGTTTTTGCAGTGCATGATGTGAAGCAGGATTTTCAAGAGCATCTGGTTCTTGGCTGCTTAGTGTTTACATAGCTTCTGAAAATGGAATTTAGGGCTCTCACAGAGGATCTTTGCTAGATTGAGCTGTTTATAACATTATCTCTTCTCGCACCTCTGCCAAAAGTTAMTGCCTCCTAACAGAGGCACAGAGCAAGAAGAGAGCACAGTGATGGACAGTGTCCCACTGTGAGCCTGGTGGGGACAGCATCATGCTCTTCCTGTTCACAAAGCCCCCAGCAGTTTGGTGTCACTATGGAGAAAAACTGGAGATTTGCTCAGGCGTTGCCCCTTAGCCGCTCCTGCTCCATGTTTGGCAGTGTTGTGAGAGTGCTTCTGCTGTGTTTGGGGAGAGGAGAGCTCTTCCACAGCTCACTGTGAAAGGACTGGGCATCAGGAGCCAAGGAATCACCAGGGAGGATTAGGAAAGCCTTGGTGGTATTCTGGTGTAACACAAGGAAAAAGTTCTGGGGATGCTCTAAGTGGAGCTAACCCTGATGCCCACAAACAAGGCTTATTTACCTCTCCATTTCCCTTGCTGAGCTGCAAGTGAGTTTCCAAGAAGCTCTCGGCTCTGAGGCAGCTACCACAGGCATAAGCAGCTCTGCTTGAGTGGCATCTGACTTGTGATTTCTGTGACCGTATCTTTTACAGCAGTGTCTCCAGAAACACAGAAGTACAACAAATAAGCTTTTTCTGTTGTGTTTCAGCCTCTCCTCTCCCCCTTCCCCGGCTTATCACTGGTGGAAGCGGGTGTAAAGTCCTTTGAACGAGGACATCAAAGGACAACTGCATCTCTGTTCTTAACCCAGGCTTATAAAGAGATTGTGATAAAGGCCAACAATACATGTCAGTGTTGCCCAGTTATTGTTCTGGGCTTTGTAGTTTTATTAGGAAATAATTTCTCACCCTGTGTGGCTCCTGGTGAGTTTTGTTTTCTGTGCTGCTGGATTGATCTGCCCAGTGAAAGACCTGCCACAGAACTGAGAGTTTTGCCAGCTGTGAGTTAAGAGGGAGACATGATTGAAAAAGTTCAAGCTCTGCTTCCTAGCAGCCAATTTGCCATCTGTCTCACTCTCCCTCAYGCCCCTTTTATAGCAAAAATGCAAACAATTTGTTTGACCTCTGCTGAATCTGTATGACTCTGGGCTTTTAAAGTGTTGCTCCAGCAAATAAAACCCAAACATGACAGCAGCAACAACCCCGAATTCAAAACCAATAAACCTAGGTAAAAGCAAGGCCTGTTGCCAGAGATTGTAAGAAGGTATCAAAGGCTTGCTTCTTCATTAATGCATCCCTCCTTCCCTTTTCCCTTTGCTCCACCTCAGGGAAAAACTACAGATGAAGTCAGATCCTATCTGCYGCAGCATGTGGCTGAAAAATTGCCCCTTATCCAGCATAACAGAGAGAGCGAAGCCCTCAAATGAAATGCTCAGAGGCAGGATGCTGTGGATAGGTAAATGCCAGCCCCCCTCCACTTCCATGTCCTGGCAGCACGGACCCTCTCTGCCCTTGCAGCAGCTGGGCTGCTCCTGAGGCACCGCTGTGAGCTGGTCCACCACAATGAGGTGGTTCTCAGTGGAGCCAGTGAGTTCTGATGGGGGCTACAGCTGATGGGARGAGCTGGGGACAGAGAGGAGTGGGATCTCTCTGGTGATGGTGGTGAGCCCAGCCTGGCTCAGCTGCTTGTGGAAACACAGGCRGGTGTTGTGTTGCAACAGCATTGCACAAGCGGTGCGAGCGCTGGCACCAGTCATGGATCTGTCCGGCTCCCACAGAGCCTTCTTCCCAGAAGCGTTTCTGGTGCTGGTATAAACTGGTGTGGCCCCAGCCAATTCATCACTTTTCTAGTGGACTGTGAAATGTTCTTGAAAACTGGTCTGTGTTTCAGGGCTTTGTCTTGTTCATACTGACCCCAATGGAAGTCCAGGCTGGTAAATGACTCAYTACCCCTCATCCTCAAATAGGTACCTTCAGTTCACATTATTGAGCAACTGTTAGGATTTAAAAAAATCATACTTCAGCTTTCAGGCTTCAAACAAAACCTATGAAGTYCCCATTCCAGCCTGCTGAAGCAGCCTTTGTTTTGCTAGCAAAWCTCTGTAGAAAGAGATGAGAACTARTAAGAAAATCGCCKCAGTGCTCATGTGTTTTGCTGAGGTTGGAGGAGGGCAGTGTGCCATTCTTGCATGAAGCATTTTGCCTGTTGGTGTATCTTAAGTAGCTTGAAATAAGAAAAGAAAGCTTTTATTGAGTTTACTGAAAACACAAAAATGTTACATCATTGGGGATCATCCTGGACAAACAATGGGGTGACAGGGACCTGGTGGAGGAAGGGGGAAGAAAAGGATTTAGTGTGGAAAATGAAGCTCACATCCAAAGATGGACTTAACCTGATAAGAAGTCAGAAACATGAGCCGAGATCTAATTTCAGGACAATTTTGACTCCTCCTTTTAGGGATGTGGGAGTGATTTCATACCTGACTTGGATACTTGGAAAAACCCTTTCTAAAAAAAACACCTTAAGGGGGCTTTCCATTGCCAAAGAAGTAGCYTGATTTTTGCAAGCTGATATTCTTTCCCACCATGTACTTTGACTTAACAATTTTCAGATTAAGT
>NW_026623283.1:1996134-2080165 GCF_030028575.1 Malurus melanocephalus
AGATTTAAGGAAGAAAGTTTTTTCACCCTGAGTAGGTGAGGGCACCTACCTACCAGTAGGTAATAGGCTCATACTTGACGATACAGGGAGTGGGGATGAAGCAACCCAAAATCTCAGAGAGGTCAGGGGGCATTGACTTTGWAATGGCAGGGAGGGTCATGGCAATTGAGGGCTCCCGAAATCAGCAGAGGGACAGTGCAGCTGCCTGGTATTGTGATCGCTGCCCTGAAGGGATGCTTGAACAAGGAATTATATGATGCCAAAACCAGTTACAGATGAATGGTCCTGTGCTGAGATAAATCCAGGCCCTTAGCTTTTTCACAGATAGGACAGCATGGATGGGGAGGAAAGAGCTAAGACCCCATGGGGCACCATGAGGAGAGTCTCTGAGTCATCTCTGTGAAGCTGCTCAGATGCAGAGAGCACAGTGTGCTTTGTAGGGAAAAGGAGGGAATGTGATAAGAGCAATGGACTGGACAAGCTGGATGTCCAGTTCATGTGTATTTTTATCTCTTTTGATCCTATGTTCTCTGCTTGGGAGCATGATGCAAGCTCAGACTCAGTGATTCACATCAGGCAGTATGAGCTCTGGAAGGGTCCTGCTATCCTGCCCCACTTCTTGTTGTGCCAGTGCCAAGGCCCAAGCAGAGACAGAAATTTTCAGGATCAGTCTGTGCATTATTTTAATGGAGGGTTTTTGTTTCTCTTTCTGAGCTTACACAGCAACTTTTGCTGTTTCTGGCAATGGAGGATTTGGGAAGCACCTGGAGGGATGGGGACRTGGTGTTGGCAGGCAGACAGCCTTGTTTGAACCAACCAGGACTGCAGAATGGCTGTGTGAGTCAGAGAACAGCACTGATCATGCAGTCCAACACACACAATTCCAGCCATCTCCTGGCCTCCAGTGCAATGTCTGGAGGATGGAGTGTGATTGGGTTAGTTTTGGCCATGCTCCAGGCAGATCCCTGGGGTCCTAGGGTGTTAGAGCCTCTGTGTAAATGTTAAGGCAATCCAAAGAGACGATATCCAGTCCCAAGAGAGAYATCACTGTCCTTGTCTTACAAGTGGAAGCAGGCACTCAGTGCTGCGATGACATCCACAAGGTGGGGAAGTGGCTGTACAGCACCATCAGAAGTCCCAGRTGACCTCACTACCACTTACAGTCTGCATTCCTCCTGATTTATTTTTATTTTTTAAATATATAGTACAAACTATATGCATTAAAAGGCTAAATAAATAATTTACCAAGAGGTTTCTCTGAGGTTTCACCCTAACCTGGTAGACCCTGAACAGCTGTCCCATGATTTTCCATTCTTTACTTTAACCAGGAACAACAAACCCATGGCTTGTATACTCTTTACCATCTGGAAGTGAGGAGTAGTTCAAGAGGGGACCTTATTTCATATGGAGAGCTGCTCCCCACCCGCCCCTTCTTTTTTTGTTTAGTTACTTCATAAAGTTTAGTTCCAGTTACCACTTAGCTCTCAGCGTCATTTCCATATTACAGCGCTGTTGCTTCATTCCAGGTTTTCAACAACTGAAATATATCATGGGATTTTGTTGTAATGCAGGAAATTGCCTTCACGTTAACAATCTGCCACTTCTGTAAACAAGAAACCCAGTGATGTGACATGTCAGCACTCAACAGGAGGAGTCCCGGCTACCTTAGCAAACTGATGCATTCCTCAATGGAAAACTGGTGTTAGGAATACCTATGTAATGACACAATTGCTTTCTCTGATTTTTAGAGCAGGGGCTAGGTGCCTGCTCAGGATAGTTGGAGGCAGAGGACATGAAGGAGAAACCCTCCAAACCTGCTCTTTAAGTGCGCTTTGCTACCAAAGTTTTCCGAGGTCATGGGGTTACGTGTCGGGATGGCTTTTTTCCTTCCCTTTAATAGCGTATTAATAGCAGTACGTGCATTGTASATGAAAATATATCTTTTTTAGCTAAACCCACTTATGTCTCACACAGGCCGCTTGTTCTCTCCCGCTAGCACGTCTGCTTTGACTGTGTAATGACAGCTGYGTGGATATATGGACTGTGGCAATGGGCTGGCAGCCACTTCATTGTCAGCTCCTCTTTGTTCTCCCAGAAAAGAGAAGGCACAATAGGGAAGGCTTCATCCACATGTCAGACATATGAGGGACAAAGGGATGACGGGAACTGACTGAACTCCATGATCTAAGTCACGCCGAGAAGCGCGCTCTTTCAGCTCCGTTCGGCAGCAGCGTGGTGGCCGGCCATCGAGCCGCTTGCAGTTAGCCAGTCAGCAATTAGGCTGCAGCAAAGCCTCTGTGCTGCCTGAGATCCTGTGAAAGGCCATTTCACGTGGCAGGGTTTAGGGGAAYGTATTAATCCTTTGCACCTGAGCCCCACCTTTGGTTGGTGGTGGATGTTTAGCACCAGAGCAAGGTTTGTCAGRGCRCTGGGACCTTTCCTCAGGGCAGCTYGGTMCTCTCAGGAGAAAGCAGCAGCTCTCTGGCACACAGAAGTTCTTAATCAGGTCTAAACCAGAGAAGCAGCAGACATCAAAGTGAAATCCAGGCTGAGAGCAGTCTCTTTGAGATTAACTGGAAATGTTAATCAGCTAGAATGTGTGTGAGAAAATGTGGTTGGCACCTGTGGAGCAGAGGGGATGCCAGTAAAGAAAGCGGTGGAAAGGTGGCTGTTTCCTATGGAAAAACCAGAGGGAAGAAATAATTTACAGCCTGTGGCACAGGYTAGTGTGAAGAGAAAAAATATAACCTTATAAAACTCAGCATTTCTATTGAGTCTGCTCTTGTTCATATTTAGATATACAAGCCCCATTGCAGAGTCCTTGGTTGAAAATGTTATGCTTCACCTAGTGTGCAGTATTTCCTGAGAGCCTTCACCTGCCACAGACAAATATGGGTCATCTTTAGGGAATCCCTTTCTGACCTCCTCCTAGGCCCAGCTTACACAGGGTTTTCATGGAATCTGTCTAAAATTGAAGTTAAGGTCACCAGAGACGAGGAGGAAAGACAAAAGAGGATGGTACAAGTGTCCAAGCTGGATTTTTCCACAGTCTCATTTTTTCTGCTCTATCTCTRCAAACCCTCAGGAAAGACGGATAGTAAACCTTTGTAGAACATAACAAAAAATATTTAGCATATTGATGTTCATCAGAAAGTGCCTGTTTGTCTGCTGAAATGTTTTGGATGAAAGAGACAATAGAGTGGTTGAGGTTTTTAAAGGAAGAACAGTATGTTTATAATTTTTAAACTGGTATGACAAGCATGATTTTGCAATTGGATGTGAATTGTATAACAACGACTACTGCAATCCTTCCCAATTAGGCAAATTTACGTTCTTGTCTGAACCAAACAGAATTCAGAATGTCCTATCACAGAAAATGTTTTGACAATGTGAAAAATCTCACAGGATGGGGAAGCTGTTTCTGGATGTTTTCCACAAAAATGAAACCCTAAAGTGTTGGGGTTTTTTTTGTTTTGTTTTGTTTTTTGATTTTTTTTTGCTTGGTTTCTTTTAAAATATTTGCCATGACTTAAATAAAGAAGAAGATATTTGGGTTTTCTCTGGGTTTTGATTTATGTTATCATGTATCTCCTAATGTTGTCAAATAAATGCATTCAGTACCTGTACTAAATTAGAGAAATTCTATGTAGTTATATTTCAAATCTATCTGATKAATTGCCAGGGGTTACAAGATGAGTGAGTTTTCTGTGTATTGCTTGTCCTAGTGTTTTGAGAGAAGACTGAATTTCATGGACAGTGTCACTGAATTGAAGGTAAGTGATTTCGTTCCCTGGAGATCACAGTTTCCAAGCTCCAAGCAAGATCCCAAGCATTATGCAGAAGCTTCTGATGCTGTGGCTTCCTACAAATTAAGAGTTTAGTTGGGAAAAGATGGAAAGCTTCCCTCATTTGTTAGATCCACAACTTTTGCTCTTAATTGTCTATGTCCAGCTACCAAAAGACAAGGAAGGTCCTATAATAAAGTGATTTTTATTATGTATGCAGTGGTACATGCTGAAGATGCTGCACTAGGGAGTAAACCCTATATGCGTGTTACTGACATGTTATGTTTTCTGATCCTTAGCACTCAATTCTCCCAACCCTTTTCACTGGCGCACAATTGAGTACTTCAATTTTTGGATATAAAATTTTCCAAGAGCTCTGGCTGCAGGTATAATTCAGCCAAAGAAAAGGGCATAAAAATAGTAATAATCATACTACTATACTTTACCATTGCAGGGAGCTAATATGAAACAAAAATGGAATATGCAGAAAGTGCATTACTGGAGATATTGCTTTCTTATGGAAATGTGCTTTTTTAGATAAACTTACATTTCTGATGCCATTTGCAGTGGTGTAATGCTAATGGTCTCACTCTCCTCTGGCATGAGAATTCCTGTAGTTGGTACCAAACCCTATGAGATGAGATGCACATGAGGTGCCAAAGAGGGGCTCAACCAACTTGAAATTGGTATTTGCATTTGTGTTTCAGAAGTATTTGCCACTTTGTGAAGAAGAGAAGGTATTACTAAAAAGTGCTGTTGCAAGTGGCTGAAAAGGTGCCACAGTCTAAAAGATTCTATGGAAGGTAGAAAAATTGGACAAAGGGTCCAAAAGTTAAATCCTAGTTAAAAAAAATTGCATGCACCTAGATCCAGAGGATAGCCCAGCAGTTGAGAAATGGCGTGTGACTAGAGCACTGTGATTCTTTCCCTAACTTCCAGCCACCTCTGGGACTGCAAKCCCATCCCTTGGTCTGTGAAAGGTCCCTACACAGTTGCTGTTTGTGCATGGGTGCAGCGTGCCCCCAGCCAGCACAGTGCTGTACCTGTGAGAGGGAGGACTGCTCCATGCCTCAGTAGGATCTCAGAGGCTCATCTGAAAAGCCACCTTCAGTTTAAACAAAACCTGTTTTCAGTACATTTTTTCAAGCTAACAGTGACTGGCATCCCACACACTGGCAGGCATCCGTTTCTGCCTACCCAAAACTGCAAAGGATTGTAGTGAATTAGGGACTTTGTTGCCTGCCTGATTGCTTTTCACACTTAAGCTATACATAGCAGTGTTAGCTTGGAGTCCTTAAAGGCTCTTTCATATCACTCAAATGCTTTTCTATTCCAATATTCACAAGGGTGGCAATGTGACAGGGTTTGGTCTCTGCTGTTTTACAGCAAAATTCAAGGTACATTTGCAAATGTGTTACTGTTGAACCCTAACACACACAGGGAGAGCAACAGCCCCTAGGCCTGGATTCAGAAAGATATTTTTCAAGTGTATTACAGATGACATGCTCATCTCGTGTTTGTATTTAAGATGTTACGCTCTTCTTCCTACTGTATTTTAAATCACTATTTAAGAACACTATATTGAGAAAAAGGTATTTAATTGCACGGAGAAATAATCCTTTCCTGAAATGACAATTCCAATATTCTACAGATAAAACTCCTATCAAGCAAAATGTCCTACAGATGAGTAATCAAAGAAAGGTACCCTGAAAATGTATWGCTCACATTTGAACGCCTTATCTAATTGCAGCCTAATTTGAAGATATGAAAGTAATACATTACACGGCCTAAAAATTACTGCATGAAGTAGGCATCATAACAGTCACTTACATGCTAAATGTAGTAGCAGATTTAAAAAAAAAAAACAAAAAACAAGCAAACTATTTAAATGAATATAAATAAATGGCTAATTTGGTAAAATGTTTTCATGGAATTATAGCAGGTTCATTGCATATATAATCCTGCAATTTTTAAATGTGCCTTTTAAAAATAGATGGCTGTAACTAAAATAATTCATTAAGAGTAAGTAGACTCAAAATATATGGCTCTGGTTTTTATCAGATTCATTCAAAAAAGCTTCTGAATATTTTGCAAATTGGGTTAAATGTCTAGAAGCCAGCATTGAACCTCTGATGTGACCCAAAAAAGTCCATCTCCCGGTGAATAAATAGCACCATCCCTCCCTGCATCTATTCCAGTCTAGAAAAGCCTACCTTTACTTCAGGAATTTCATTCCATTTCTAATTCCAAAGTGAGCTGGGTTGACAAACCAAGGGCAGACTCAGAATATTATGGATTTTTTCCACCTTGGTTGATSAACCTCATACATTTTATTTGAATAATGTCTAAAAGCTCTAATTAGCAATGGCTAGTGTGCCCCCAGATGCTTGCTATTGATTTTGCCTGCAGTAAACTAATCTAATTGCCCTCCTTGTGAGAGAGAGGGTGAGCATTGAAACAACCAACCAACTCACATGTCYGTGAGAGCCATCAGAACAGCAGTGGGGAGTGGGGTGGCTCTGTGGGGCATTGGAAAAAAGCCAGGCAGTGGAGATGGGTAAAGAGAGGATTTACACTGAGTTAGTGGGCAGGCAGGTACTGGAGGGACAGTGCTGCTGTCGGAGAGAGACTGGGTGTCATCCTGCTCCCATATGAAGGATCAAAATCAGAAGGGAGATGAGAGAGGCAATGTGTTGATTATTGTGCCAAGGGAGAAGAGGGGCTTATCCATCAGCAGTTCACTGATTAAAATGCTTTTCAGGTCTTTGTTTGGGTCTTGGGGCTTTAGTGCCACCCCCAAAATGATASTGCTCACATAACTGTAAGGCAACAGCTGTTGTTGCTTCCTTTGATAGCATTGTGCTTATAGGGGGTTTGATATTGTCTATAAAAACTACTGCTCCATTGAAACCTGGCTGTTAAAAAGCAAAAAGCAAACTCTCAGCCTAAGTGTTTTATTCAATAACACATGAAGGCCCCTTAATTTTTTTGTTACATATTCGTAAAAATATGTCAAAAGAGAAGTTCAAGTGGATTTATTTTGTATTCCAGTAGAGCAAAAATGCTCTTTTCTTTTTTGAAGCTGCATTTCAGAAATGATTAGTCAATAATGTGGAATTTTTCTGATATTTGAAATGAGATGTTGGTATGTGAATTTTACTTGCCTTGTGTTTTTGTTGATAGCTTCATTTGGGTGGAAGTTCCTGGTATTATATAAGCTATAGTAGGTTCCATTTATTTATTTATTATCCCCATGAAAATAATAATAATAAATTACCCTAAGTAGCTCAACAAAGGTTTTTCYATCAAATAGTGCTGTTGTTGATTTTTCAGGGCAGTAATCTATCACGTTCCTCTCAGTACCTATTCTTTTTCTTGCAGCTTTCTGCACTGAGTATGTGTTTTGGAAACATGCCAGCCTGATCCTACAAATCCTGTTTTTCTGTGTGATTTGTTTTACAAGAGCACTCATATGAGATAGTGGTGTGGGGGAAGTCCTTTGCCTTTTTTTTTTTTACTGGGAAACTGATTCACTTTTTGCTGTGTGTCCTTGGATTGCCACGCTGTTCAGTCGCCACAGTTACATCCAACCAACATCACAAATACTCTTGGATGCACCTCTTCCACATCTTTTCTGTGTCTTCCAGCAAACTGCCTGGAAGAGGAAAAGGAAGGCTGGCTTTTTAGCATTACTACTGGCACAGTGTGATGTTCTTGCTTCACGGTGACTGTATGCAAACATCCGAGAGCAGGTGAGATTCACCAGCTAGGGAGGATAAAACAAGTCGAGCAGAAATCCTGGGAAGATAAATGTGGTGGAAAGGGCAGCTTTTCAAAAGCCAGCASTGAGGCATTTCACAGCTAGGAAGAGGAGAACTTGATTGCTATCTCCTGTTCTGAGCATAAGGAGGACTGCTAATGAGTAAAATATTTCGAAATGGAAGAGAATGTTGAAAGCAACAAAGTCAGTCATATTCTGAGCAAAGCCAGGGAGTCCTGCCAGGGAAACGGAGGAGCCAATGCAATGCGTTGTCTCCTTGGTTATTCTTCTCTCTCCTTGGCATTGCGCTTGCTGTTTGTGAAGGCTCCTTCCAGACTGCTCTCATGCAAAGAGAGAGGGAGTTGAGGCCTTCCTCTTGGATGAAATACCTGGACAAGATGGAAAACTATGTAAGCCCTGCTGTGGAAGCTGGAAGGGGCTGACAGTTGGCTGCAGCACTGTGGAGTTGTTTAATGCCTCTGGTGGGAATTTTCTCTCTTTGCAGAGTATATTAATAGCACAAACCTCCTTAGCTCTTTAGGGATCTCTGGAAATAGCTGGGTACTCRGTGCATGTACTGACAGCGTGTATGCTGATTGAGTAGAGGTTTAGTGTGTTATGCCTTTTATTATTCAATGTCCATCCCGTGGTGTGCCAGAAGAACAGAAAGAACTGCTGAAGCTGGAGAGAGGGAGGAGGAGAGAGGGAGACTGAAGTGGACCGGGTGAAATGAGAGAGCACAAGGTACAGAATGAACAGGTAGGTTTTGATATAAAGCAAAAAGAAAGTCTGGAGAACCTTCAGTGTGAGAAACACTAGAAGTGCAGCCAGTAGGAATAAAAATGAAAAGTATGAACTATGAGGGGTAAACACATTATAGCACTGTGAAGAAAGCTGAATTTATTATTAATTGGTGTGGGTGGCTGTATTTCCCATCCCCTTATCTTTGTTTGGATACAGTTCTTCTGAGTAGTGAGGTGACCTCAGCTGATGAAAATAAATTCAAAACCTGTGGTATTATTAGGGCCTGTTCTGAAGGTGCATTTATTGCCTTGCTTTTGAGAATTAGGATAGTTGTTTTTAACCAGTGGGAGTGGGATTTCACTATAAAATGCTGCCTTAAATAAACTACAACTTTGTGCAGTSGATAGCTGTAAAATAACAGTCCAGGCAAGGAAAATGATGTATGAGAGGAGAGGATAGCAAGGAGAGGGTGAAATTCTGAAAAGAAGCCTTTGTGTTTCTTTCCCTAAGCTAATAAATGTTTTGCTGGTAACCATATTGCTTCTCTGTGTGGTCTGGTATGCCATTTGTTTTCTCTTCACAAGCCATGCTGCAGGGAGTGCAAATTGAGCAGTGAAGTCAGTTCTGAATGGTGTAAGAAATGCATCTTGGCATGCCTCAGATATTTTCAAGTGCGTTCATGTGTACCCTCTCTAGGCTATAAATTCTCCAGGGCATGAATTGAGGCTTTTTCCCTGTTTGGGCTATTTTGACTGTTTGTACTGCCCATAAATAAAGATCTAGTGAGTCTTACTTCTGCAGAGGAAAAGCAGGACACCTGGCATTTGGCAGTGAGCACCTTAATGCCTTGCCAGAGCAGCCTGCAGCAGTCTTGGCCTGATTAGTGTGAACTTCCTTCCCCCTTCCCTGAAGTAAAACCTAACTCTGCTAATTTTGATCACATCACTGTGGACAGTGGCAGTCCTGAGTCCTACAATTCTTCATATTGATGCTTTCATTCTTCTTTWTGGCCCCCTCAGCTTTCACATTCCCTCCATGTAAAATATCACTGCATCACTGCAAAGATTTGAGTCCTGAAATCTGCTGCTGTTCCATGTCTATCTTCCCCTTAAATCCTTCCACAGTTTATGTACTTCACATCATTTTCAAGTATCCTTGCTACTTGTTCTTTAGCTCACTGCCCTTTCTTAATTCATTGCACTTGCCTACCTTAATTTCTTAGAAAATAATGTCACTGCTATACATCTGTCTAGATTTTGAAGCCAGCTAACGATTTCAGCCAAATTTGGCAAAGCAGCTGGTGTCTCCACGATCTGATGCTTCTATGGATGTTGTGTAAATAGGTGTTTGACTGAAGGAGAGAGTGATGTGATGGCAGGAAAAGGGAATGGGTTGTGTGCTACAGACTCTCTCATGTGACAGCTCGTGYACCCCAGGCTTCCTCAGTTCTGGTGCTTGGTCATCAGCTTTTTCTTTTTCTGAGGTCTGATACTCCCTGACCATTTGCATCTTGCCTTCCCAAATTCCCAGGCAGAGTCTCAATGTGCCATTCTGTCATACTCCTTAGCAGAAGATGGCTTTCCTGGGTTGTTTCCTCTGTGTTGCCCCAAACTGTTCACTGTTATTGGGGTGCTGTACTGGTGGCAGGTGAGGGGAGGATGCAGCGTACATTTTGCTGTCCCCTGCCAGCTTCTCCACCTCTTCTTTCAGGTTTTTTTATTCCCTGGCTTGCTCCCTTGTTTTTGTGCTTCATGTACAGGTACAATTTGTATGCAGCAATGTATATTTTTAAACAGATTAAGTCCCTTAGTGTGGATCCAGTTATACTGAAACACGTTCAGCTGTAATAGGTCTCCTAGGCCAGGCTACAACAGGAGRGCTTTGACAGCACAGCTGTACCCATTTGCAGGCTTCACTTATTATTRTTTGTTCCTGCCCTGATTTTTCCAGCATTAATCCAGCTATCTATCTGCATATTTAGTGCTTGCTGAGTTGTCTACATCTGCTTTGCTGTAGGGCCATCTTTGTAAAAAATCATAGCCCGAAAGAAGTAGTTTTACTACAGCAAATACTGTCCTCTTGACCAGGGATGCTGCATCTGTTTGGGAAAAGCACTCATATATTGAGGSAGGAAGACTGTTCTCTTGTCTCATGTAAACATGACTAATGTCCCTGTGCCCCAATAAGGGGATCAACTTCTGGCCAACCCTGGTGAACTCCCCCTCTCTCTGGCTCTCCTGGAAAMTCACTCCCGAAAGAAAGCTCTAGTMTATTGACCTGACTCCTCTGCCCCATTGCCTTGTGCACATTTATTCATTTCAGTAAYAGACACAAAAAAGGAAAACACTTAGATAGCTACTGTGAAAATGAGCATATTAAGCCCCTCAATTGAAAGGAACATATGGAGAAGAGAGATGAAACAGATCCCCCTCCAAAAGGCCATTATTTGGCTACACCTCAGAAGGAAATAGTGTGCCAGCTGCTGCTAAAGCCCTGGAGGAAAAAACATTTTGCAGCAAGGTGGAGTCACAGGGGAAGACTAATGGAGTCCCTTAATAAACATGGACTTGCCCATAGGAAGGAGAGGAGAAATGGAGTGTTGGATTGAGATTAAATCACTGCAGTGTGAGAGGCTTGTGATCTTGCTCTTTGCTTGCCCCCTTGGTCCCACAGCCTTAGGAGCTCGGGGAGCTGTGCGGTGGGTACTCATTGTTCAGCACAGGAGCAGTCCTCAGCACTTACCCACGCTCACAGAAAGCTCACAGCGCTCTGAAAGCCCAGTAAGGTCCTTATCCCAGCTTTGGGAATGACTGAAGAGAGCTGCTCAAGGTACTACAAAGCACAGTTGAGTTGCTGCAGTAGCGATACACACATGCAGCTCCGAGCGGTGCCACGTGGAGGTGGTGGCAGGGGTCCAGAAAGAAGCACAGCCACCTGAGTGCTCAGGGGGGCTACTCACCCATGTGACTGCCCTGCTTCCAGTCCTGGGCTCTTGCTGGGKCTTTTCCCCATCGTTTCACAAGGGGAGATACGCCCTGAGACCTGGAACAATCTGCCAAGTTTCTCCCCAGCCCCTGGGCAAGACGGTGGTACCTGGCAAGAGGGTGCTGCCATCACCCATTTGTAGAGCCCCAGCACCTCAGGCAATGGGTCAGCGCCACTGGGTGTGCAAGAAATGGGGACGGAACAACATAATTGTCTCCTTTTTTTGAGCAAAGTTGCCATTTCATGGGAATCCTTGAGAGAAAGGAATTAGATGGATTGAAACTCATTATCAGGGCAAGATGGGGGAATCCYTCTGGTGATGAGAGTCAGCACATTCCCATCCCCACTGGGATAAGGTTGTGTTATTCTGCTATTGCAGTAAGATGTCAGACTGGCTGGTAATATCCTCTGCCATGCGATTTTGCAAAGCTTTGKCTTGGGAAGAAGTACTTGTTTTCCTTCAGCAAATCCATAGAGAATAAATTCCAAAAGTTCCTTTAAAACTATAAAYTCTCTAATGTAAAAGTGAGATCAGGAGGAGTAAGGAAGAGCCCTGGTATCACAACGAAAAGAGAAATTCAACTTTTAAAGTGCTTCTTCAGATGTAATTTAAGAGAATATATGCTTGTTTCTTCCAAAATGTCAAATGCTTATATTTATGAGACAGAGTGTGGCAGATAATTCTCTAGAGGATAAGTAAGAAAAAAAAGAAAAACAATTTTTAAAAATCACAATGGTTTTCTGAGTCCTTCTCTAAAAAATATTTGCAAATGCAACACAACCCCGAAAGCAAACAGCCAAATACTGCAGCATATGTTTATGTGTCTGTGAAAGTGTCAGTAYTTTTCAGTTGCTATTAACTCTTGCAAATACTAAATGGCAGCATTTCAATCCTCTTATATTCATTTTCTCCTTGATTCTACAGTAAGTGCTACCAGGGTCTCTGTCTCTGCCAGGAATGGAAATTCTCTTGGTAAAAAAAAAACCAAAACAAAACCAAAACCATCTTGACCAAAATATCTAGTGAAWAGTACAACTAAGACAGAGTATGCTGAGCAGTGTTAAAATCAGCCAGAATTTACCTATGAAAGGCCATTTCAAGTCAACACAAAGGTGTCTAGCTTACCAAAAATTAGAAAAAAAATACAATGAGGCGAGCTGAAAGTAAGAGAAGCTGCAGAATTTCTACCTCCACTGCCTAAATTAATGGGTTGAGAGTGAAAGGATATCCATTTATTTATTTATTTATTTTTTTAACCCAACAAGACAGAGTTCCTTTAAGATGATTTGTCAGGTGACTGTCTTGAAGGGAGTCTGATAAGTTTATAAGTTATTCTCCTTGCTCATAAATTCCATTAATATCTTTCTCACCTGGAGGCAAGTGGAGTGAAATTGTGTAGTTACTTGGTGTCATTCAGCTATTAAGGGTCTGTAAGTGTCTTATTAGGCCAACCTACTTTTTAAAAGAGTTTCTTTTAATAGAAGAGAATTTTTTCTGCACAAATTGCCTGTCTCTTTATTGGATGCACTCCACTATAATGCAAAAAGCTGGATAAGCCCCACCCCAACACACACGGAGCAATTATTGCTCTAAATCTGAAACTATCTGAATTTGCCTGGTGTGAATGGAGCTCCTCTCTAATCAGTCTGCAGGGTGGATTTAGGTGCATCCAAGACAAAATGTAAGGCTGCAAAGCTCCTGAGATTAAAACTTYGGACATTTCACATTCATGAAGCATTTAACATGCTTCGATTTTTGTCACTTGGGACATAACRCACAAGCCAAAGTCAGGGTGACCCCACGGGCCAGGTTCCTACAGAGCCATTGCAATGTATTTATTCGGGAAACCTCAAACCTAGGAGGGATTTAYACAATGCACTAATGGCTTCAAAGGAGTCAGCGCAGCCTTCTGGGTGGACAAGTCCTCTTTTTAACCCCTGCAGTGCTGGCTCCTTGCTGAGTGCACCCACAWAAACAGAAAAAGAAGCCCTCAAGGCCTTGGTGGGGAGGACACACAAGATTTGGCATCCAGAGTGGAGATACTCAAGCTGTGATTGGATCTGAGAGAAAACTGGGGGTGAGGATGTGCCTTCTTWGGATCTGTYRACACCTGAGCCTTTCACACCTCTGYTCCKGGTGTTCAGGATAGCTCTTGTAGAAATCAGCTGAGACAAATAACATCATACGTAAGTCTAAATACATTCTCAAAATCCTGAAAGGCCAGAAATATCATTTATTTTTCAGTTTGCATGGTGCACAGGCACTCATGTTTATAGCTTTTCACAAAATCTTTATGAAATGGCATTGGGGTTTGTTTTTGTTTGGTTTTGGTTTTATTTATTTTTTAGCAAAGAGGGCCAGCAAGGTCAAGGCAATACAAAAAATTTCCCTAGCTCTAGCTGATATATATATWTTGCTTGAGTAAGATTTCCAACATTTCTTTCAGTTGCTTCCTAGGTATATTTAACAATTATGAGAGCTGTGTTGGTTCCTGAGAGGATGCTATCCTTTATTAATCTGCCCGGCAGGTGCAGCTCTGACGTCACCGTGAGAAAACATACAACACAATTCTAATAAACTTCTGTGTCTTTCCAAAAGGTCCTTCTCCTAAGATGGGCTTGCTTCACAGCATCCTTGATCCTTTAAGGAATACTCCATGCATGAGGCATGCAACWAGGCACCTTGGAGTGTGGAGATCTTCCTTCTAAGTACTGTTCTGAGACAAGACCCTGCACCCTTGCCTCACTGATGCTGCTGCAGAAGTGCTGTTGCTGAGGTCAAAAATCTCCTTTTGAAAGGTTAGATTCTTCAAGTTTTGTAGTGGCTGAAATAGATGACATGTTACCTATCGTGTGACCCAAATGAAATGAAAGGGGATAATAGGAGCCATATGTAGATTAGGAATACAAGTTCCAGGATTGTCAATCCATTTATAAATGTCAATCCACAGTAAAATCCTGMAAAATGTGTTATTTTAAGAAAAGGTAAAGCAAAGGGAAGTTGAAAGTTKAGATGTTCAACTTCTGGGTCACCAGTCTTTCTACTCATAACTGGAGAGTCATTTTCTGTGTGGACTTCTCTTTCAGAAGAGCACTGTCTACTTTATTCTGCAGGTTCTCATAACCATAAAAAGGATTAAAGGCCTCGTGTCAAATATGGTGTGCAATGATCATACATGAAAGGGTTAGCTGGGATAGCCAGGAGAAGGTCACCTGTGTTTCTACTGACACTGGTCAGGCCCATACTTTGGGTCAGTCCTAGRGCCTTCATGGTAGTGATACCCAAGCAGCTGGAATAATTGTTGCTCAAGTGTTAACGTGCCTTGGGATCCTGTTACATTCAAAACTTCTGGTATGAAATTACCTATTTGATTTTTTTACTTAAAGTCTTAGATTCAAGTGTTTGGTCATGCAAACCATGCAGCTGCATCTTGCAGTGACCTGGCAGGAAGATCCTTGGTGTGTCTGTCTTGGCCCTGGGGGTTTGCAGAAATAGTGCTGCCTGTGACAGGAGCATTGCCCTATAACTATCACCAAGGGTGAGGTTTTGGTGTAAAGATACACTTTGGGCATAAACACTCTGGAAAGATACTGCACTGGGGTGCTGTTTTCCATTTGATTCTGTTTAGTTGCAGCATAATAATTATAGTGTGATTATATATTATAGTTTCAGTCAGCTGTAACTTCAGAATAGTTCATTGTGTTTATATTGTCAATCAAGCCAGCACACTGGATGGAGAATTTTATTACTTTACTCTAACTTTCAATAATGAATCAACAGCCAGTATCACTGAGGGGCATGTCTGAAGAAATGTGACAACTTCTTTAACTGCTCCTCCCCTCTTCATTAAAGACTGAGAAGCTTCAAGGGTTTGGCAGCTGAGATATTTGTAAATAACTAATTAATGATTCATAAAGAAAGCTTTTTACCAAAGTGCACCTCCCTCTACCAGCAGACACATGTAATCTCCAGAAGCAATGGCTATAAAGTCTTGTCAAGTACTTCTTTTAATCGCTTTAAGATATTGCCTTAAAGCTYCGGCTGAGACTGGAGCCTGGCTGAGTCTGGTGCAGGCATGAAATAAAAAATGGTATTTGTGTCAGGAAATGTACAGCCCAAAAGGCAGACTAAGGAACRCATTGCCAGGAAAAAACAACCCCCTCAGTTTCCAGAGGGAAGTTGAAGTATAGATCTGGTACAAAGCCACACAGGARATCTTGTACAGGAAGAGTTATCACTGATTACTGTGCTACTTTAGGGTTACTGCTAATGTAAGAAAAAAGAAATAATGATGGGTCTCAGGTTTATSAAATGTGGCTGTAGAAATATCTCTAGGTAGTCCAACAGATATAATTAGGGCTGGGCTTCTGCCATCTTTTGGCAAAGGAAGAAATGGCTCTATATGACACAGGAGATATATCACAGTCACTTCTGACACTTTTAAGTGGTAGATGTGTAAAATCTCTGGTGACCAGAGAGAAAAAGGTCTGTATGTTAGAGCACCTCTCTGAAGCTGGCAGGCTGGGGAGCCAAAGGTTGTGTTTCCCACCTGAGCTGGGGAGCAATCGCCATGTTTGTCATTCCCGTCTGTGCACTCTCCTGGGAGCTCTCTGGCTACATGTCATTTGCTGTGTCCGCCAGCTACATCGCAGATTCAAATGCAAAATCCACTACTCCGGGACATTACGTGGATTTGTGACACTACCCATGGGACTTTGGATCCATAAACCAATGAATGGATTACAATGAGGCATAAATATAGTATTTTCATGGATGACATATAATCCTACTCAATTATTGTTCCTGTCATGTAAAGRGAAACTGTACCCATTTTTCTCATCCCTGCACACTGAAATTTCAGAAGAAAAGAAATGCCCAATGCAAAAGATTCCATCTCATAGCTCCCTGCCTTTTATCTACTAAGAATTTTAAAGCTTATGTTTCCCCTTATTAGGTGTTTCCTATAATTGGTTCTTTGCATCTCTGGAAGATTATTATATGGGAAATTCACTTGACAGAAGCATTGAGAGTTTCTGGACTGAGCAGACTGTTATGTTAGTCTCTGAACGGTGAAGTGCATGTCACATCATGTGCTCTCATTTWTGTCTGGATTGCCGTGCCCGGAAACAGCTCTGCCTTCTGTTTTGCTTCTACAAACTCTTTCTGTTTTTGAGAAACTGCTGTTACTGTCCTTTGCTTGAAGTGACTTGGATATTTTAGTTGTTTCAGGATCCAGCAAGATGTGAAATATCTCGTGGAAAAAGACTTAATCCTTTCTATCAGCACCAGGCAGTTTTATGGGCGTGGATGCTTCACAATAGGGGGAACAATAAGGAAAATTGAGCTTGTGTTTTGTTTCCTTTTAGGACTGAAATGCCATCTTTTATTGTCAATCTGTCTTYATTTTTTTTTTCCTCCCAAAGCTGCCTAGGCAGTAAAAAACCTTTTGATACATAAAGTTAACATTATAATGCCTCAAAATAATGTATTGTTAGAGAATGGGTATGTGTGATATTTGTCCAGCAGGCACTTCTAATGCAGTATGTTAAAGCTTCCTTCATACTGCTGTAGGTGCTGAGGGGGTGCTGCAGACAAAACCCATCTCTTGTGGCAAGAACTGTGATARCTCCCCAGCACCGTGTCCTGCATGTGTTTTACAGTGCAGAAGCAGCTGTCCTGTAACATTCAGCTGATTGTTGTCAGCAGTGGTACTTTCAAAATTCTTCCTCGTGTTTGAAAGAAATCTTTCTGGTTWTGCATGGAAATGGGGGTGTCTCAAGATAAATACAAATATGATGCCCATAGTTAATCCATACTGGGAGTCAATAATTTCTTTCTGGTTGAAAAGTTTTAGGGCACCTTAAACTGCAGTTTCTGTAGAGGAGCAAATGAAGCATTTACATTTTCCTGTGTGGGCTGAGCTTTTTAGCTGAATGTTACCCACTGCTGTTTTTTCCCCTCTCACCTCTGTGTACCCTTGYCACAGCCACAGAATCTGCTTTTGAAAGAGCAGGATCAGACATGCATTGCTGTATTTATAACACAGGGATGGCTGCAGTTCTCAGCACAAGTGCTTTAATCATCCTTTCATCTAAAGGAGAAGCATCTGGTCCTAAATGTGTGCTTTTTTGCCCCTTCTGCTACAGTGCGACATGGATGGTTGATTAAACCACCTCTCCTTTTTCCTGGCAGCAGGGATGGGATGGCTTGCTACCTTTGTTTCCACTTGGGGCCTCTAAATGGGGCTCTGTAAAGGGAATAGTAATAAGGAAAATCCCAGGCTGCTGTTGGACCCTCTCCCCAAATTTAATTTGTGCCCAGGCCCTACTGGTCAAGCTGTTCTTATGCACATTGATAGGTCTTAAAAAAAATGAAAATAAAGAAGCATGTGAATGATGAAATGCCAGCAGGGAAGCCAAATGCTAGGTACACTTGTCTTGCAACACCCGGAATGATTTAAGATGAAAGACCCAACTGCAAAAGGAGCTTCTTTAAACTGTGGCTTAGCTTAAATTTACATAGATACAGACATTTGCTATTTCCTTTACACAGATACACACATTTGCTATTTGCATTACACAGATACAGACATTTGCTATTTGATATTGCAAGTAGATCTATGCCAAGTAAGATCTTCCCTTTCCTCTTCCTCCTTAAAACAGTTTCAAAATAATTTCATTGCAGCTTTAGCATTTGGAAATTTAAAATTAAATGAAGTTGCATTTAGAAATGAAGTATTATGGTGATACTTGAAATACTGAAACATGTGAATGTTGTCACAGGATATTATTTATTTTTACTTATAAATTGTGGTCAAAGCAATCCAGGAGAAATGAGATGAAGCCATGAAGTAACTGTTAGTTTGGCTGTGGCCTTAGTACTCTGCTTTTTGTAGAATCATAGAATATCAAGGGTTTAGAATGGACCTCAAAGGTCATCTAGTCCCAAATCCCACCGCCATGGTTAGGTTCACCTCTCACTAAATCAGGATGCACAAAGYCTATTCCAACCTGTCTTTGAACACTATCACAGCTGGGGCATCCACAACCTTCCTGGGCAACTTTCTTCCAGGGTCTCACCACCCTCACGATAAAATACTCTTCCTAACCTCTAAACTAAATTTCCCCTCTTTCAGTTTGTTATTCCTTGTCCTATCACTATGCTGTTCACCTCGTATATGTAAGGTAATAGGTTCCTTCTTTTATGGGTTGATACTTACCTATGTTCACTCTCTCATACATAAAACCCATCAGCACTTCTGGATTTCCTTGTTTGTATTAGGTTGAAAACAACAAAACACCACATGGATGCCATCTTTTCATCAAACGATCCCCAAAGAGGTATTTTTCAAACATTCTGWGTGTGCTGAAACCCTCAGTTTTCCAGTGAAGGTGCAAAGTGTTGTGCAGAGAATTTTAGGCTGGTGGGAGTGAGTTTGTTCAGTCTCCGTGTGGAGTCCCAAYGCTTTTCAGGTAGTTTATCACGCCCCAGGGGTCTGAAGTCCAAGTGAAGGAGAGAGATTTGGTCCTAATGGCAACACAGCTGCAGGTAACGTGGTCGCCTTTTAGGAACAACTGTGCTTACTTTTTGGGCTGGTGCCAAATCCAGGAGAGCTATTCACTTCCACGCTCCACACTCGGCTCAGGTTGCATTTGTCTGAGCAGCTGTGGGAAGCTGCTTCTCACCTTGAAAGGCCAGCAGCCCTCCCAGCCCCCATCTGATGCCACAGAGACAAAGCAGAAAGGGAGATCTGGAAGCCTTGTACATTGGCTAATGAAACATGCATGAGGTTGGGGCTGGTGGTGTGCCAGAAGAGGCTTTCAGCCAGGTGGAAGCGCTGCTCCTTGACCAGCCCTCTCTGACCACAGTACACCCATCCTCCCTCTCTGAAAGCCACTTAGGCGRTGTCCTGGCAGCTGCAAGGCGTCTCAGCTCCCATCTCACCGCAGATCCCCGGTCATTCCCGGCGAATGACCTGGAGTGGCATCCTGCTGTCTGTCTGCCCCMGCCATAGGTGACCAGATGGCCTTTTGAGAAAATTCTGCCTCCTTTGCTGGCAAGGCTCCTGCTGGTAGCAATGCTCCCAGAGGACAAAGTCAGCCTGTCCCATGTACTTGCCCTCCTCTGCCTGCAGCTCCACATGGAGTTGTACCTGCCTGGGGCTAGAAGAGACCATACCCTTGATGTGCTAAAGGCATGACCCACACCAGAAAATTCTGCAGCTTTGCTCTGTGAAAAAAACCCCAAATATCGAYATATGCCAGAATAAATGTCCTTTTGCTAGCATGGCTAATTTGACTCTGGAAGTCTCTGGAAGACAGAAAACCAGCATGGGAAGGACATTTTGGTGCTATGAACTACATTCACAAAACTTGAGCATTAAGCCCAGCTTTTCTTACCTAATACAGACAAAGCAAGTTGTGCTCCAGAGAGTTTAATTTGGGATGGCTTCCTCTTAATTTTCTCTGGTTTAAAACCAACCCATTGAGACCTGAAAAAGTGTCACAGTACTAAAAAAAAAAAAAAAAAAAAAAAAAAAAAAAAAAAAAAAAAAAAAAAAAAAAAAAGGCGCAGGGATGAGTATTTTGGTAACTCATTTGCAACATGTTTCTAGATCTGGAAGATGATTCTTATGTTTGCCAGCACAAGTTAAGAGGATGCTTTCATGCAGTTTTTATGAATGCTGTACATGCTGCATTCCTCCTTGTGTGGGGAACAAAACCAGAACAGGATGCAATCTGCTTCAGATTTCTCCCACTGCTGACCTTGCTGCCACTTGTGGCAAAATGAAGACAGCAAATCCTTGGAAATCACCATGTGTGTGTTTCAATTTTTAACTGAAACTTTTTAGCTGAGCTAAAAGGTGGGGGCAGTGGGGGGGAGAGGGGAAAAAAACAAAGCAACACACTTCCCTCTGCTCCCAATGAAAAGAAGCTGGAGCTATTAGATTCACTTCAATTGCCTCACCTGACCTGAAATGAACTCCCTCCCTCAGGCCTGTAAGAAAATTCAATTAAAAGGTCCATCTGTGAGGCAGCAGCTGAAGGGGAATTACTGTAGGGAGGTCCACATTTTCATAAAAAAGAAGCCCCCCTCTCTCCCTCCCCTCCTTCCTCCTCTCCTTCCTCCTCTATCCCTGATTAGGCCCATTCCTAACCACTAAACCACAAGTYCTCCCAATTAACCAGATCTGACCAAATACCCTTTATATGCTCCTTTCAGATGTYGAAACACTATAGATTTCGCACATCCCTTAAACATCATGGGGTGGGAGAGGGGGTAAGGAGCAGAGGATAGAGGTTAGAAATCGGAACGTCCTACACCAATTAAGTTGGCTGATGCAATGGATTAAAATCCTCTAATATGCAAAAGACTGTGCTGGAAGTGAATATAATCATCAGAAGGCAACAACAGTGCACAGCAGCTAAAGAAACATGAAGGTGACAGGGAGGAAAAGCTGGCTCCAAGGCCCTGTCTGAAAAATTTTACCAGCTTGTTTGCAGCACCCTGCCCCGGCTGTGCTCTTTCCTTGAAACTTGTCCTCCACACTTGGCCAGGATCGATATTTTTGGGGGGTAGTGTCTGGTATGTTACTGCTATTGACAGCCTGGGAGGGATTGGGACAGCCGGGAGAGCCACATGCGGCTCGTGGCTGCCACAGAGGGTGAACCCCGGCTCTGGTCCAGCAGGGTGATGGGGCTGTGCCTCGTGTTGCCTCCCACCTCCAGGGCTGCTTTTGTCCAAGGAGAGGCTGATGAAAAATCAGGAGCCGACATTTAGGAACCGACATGCCTTTTATTTTCTTAGTAACACATTTTCAGGTGYGTTATGCTGAGGTTTGTAACAAACAACCGAGCGGTTCCTCGAGCTCCTGTGTGCTTTACTTTGTKCTTGCAGAAAACCTGACTTAACCGTGCCTGAGAATACATGCACTCCCTATGCACTGACTTCATTTGTGCTTGCACAGTGAGTAATCAATCACTTTAAAATATCCAGCTCCCAGGGCTTGCCTCCTTGGCGTGGTGTATATTGTGTTGGGATACATCAGTTCAGGAGGACTCGTTCAAATATCGATACTTTGTGCTCCCATCAGGTAGGGCTTTTGGAGCAAAGCACAATTAAAATCTTCACGCTACCCTGCTAATACATACTCAATATATATATATATATATATATTGTCACTTGCTTAGGAACAGAAATGGAACAAATTCTTCTAATGTAGCTTGGGATAATAAGGGGGAAAACATGTCAACAATTCATGACACGAAATAGGTGTTGAGCATGCTATTAGGTTTTCCTTTTTTTTTTGTTAGGCTTAAGATTTAGTATCGAGATCCTGTGCTTTTGTTTTACAGATACTTAGCATGTAAGGAAGGTATTTCAGACTGCATGGAACAGTTTGGCAAATTGGTCCTTTGGATTCTTTATTGGCTTGTTTTCACTTTTTCATTAAATATGTAAAATGAACCTTGTTTTACTGCAGTATCAACTGAAGCTCTATTAAAAAAAAAAAATTACAGACAGTTCAGACAATAAAAGGCCTTGTAAATCAACCAGAGATTGGTTATYTGCTCAACAAGATCATTAAGTGTGCACAGGGGGAGACAGCTGAGGCAGGGCCGCTGGAGAGAAGATGCTAAAAATTAATTTTGCAAGGAAAGTTAACCCTGCCAACTTTGACTTGTTTTAGGGACACTCCCTTACTCTTTATTWTTCATCTTTCAGGGCAGCCTTTGAAATCAGGCAGGCTTGTGATGAAGGGATTGTGGGTTCTTTTGCAATGCCTTTTTCAGTAMGATGATACCCAAAATCTCATTCATACGAATTATCACAGCTTGACAGACTTGGAACCTTATAATGTTAAATCAAATCCTAGTGGAGGTGCCTTGGGGAGTGTGAAATGATGTCACTGGCTGCTCCTATCCTGAATGCTTTGCGTTGGAAATGTTGAATATTGTCTTCCRTAGCATGCTTATAATTAATAATGTGCAAGGCACCCTCTATGCAGCTGTTCTGTATGTGTGCAGTGTATGGAGTTTTTTTTTGCAAAGATTTCCAGCTGCTTCCAAGCTGTTCCTTTGAATCYGCCACAATTTCTCCCTCACCAGGCTGAAGGACATTTGGAGATTGTTTTTTTGTTGGCTCTTTAAAGCCCAGGTATCTCTCATGATTAATTGAAAGTCAAAACTGAATAGAGGTTGGCTGAAGAGATAGGCAGGAGTAGTCAGCTTTCAGCAGACTCAGTGTGGAAGAAGGGTCTCTCCAGAGAAAGAGGATCTTCATACATGAGCACCCTTTGCCTAGAGGAAAYCCTTGCCTGTTCAGGAAACCTTGCGCAAAATATTTAACAACTCTCGTCTCTCTTTTCTCCTTTCTCCATTTCACAGATGAAGGAGATGGAAGGGATGATCAGAAAGGATGACAGAAAGATCTCTCAGAACTGACTTGAGAATCATTTGCTGATAGTAAAGGGATTTAGACTCTTKAGAGAGAAACAAAGTCATCAAACACGCTAAAAAATGAGAGCAGGTACAGGCAGCCCACAAGAAGGGGTAGTTGAATGACTTGTGTCACCTTTCTTGCACCTCCTCTTTGTTTTTGTTTTTTTTTAAGCTCCACACCCGTTTCTATAATCATCCCATAACTTAAAGAAGTRTTCTTCCTTTACCAATGATAAATTTGGGATGCATTCTTAATGCAAGGGATTAATGGAATATCCTTCAGCTACATGAAATGAGATCTTGAGAAACTGAGTGATAGAATGTAATGGCATGGGCAATCACTTAGGGGCTAATAAGAATTTATGTTAAAATGGAAATCCATCAATTGTAAATGACAGAGAAGGGGAAAGACAAGACTGGCCTATTATTCAATCACAGAATGTCTGTGAACTTCTGAAGTGATGTGGCTAGGAAAAAAAAAGACGTGCAAAGGTGTATCTGACAGATGATGTTCAGCAAAGAGGAGAAAAAGGGGAGTATTAGTGCACTGGGCTCCCATTTAGAAGCCTTTGTCTGGTTCTGGTCATCTCCACGGGCAAAAGCTGAATTCAGACTCTGGCAGAGACAGGCTACTTGGGCAACTGGGAAAATAGGGAGTTTATGCCTCAGGAGGAGGGGTAGAAGAGCTGGGTTTATTCAATCTAGGAAAAGAAAATTTAATGCTGTTTTTTGTCTCTAAAGATTCAGGGCTCAGCAGCAGGACTAAGAATTTGAGGACAGTGCTGGCATGAGGATAAATGAATGTTAGATGGTTACAGACAGAATTTAGCAAAGGCTTCCCAACCATCCTGGAAAGAGGCTCCAGATCAGTTGTCCTGTTGGAGTCAGATGGGGCAAATGGCTTCTTTGACTTTCTTACAGCACCAAATCATTTGGCCAAAGGTGGTTAACTATGTGAGGCKGTCACTTTGAGATATCAGTGAATGGAAACACGTGGTATTGAATGTTGCTTTTGGGATCAGTTTTTCTGTGTAGTGTGCCACTGAAATAATTCATAATTCATGTTAAGCACTCTCAGATGGGCATGTTTACACATCGAGCAGCTTCCATTTTCTCCACATACAGAAGCTTCCATTTTCTCATCACTGCCTCTTCCGTTCTGCTGTGCCCAAAGAGCTGCTGTTTYTCTGTTCTTGACATCCTCCATCTTCAAGCAACAGAGGCCCACCCTCTCTGCATGCTTCTAGAGTTATTTTTAGGTTCCCATTGCAGCCACAAACAAGCTGCTTGGCCCAACATGCTGACTTATATCATATTTTCATTAACTTTCCTCCTAAACAAAGGCCCTGTCTTGGGTTTTAGGCCAGAATGGACCCCAAATAATACCCTGCCGAGTCTCCTGGCCTTTCCTTATGTCAGTCTTTTATACTGAAGACCTCTTGCCTCTTTTCAGAACACCAGAAACCCTGGAAAGTAATCAGGCTTGGGCAGCTGGTGAGATGGAGCACCCTGAGGAGCCAAAGTTTGTGTCATTACCACCTATTTTGTTCCTCTGTTGTATTTAAGCATATGCTTATTTGCTAAACAGAGATCTATGTCTTGATTACAGGGATGTAGAGCACCAGCTATAACCTGAGCCCTGTCTGCAAAGGGTCCCTCCAGGCACTACTGCAGCATGAATTATAAATGCTCTTTCCAAAGGACATTGCTTCCCTTTACAACAGTTGTGAGGGCAAAGCAGTTTGGGCAGTGAGGCCACCTCATATTCTCTGTTCACTAGCCCTTTCAGGAAGTGGCAACTGTTTTGAAAAATGAGCATTTTCCATTCTCATGGTAGGGTAAAATATCAAGGAAGTAAAAAAATGAAAGCAAAGGCACAAATACCTTGCAATGTGTAATCACATAATGAGAGCTGGCAATGCTGTGGAAGGGACTACCTGAGAGCAAATTATTGATACTTGAATAGGGAAAGTTAATGTAATTTCATTAGTAAAGTAAACTTGCACCTTTTCATTTCATGAAGTTTCTCTGATGATCAGCAGATAATTTAAATATAGTTTTTAAATGTGTTTTTTTTTATTGGGATAGTTACACCTTAAACCTACCAAGGTTCTTACACATCTATTTTTGAACATCCTTCCTGAGATTTCCAGGGGTATGAGTTCATGTGCAAAAGACCTAAGAGCCAGCCCTGAAGACATGGTTTGGTACCAGGTTTGGCTTAGCTGAACCCAAAGCTCAAGTATGAGAAAYCACTAGTTAATTAAAAAAAATGTAGACCTTGATTTGGCATAATACAGCTGGGCCAGGTGCTACACTACAAAGTAATTATTGCTGTTGTATGTGGTCATCTAAGTCACACAAGGTTTTAGCCCCTCCTCTTCCCTTTTGCACATCTGAGTAAAATACGTATTATTGTGCTGTGGTATGACAGTTTTCTGCTAAGGGGAGGGATGGGCAATTGGTGTGAATTATTCTGCAATCCCAATCTGCAACTTCTGTCATCGTTCATGAATATTTGCACAGCCATAAGCATGTGTTTGCTCCACTTTCCTTACTTGTAAAAGTGGGATCCCYGACTTCTCTGCTTCCTGCATACAGTATTTGTGAGGCTTACTTTGTTATTGTTTGCAAAGCTTTTTGAATGTACAAAGCTCTATGCAAATACCATGTTGCTCMCTCACATATATCCAGTAATTTAGGGGCACTTTATGAGGATAAGGTTTAACTAAAGGTGTGGAATAGTGCAATAACAGTAGGATTTTATATGTTCTAGTRTATCACAGCCTGTACTGTGTGTAAATGATGAGGCCAGAAATTACCACTGGAATTACCCAAGTAATAAGCCGTAGTACTGTTCCAACTGGTTTTCCTCCCCATTTATTTACCCTTGTAKAAGGTCACTGTATGGACACAGGAACGGGAGATGTTAAGCTCTCTAGTAATTGATTTGTTTTTCTCATTTATCTCTCACTAACCCCACAGAGTTCACGGAGATTTAAAAGCATTTTACTTCAACAGGAAATTCAGAAGAATACTTTGTCTTGATTTCCAAAGTAAACTTGTGGTATTAAAATGAGTGAGTACCTTTCTTGACAGCAAGATTTAACCCCTTGTTTCTAACAGGAAAGAAGAATCCAGGGTTTCCAATATCTGCATGGATCTCCCACAATTATTCAAATTATGCTTAAAGACAGACCTTTTTTCTTGGAGTTTGCGTATTTAATATGGGCCTGTCTTTTTCACTTGCTTCTTCTGTTTGGGCTGTATTTCCGCTCTGGAGGAGAGTCACCTAAGTGTATCAAGAGCTGCTGTGGATCTTGTATGATATAAATTATGGGGTCAAATTCTCACGCCAGAGAAATGACAAAACCTTCTATAGATTGGAAAGTACTTACAATTTTACCCATTGTGTTAGCATGCAAATTATGTTAAAGTAATGCTAAAATAAACTGTGGGAGATTTTGCTTGGTAGGTTTGACTATTTGTTTGGATTTGTGGTCCATTATTCAACTCTAATGACCACCATTTATTTGTTCAGTCCAACAGTCTAAATTTTTTGTTGGCACATCCTTATTTTCTTAATGCCCTAAGTCTGAAAAAGGTATGTGTGTGGTCTTTATTGCCTACATGCAGTTGTGTGGTCTTTTCATGYTTCTACCAATTTATCTGTTTACTGGATTAAGCCTATCATAAATGTTAGAGTTGAGCTAAGAAGCTTACATTTGGCTAGGTAAAACCTCACTGATCCACAGGCTGTTTGGTTTTTGGTGTTATCTGAACCCACCCACCAGTTGTGAGATTCACAGAAAGTATCTGGGCTTTACCTTTTCTTTTTGTAAGCTGTTCTCCTTAATAAGAATCAATATCAGGAATAATAGCAGCATGACAACTGTGTCTTCTGCCATGAAGTGCCAGCCTTGAAAGCATCAGAGTTGAGCTTTGTGGTCCAGAATTTAAATGTTAAATATTCAAGATCAGAACAGCTCTAGTATTTTGAGCTTAATTATTGCTTCCCTTTGAGCCCCTGGAAAGAAGCTGTGGGTAAGAGACCAATTTTAAGAGCCTGCTCCTGTTTTACTTCATAGAAGTGTATGAGGTAGTTTAGACAATTCCACAGGGCATCTTTTTGCCTCAGTGTGCCACATGAAAATGTGCAGGATTGTTTTTATTCTTGCTTGAATATGATGTTRTTGTTTAAACCCTCACTCCCCCTACAAAGATGTGTTTATGCTTCCTTAAATACAATAGCAATGTGGAAAAAGGAAATCTGTCTCTTGGTCCACTTTGACATAGTCATTCGCTTTTTATTCCATTGTTCCTTCTGTGGTGTGATTATTTTATTTTATTTTATTTTATTTTATTTTATTTTATTTTATTTTATTTTATTTTATTTTATTTCATTCCTCGAGGTAGCTTTTTTTTTTGTGTATGTGACACTTACAGGAGAGGAATAATTAAATCAAATGGTACAAAATCACGGCAGATCGCTCTTTCATCAACTCTACTCCGTGGGTCAGCACTCCCAGTTTACAAACTGATTAGGAGTARAAAACTCCATGTGAAAGATTCAGGCTTGTTTTGCTTTGTTTTGTGTATGTGGATAATTCCCTGCAATAAATCTTCCCGCACACCATCCTTTTCACTCCCTGATGTTAACAAGACTGAGATCTATGCGTACACATACACACATTGTCTGTCTCGAGCTGGCAATGTCTTGATAAGAGGTTCATTATAATCCACCACTGTCAGAGGTGGTTCTGAAATGATCTGCAAGGCAAAACATCATGTATGTATTGGGGATTTTTTTTTTAATTAAATAGAAAAAGTGTCATGAAACTTTCTTCAAAGGTGCCAGGGAGCTGTTTCTTCTGAGGCATGTTGTTCTTTTCTTAGGCAGTGGGTCTYTGATAAGTGTCTCTCAGCACCCTCAGAAGTGTTTTCCAGGTTAGGAGGATGAGAGGGAGGAGATGGCAGTCGTGATGGCACTGGCTGATAAAGCCAGAATGCAGACTAAGCCTTCAGATCAATAGGAATGCAGACAGCTGTAACACCAGACTGCCTGGTGTCAGCTTTAATTTCACTTCCTGCACCGGCTGCACCCAATTTCCAGCCCTTGGAGTCGGAGGAAATCTCCCTCTGCTCGCCAGGCACCCGTGGCACAAGCAAGCAGCTCGTAAGCATGGGAAGGGCAGTCAGGAAAGCATCGAGAATAACCACAGGGGCAGTAGTTTTCCTCTCTCTGGCCTTTGCCCCAGGGGTGCCCACAGGTGCCTTTATCTTCGTGTCCASTCTTGCTCCAGTGTCCTGTCCCAGCATAGGGCACYRAGCTGCCTGGGCACCAGCCACCCAAGGGTTAAGCCCTCTCTCTTCTGCTGTTTTATTCAGAATAAGATTTGATACCAGTGGATCTGCTGAAATTTTTCTGGTGGGGTAAGTGCGTTTCAGCTTTACCCAGATTTGCAGGGTTTGCCTGTGCTGGCAGCTTGGCAGAGTGTGCTGGCTGGTGGCATCGGGTGGCCTGGCCAGGGTAGCTGGTGGGACAGCAGAGCAAGGCAGCCTGCCCTCCACACACAGATGTCTTGTGTTGTTCCTCCCTGTGGGATCTAAAGCTCCCCCTCAAGCAGTCACGAGTCTTATGTTAAATTACTGTAACTCAGGTGCTGCATGGACTATCTTGACTTCCTCTGTGGTTGCTATGCTGAGTAAAGGCAGGGATGAAATTAAAATCCTTGTTTTTCCTTGCAAGGCCTAAAGAGAGGCTTTGTTTTGCTCTTTATGARGTCGTTGGATTTTGAAATCAATAATGTAATCTAAGATTGGATTATAACGGAGCTAAATATTGAAATGCAATTACAGAAAGGGTGAGGAAAGTGAAAAGAAGAAAGAAAGTCTTTCTTTGAAGCCCCTATTTTTCAGTTTTCAAAAGTTCACAAAACACTTTATTTAACCATCTTTATTTATGGRGCACCAAGGGATGCCTGCAGGGAAGACATGCAACACTTGAATTTATAATATACAACTTAAATAGCAGGGAAATGCAAAAAGCAGGACAAACCCCCCCAAATAATTTTGGTTTAATGCTGGAGATATATGCAACTTATATGTTTGCATCTCATTCCTTCCAAATTCTAAGTCAGTGTAGGTGTAAGCGTTTTTTTAAAATCAGTTCTAGTCTTTCAACTGATCAGGCTGCTTGTAATCAGTGTAACAGAAGTCCAGCATTCAGGAACCATTCTCCTTGACACTTTGGGTATTCTGAATCTAAGTGCAAAATGTGCAGTGTTAACAAGTTTGTTTTTCTTGTTGCTGTTGTATTGAACTCCTGGAAATCCTTTGATTTCATATTTGTGTATATATGTATATACAAACATACGCACAAATATTTCGTATAAAATAATGATCAACACCTTGAGCATTTAAGGTCTCTTCCCAGACTTACTGCATATTTTTTCTGTGTTCTCTAGCATATAAATTTTAATTTTAAAATCAATTTGCAGTGCAAATATATCTGCTGTTGCATTTTGGACTCATCTGARCTAAAATAAAAGATTCAGGAATCATGGCTGATATGACACAAGCATTCAGTAGTGGTGAAATAAAACCCCAGTGTGATAGCTGAGTGGCTTTGTGAGGGTAGCTGGCGTCRGAGGCAGCTGATCATACAAGAGGCTGATCCCTGTTGTGCACTGCAGTAGGAATCTCAGGAGAAAAATTTTCCCTTAACCAAATCCTTTGAGTCCACAGGCAGACAAGGAACAGCAGAAAGAGGAACGTTAAAGTGTCTCGTTTACTCGAATGGCTTTTAAAATTTGGACCATAGTTACAGGCATTTACAGGTCAAGATCTTTAACCGTTTCATTGCTGATGATTTTATCAGGAGCTTTCAACATATACGCTTATTCATTTTGGCCCATCTTCCCCAAAACTGCTTACTTTTCCAGTTTTGAGCCACAGAACCTAGACAGAGTAATTCTTGCCAATAGTTTGTGATTTAGTGAATTGAAGTATTTGCAGTTGCTAATTAAAAATATTAAGGGAGAGTTGTCTATGCCATGACTACAAATTGTCAGTATAGCACAGGCTCTTTTATTTTTGTGGGCACTCTATAAAACTTGGTCCAGCAGAGGCACGGGTAATTTGATTTAATAAGCTAATAAATATGTTTCAAATATGCTTACCGCAGGTCATAAAAACAGAAGGGTAGAGCCACAACACAGGAAAAGGAAAAATTATGCACATTAAAAAAATACTGATTTGGGAAAGAAATCCCTACTGACATGACCAGAATTCAACAGGAATTTCTATAAGTTAGAACAACATTTTCCCTTTTATCTGGTGGCAAAGTGCTTTCTGCAGTAAGAYCCCAGGATAAGTTATCCTCTATGACTGCGATAATAAGCTGTGTGGCTTCCCTTACTGAATGAGCAGAGAAGGGAGCAAAAYAAATGGTGTAGCTTTCCTTGTTGATTAATTTGACACTAATTTTATGTTGCCTGTAAACAGATGATTTCCAGTGGGCTGGCAAATAGATATAGAAATAAATTAAAATTTATTGTGGAGTGATGCCAAAGTCAAAAGTGGAAGTTAGAAATTTTGGCAGCTGAAGGAGTCTCGTCTGTCTTCTAGACCAAAGACAAAATGAGAGACTTGCAACMCCAAATTTCCAAGTCATAGAAGATGGGTGCTTCCATTAGAATAACAGGAAGTGACATCATTAACAATATAGACATTTAAATTGACATAATTAGTTTCTTGAAGTTAATAAGCCATCTGTGCAACAACAAGGGCGATGCTCACCTCTGACACTGTGGTTCCATCCATAGCGCAGGCTTATGCTCGGCTCACTTTCAGAGCCCTGCTTTGGACACGTGGAGCTCTTTGATTTCATCTCATAAAACCTGAGGAGCCGAAGGGTGCTTCAGCTGCTTGACTGAGATTCACAGCAAATTCTTGGGTAAGAATATGGTTCAATGGACACAAGAGTCTGAGGATACATCTCCAGTAAGAAGMACTTAGGTCTGGCTTTGGAAGGGTTCAAGTCTCTCCCCTCCTCTTATATATCTTTGTGGAGCCTTGTGCTCTTCCAAGCTCAGGTCAAAACTACAGAAGAGCTCAGGCATCAAAACAATAGCATTAGCAAAATCTGGAAGTTATTTGGTCAGAATCCTACTGTGCATGTTTTGTTTGTATTTGTGTAAAGTTATTCGGTTAAAGCTATTGCTTTTGGGGAAGGACACAATTAACAATAACAGCATCATTTGGCACCAAGCTGTACCTTGAAATGCCTCTAACAGAGTGATTATTTGGAGCAAACATCTCTGAAGTAAGAGCAGTGCCCTTGGCTGTCTGCATCTGACTATGAGTCTGTCAGTCAAGAAAGGATTAACACACTGCATTGCTGATAGAACAGGGAAGGGAAAGGAAAGGAAGTTTYATGACTCCTAATAATAACTTCATTTTATCTGTTTTAAATTGAACTGTTTCCTACTTCAACATTTATTATATATTTAGAAATTAAATGTTTAGTTTTCATCTTGAAATAAGAACTTTTAAAAAAGACAGAAAATTATAGCAGAATTTATTCAGGTTTGAGTGAAATGATTGCAGTTAAATGAATAGAACTTCTTTTCATTAGAAAAAAGTTCAAACTTAGCTATGTTTTCAATGCATTTTCAGCATCCTACCCAAGTTTAAAAATATGTTCTTTACTGAGCTCTGCCAGTAYCCTTCTCTGCATCGCATTAGGCAAAATAGGTGTGAGATCCCAGTACACATCACAACTAGTTTTAGAAATTATCTCCCTAGATCAAACTATCAAGAAAAACCACCCAAGCAGCTGGCATATTTGAATTTTTGATCTGAATTTTAGACCTCTGTTTTAAACTGGTAGAGGTAGTCTTGGCGCAGTTTCCATTCTGCTGTCGGCTGACTCAGGAATGCCACATCATCTCGATCTGATTTGAAGTTTTATRTGAAAAAATGTAAATATTTGTTAATGTGATTTATTAATGAAATTTTGAAATCTGCTTGATTTGAGTAGTCTCTGACTAGCTGATCAGCAGAAAAGTTTTGCATGCATACCTGTGTTAGCACTCCCTTTCAGAGGAAACGTGTCTATTGCAAGCTGGATCAAGTTTGGGAGATTGCACCTCAGGGGAGATGGTAATAACAGGAGATACTTTCAATATTCACTGCATCTAGGAAATTGTAAGATTAATGACCACAAGTGCAGAAAATGAGCATGAAATAATTTCACTTTCTGTGGGTTTAGTTTAGCTGGAAACAGAGCTGAAATGCAGCTGCTCTGCCTGTATCTATTTCAAGCACTGCTTTACCTGATGAAGACATGCTATTATGTGAAATGCTCCTGTCTATTAGAAATTAGTTAGGTAATAACTTTTTACAAGGGTGAAGGAGTTGCTTAACCCTGAAATCTTTTAACACATGGACTGTCAAAAAGATCTGCTTTTATCTCATTCTTTGAGAAGGCAGTTTTTTATGGAATATTTTCATTTGCTCAGGGTGTGGGTTCATTTTTTTTTTTTTTTTCAAACTCAGTGTCTGTGTGATGACAGAATTTATTTCATTCATTATTATTGCCACATATTGAAGCATTTTATTTTGATTCAGTAGACTATTTTTGTTTCCATAAATTACCCAGTCTGTTTCTCATACAAATGATGGGATGGATGCCTCTGGTGTTAAGGAAGATAAAAAGGGAAGGGAAGGAAAGATATATTTGAGATTACCTTTAGTGTCATGCAAGTTATTACCTAGCAGTCTGAGAAGAGTTTGCAGAAGTGTCTGATAAATATGTTTAGAACAAGCCTGTACTGGAACTAGAAGGGCAGCCRGTGAAGGTGCACATCCAGCTTTTGATTTTACCCATTTTCTCAAAATGCAGATGAATCACTTAGGGCAGAAATCCATCCTTTCCTAATCACTTTCTTAGTTTAATTTGTGTTGACCGACAAAGGGCACTGTGTTATCTTTTCTGAATAACTATTAGTGCCCTTGGTTTCAGCTTGTTGGTGTATCATTGGACTTGCTTCATATTTTGGGYACAAGCTGAGGAATCTCCTGCCTTTTTCCACACCATTGTGAGCAGAGGGTGTCGCCCATATTAGATGAATTGGCAGGAGGGAAATAAAGTCTGCATTTTTGTTTTGRCAGCATACACAGGCAAGAGACTGGGAAAGTCTCTCTTTGAGAGGACATCAGTGATGTGAGAAGGAGGGTATGCATGAGGTTTTTGATGTCATTCTTCAGTAGAGGGTAGTGCAGGGAGGTTGTAGCCAAAAAGCTCTGAACCTGCCCTTTGGTACCTGGGGCCATGTCCTATTACCACCAGTTTAAAGGGGCTTATTGTGAAAACTAAAACAAGTGCTTTTCCTGACAAATGAAAGGGAGAATTGATAGGGTCAGGAACTATCAACAAATTTGAGATAGGCATAAATGGGCTGTTTTTTCAAGTTTTCCTCTTGTTCTGTATCTTGGTTCTAACCTAATGATTCCAGGTACTGGAAGATTTTGCCAATTCTGAATGAAAGATAGTTTTACAGTTACAAAGCAAAATAYAAAACTTCTGGAGCATCTCCAGTGTGGGTTGAATCAGATGAAATGTTTAAAATCTAGAACACTCTTGGGTTTTCAGTTAAGGTTAAGACCAAATGTCTTGATATCTGTACTACAAACAGAACCTGAAACAGGAATTCTTACTTGCAAGATAATGTCTTTCTAAACCTTGGCTGTAACTTGTTGGTCTTATTCTTTTCAAAATCTAGTCCCAAGTGCAAACATACTGCTTGTTCTTTCTTTYCTCAAATGTATTGTGACATTTGCTTCTTTGAAGGAAAGAGGAAGACTGCCTTAATTAAAGAGAAAACTTTAATCACTCAGCAGCCTTGCAGTGGATGAATGTCAGYGTAATTTCACCTGAAAGTACTTGTGAAACCCAGCTTTTCCATTCTGCTGAGGCATTGCTACTGCCTGGGGGATTCTTTACTGAGTTTTTCAGACATGAAAACTTCATTGTGAATAGGAGGAGGTAATCTTATTAGTCAGGTAAAAGTAAMATACTTTAGGGAGACAGGCACACCTGGTGGTACCTGCACCAAACTGCATCAACCACCATCTAAATTAACTGGAAGAATTTGGTGTTTTCACATATGCATGAAAATAATTTATTCTTCATTTGTTAAAGGGACATTGCCAAGACTGGTAGGMCTAAAATTAGCTCTCCAGCTGTGTTTTGCTTTGCAGGCACGTGCATGTCTGTTCTGTTYCTGGAAGCAGCTGGGTGTTGAAATCCAAAAGAAACCTGCTCTGTGTGAAGCGCAGAAAGAATATATGATTTTTCAAGATTCCCTCCCTTTTGTTTGTTTTTCCTTACTTCCCCTACCTCTTTATGATGACAGCCTTTTCTGGCTGGAGACCAATCTCTTCGAAGTTTCTGAGTGTTACTTTTGCTTGGGAGGCGAGARCCTGAATGCTGAGGCCAAATTTTCACCCATCAGTCCAACATGCCAGCTACAGGATGTAAACTGCATAGCCTCCTCAGAGCATGCTCAGRATTAATTTCCAGCTTGGATTCATGMTTCTCCTTGGCAAATTCATGCCAGCATCTTCCAACTGAATGYCCAGCTTGATACTGAGAAAGGAACATGCAACTGGAAGAAGGAGGAATGTGGATTTATGATTACAGAGGAACTTTCCAGAAAGGCATTTTTGGCAGCCTACAGCCTGTCTTCAGAGATGAGACAAATAGATTTCTTAGACTTAGGAGAGCTGTTTTTAGTGGCATTATTAGATGACTGCAAACTAATTCTTGGCTCTTGAATTTTCACTCCATAGTGCTTGACCTGTTATGCTTTTAGTCWTATTTAGAAACAAGCAATTCTCTTTTTAGTGTGGAAATATGATTTCTATATACCCTAAACAGTATCCCAGTAGTGTCAGTGTGTCCTGGATGAGACTTCCTTCRTACGTGCACAGGAGTGAGGCTGAGGGCAGGTGAGGGCAGCATCTGAGAGAGATGGATGAGAACTGTCGTCCCACTGTCATCTTGTGATGTATTTTCAATTCTTTTTATTTCAGAAGGCACTTGGAAATGATCTTGAGGCTCAAAGTGTTATATAAGACCCCAAGGCTCTCCTTGGGGCTACTGTGAAGAGGTTTTCTGTCTCCATTCCTCTCTAATGATAATACCAGTGAAGTATCTAAGGCATAAAAGGAAAAGAATTTTTTCTTTTAATGTTAGAAGTTATTCAGACATTGYTCATAATAGAGGTAGGCCAGGCATGGCTGTCAGTAGACTTTGTAAAATTAAGTGTGATCCAGATTTTAACTGCTAACAGAACTAGTGAAAAGCTAGACAGCTAGAGATAGTTTTTCCATAGATCTATTTGCCCCTTGTGTAGCCAAATAGGAGAGAAACTRCACCCCTGACAAAATCTTATGAAAACTGAAATGCTGTGGACCCAACTGCCAAGTTCAGTTACAACTYAATGGAAGAGAATAAACATTGCACACCTGTAGCCAAAGTACATGGGAGGGTTTTTTCCTATGCTACTYCTGAGTTCACTAAAAGCTTATCATCTGTTTGCTTAGCTGCTGGTTCAATTTAGAATAATATTTAACTCTCAMAGAATCTAAACATCGATGAAACTTTAACTTGAAAATTGACAGTTCCTACTGTTTCCASACAGAAATGGAGGAAGATGGCCATCATATACTGCTCTTCAAGAGATTTACCAGCAAATATGTTTTATGAAAGGCTTGATAAAGTATCTGCTATTAACATTGTCAATATGGAGAAAGTGAAGTCAGAGAAATGGTAAACAGCCTGCCCAGATCTACYAGGAGTGGCAGACTGTGCTTCTGCAATATTGAAAGGTATCTGCTGCTAAATCAAAACCACAGGAGATCTATGGCAAAAATTGCTGAATCGGAGTTTATGTTTGATCCTGGCTTAAATTCACCGAAAAGATCCTGAAGGAGGTAATTTTCATGTGGACTTTGTGTAATCTCTGCTGTCCTGTGTCTGTTTGTCCTTCACCATGGACTTCCCACAGTCAGCTCAGTGACCATCTTTGCCTGTTCATCCTTGCCTCCCTTTTCCTTCCATAGATTCAAAGCAAGATCTGTGTTCCCAGATGCCCCATATATGTCATCTCCTTTGTATGTCAGCTCAAGTCTCTGTGACAGTCACGTTTTCACAAAAGTGCAAATCCCATGAGCATCCTACTTGGATTTTGCCTCATATATTCAGGAGTTTTATGTTGTTRCAGAGATAGAAGCTCCATTCCATTTTAAGGTGGGCTACAGCAGAGAAAAGGTGGTTCCATGAGCTTGCTCCATCCAGGGTTGGGGGTGACCTGCAGCCACCACAGAATGAAGCCAGGAAGTATTTACTGAGCTCAGGTGTTGCCTTCCTTGACATGGCAACACTCAGAGCAGGAGGAGAGACTGGAGCCAAGTGTGACTGGGAAGAGACCGGCACTCCTTCACTGGTACCTGCTTCATCTCACYAATTATGGCAACAAATCCTGCTCTCTATGCATCTCCACACCTTCCAGGGTTTTGAAGGGAGAAGGGACATAAGTGGTTGCCTTGTTGTATTTTAATAATATGGCCCTTTATGTCACAAGTGTATTTTACACTGCATTCAGCAGATAAATAGCCATTATAATTCCTAGGGTCTTCAAGGCAGTGCTTCAARCTGCTGTGGCTCCTGGGCTGACAGAGGGTCTCAGTCCTGACCACAAGACAGACAAAGCCAAAGAAAATAAGAGATCAGAGAAGAGATGCAAAGAAGATGTTTTATTGCTTTGAAGCCAATTCATGTACAATTTCACAGCATGGCAAGGAGGAATCAAGGCTTTGGCATAAAATCACCATCCAAGGATGTCTCCTRAGCTCTGATCTTCTCAGTCATCATGGGCAAATAAATAAACTGAAGCTGTCACAAGCGATGGCTGTCATTCAACTTGGTCTGCTCCAAGCTGAGCCTGCTCCCGCCCAACACCATCTGCCTCCTCTGGCCTTGCAAACAGCCTGCAGGGCACAGCAAGGTCTTCACTGGGAAAGATGGGCTGGATATTCACCTGAGGGTGACAACCTGTTCAGGTACCCAAGCTGCTCAGAAGTTCTGTGGCGAAGCAGCAGCTGCTTGGGCAGTGAGAGAAGCAGGTGGTTGGCATCGATGGTGAATGGCTCTGAGAGAGCTTCAGCAAGTGCTGCTCACCCTTAACAAGGACAGCAGTGGCAGGGTGGTTCTGCTGTCTCACACAGAGCCAACTCCAGAGGATCCTGGCCAGTTCAGCCAGCATCCATCAGGCCTGCATGCCCCACAGAGCCATGCTGGCTCTGATGCCTGTGGTTATCCTCTGAAAGGCCCCAGAGATCCWAGGCTGCCTGTTGATTATGTACCACTCCTTGCTGGAGGAGGAGAAGGAGGGGAAAAGTTTTCCATCCATTGTGGTGACACACCAATGGAACCCCATGGAAACAAAGCCTTCTCTGACCTCCTGAATCCCACTGGGGGAGGACTGCGGGATGTTCATGCGCATGTGCCAAACACCTCCTGAGCCATCCCATGTGAGTCTGACTTCCTAATCCTAAACTYATTATTTGCAGCTCAGGGGTGGAAGCGCATGGCTGCCAGCTCCCAAATGACTGAGTCCCAGTTCAGCCCACTCGGGACTCTCTGATCCTCTCGAGGTGGATTGCATCTTCTGCCCCATAAAAGGAGTGACCTCACCACGGTTCAGGCTGAGTGTGTCTCTCCCTCCCCTGGCAGKGCTCCCAGATTACAGCATGACCCTCAGCTATGAGTCACCTCTTTTCTCACCAGCCCAGACGCTGCACAGAGCAGGCAGTTGCTCATCTGCGCCAATGCTGRGAATTTACTGCGGCAAAGTGAGTGCRGCCTGCAGTGACTCCTTCTCTGCAYGTGACCTTTCTGACTTTTGCTGGTCCTCCTATGTAGAGCATCTTTGTGCAACTGCTTCCCCAAGCATGGACTGGCAGCAGTGCTTGGGAGGAGAGAGGGAAAATCCCATGGAGCTCTTGCAGTGCCAAGAAACAAGTGACAGGCAGGTGCTGACCACACAATGGGGTTTTCCATGGACTATCTTCTAGGGATAACACCTGGCAGTTTGCCCCTGCCCTGCTGGCTAGAATCAATAGTTTATACTGGGCAGTGACGTTGGTGTGAGTGCTCCTTCCATGCATCAGTGGAGATGAGTAGGGTCAGCACAACCGGTGCCCACTGCGCCTGATCATCCTGCAGAGCCCAGTGGGGAGCATCCAGGCTTGGGGGGAAGGCAGGCAGGCCGTTGAGGGGGTTGCCAGCTTTGTACTCTCCGTCAGACACGTGCKTGCCCTCTGAGCCCTTTGGTTCCCAGTTCCAAGCCAGAGAATCTGATTTTGAGAGCAGTGCCAGTACTGCCTCTGGTATCAGTTTTGCTGCGTTCATCCAAGTGTCTGCTCCGGGACTGGAGGTGTGGGCAGTGCCCGGGTGATCCCAGGCGCAGGCAGGGGCACCAGGCAGCCACAGGGCTGARACCCGGCTCCTGCCACCTCTGCCGGCCGGGATGCACATCCAGAGAAGTGAATCAGCAGCACGGGGATGCACAGTCATGAGAGAGCTGACTCCTCCTTAGAGGGCTAGGAGGATGCCGGGTTTGAGGAAAGGCAACTTCAAAGTGCCACTTCTGCTCTCTGCTTGTTTCTACACCTGTGTGCTTCCAGCACTTTCAAAGGAGAAAGAACTAGCCYCAAACTCTGTGGTTTGCTTCGGTTTTTTTGTTTCCTCTCTTCCAGAGCTGTGTTCCTCCTATGTCGTCTGGTTTAGCGTTTTGCCAGCTTGGCTAAGTATCTTGTAAGGAAATCATTTATAATAAAGCTAGTATGCTGGGGTTTATCATTTATAAGTGTGGGTCAGGGTTTAGTTCACTGTGTTAAACTCTCCATGCTGCATGTGATTTTTCAAGCTTTGTCAGGAACAAAAAGTTCTGGGGATGTGCAAAGCATGACTGCATGGTTTCCATGGAGACTCTGCTAGTTAGGCTGTGGAAATCCTGAAAAGGCCAGAGGATGACTGACAATACAAGGTCTTAGCGGCTGATCTGAAGAGCCAGACTGAATTAATGAGATTTTTCACAGAGAGTTATTAGCAAGGCTAGCACGGTGTGGCACTTAGGCCTCTTTCGTTTTCTCAGCTGCAGTCTTGGAAAACAGAAATGGAAATATTTAATTGCTGTTTTTTAAGCCCTTTTAAGATTATTTCAACCTATAACATTTTAAGAAGGTAATGAAAAGCAGGTTTGTTTGCTTTTTTTTGTCATTCGGTTACTGTTATTACTGTAGTTTTTGGTGGCAGTTGCCCTTTATCTGTACAGAGATGGGAAATTCAATAATACTTATTACATTGAGCAGTTAATTCCCACATACTGTGAACACATTACTGTTCAAAGTAGGTTATCTCGAGTTCCATTTAGAGCCAAGCACGAGATACCATGGCTTTATATCTCCTAGGGCCATATTAATTATTTATTAGTGACTGCTAATACAAACTGTTAACTCTGGCTAGTAATAGTTTGTTCATTTATCCATCACTTACTGCTTCTTGCCTGTTTTTGCCTACCCTCTTTCAACAGTCTGCTCAGGCTGTGAATTTGTGTATATTTTTTGACCCAATTAAAACAACCCCAAAACTATTATCAGTCTGAGGTGCTGAGTTTTGTTCAGGACCCAACTTTCCTGGAAGTTTTGCAGGGCCTGAAGGGCAGGATTTAACTAGACCATTAACAGGTGGATGGTCAGTAATTAGAGGGAGATGTCTTTTCTTCGACAGTGAACTAAACGGATGTGTCTGCCTGTTTCTGGTAGRAGTAGCCTGTTTGCTGTTTCATTTTCAACTCATTCAACAAAAAAGTGTTTGAATGCTCTCCTCCTTTCCCCGGAAAATGCTGTATCTGCTGAAATCAGCACAGCTGGTACAGCAAAGAGGCATGTTGGGGACTGCAATTTCTTATTGGTTTGCACAAGTGCACATGTCCATATGTTTCTGGGAGATGTAAAACCATAATGTTGCTGCTGAGTAATCCACAACAAAAGCACATGCGGGCTGCAATCCTTGGATTCCTGTACAGTAGACTAATCCACTTAATCTTGCTGTTCGCTTCTCTGGCTGGAATTTCACAGTCCCTTTTGATTTACTGGTTTGTAAATCTCTGATTAAGTGCCTGCGGGGTGGGGGTGGGGGGAGAGGATGTCATCTCTGAAGCCCCCTCTTTTCTCTCAAATGGTTTTATGGGAAGGAAATGTGTAAGTTGAAGTGGGGGTTAGCTGGTTTATTTGGCCATCATTTTGTCATCATCTTATGATTGTTAAAAATATTTGTTCAGTAGTTTTCTCTGTTCTCAGCTGTTCAGTGCATGGTCAATGTCTCTTTTTGCCACATGACAACATTTCCACTCCYCAAGCTTCACAATTTTCTTAGTATTCTTTTTTTCCTGTTCTAGTTGTGTTTTCAAACAGATGCTGAGACACATCAAAGTTTTCTTTTCTATTTGTGCACCAATAGTTATTGACAAACACAGAACRCAGGACCTGGATGTTGGTTGTGAAGCAAATTCCCAGAAACCTGCTGTTTTGGAGGAGGCATGCATATGAATACAAGATAAATCCCTAGCTAAGCAGGCAGATAAATGAGAGAGCTTGGCTTCAGAAGGTGATCAACTGATACAAGTATCAATTTAGGACCTGTCCTTGAAATGTAAAACTAYTAGTAAATAATAGAGGTGGCTCACCTGGCTTAATGAGTCATAAAGGATGGGAAATTAAACAGCGAGCTCCCAAAATAAACCCTCCATTAAAAAYAATAAGTTGCCACACCCTGCTGCATCCTCAGCCCCTGTGAGCGCCCTGCTTTTGTGAGTGTCGTGGCTGTGAGCAAGGCTGTCCCCAGGCAGGGTCCCGCGTCCAGCACGCAGCTGCTCCGCTCTGCGCAGCTCTGACTCACAGCCAGTCCTCCCSCTGCGTGCTGCGTGCTGCTGAGATGACTCCCTGCCGGAACATGAGGACACTTTCCAGCTCATAGGAAAATTCCTCCGCAGCCCCACACTGCCTTTGACAGCCTCGAAGGAGGATGAGCTTCAGGTCGCTGCCTTCCTCTCCCTCCTGCAGTCACACATCCCACTGAGCATCTTATGGGTGTCCCCAAACAGCACTGCTGGTAGGAAGGATCTATCACCGGAGTCAGATGTAACAATCCATCAAAAATTATTCAGAACAGGTCTGAAGAAGTGAGCAGGCAAAGAAACAAACATATGGGCTACCTGACAACAGTGTTGGGAGTAGCTTTTCTCAGACAGAAAGGATAAAATCTCCCATACTCTCCAGGGTGTCCAGAGACATTTACAATTAGATCCAAATTGGGTTTAGGCAAGATTTAAGTCTGAATTGCCTAGACTCGGGTCTGAAGATCCAAGTCCYGTGAACTAACCTCAGCCCAAAGTGATGAGAACTGCACGAGAACAACCTCTCTCACAGYGCTCCTGCCATCTGGGCTGGTGCCAGGTCCCAGGGCGTGGAGACACAGCCTGCTCCCAGGATGRACCATGCTGGTGGGATTTCAGCTGCATCTGAATGGGAAGTTTCTAAACTTTGGCTGTAAACCAGAGCTAAAGCCACTGGGGCAAAGTCAGGCCCTTGGGTATCAAGCTGATTTTATTCAAAAACTTGGAAGTTTTTCTTATGGTATTTTGGCTTTAGCATGCCTGAAATGCTCAGACGAATTATTGGGAATGCTGTGAATCTCACCACCCGTACTGTTAACCTCCTACAGTCAACACAACCTCAGTCATCCTTTTGAAAGGGCTCCCTGGTAGGATTGTTGCAGCTAAAAGAGAAAGTCAGATAAGAAGCAAYGGGCAGTCAGTGGAAAGAAATAGTGTCTCAGGAGGGTATTCCCACAGTGAATTGATAAGAAGGGTGATAGCTAAATGCCACCTGAACTTTGGGTTCAAGATGTGGAGCAGATAAGTGAAACACAGTGACTCAAAGGCAATAAATCTCCTGTTCCAGACAAAATTAATCCAAGGCTGTCACAGGAGGCTAGAGAGGAAATTTGGAAACCCCTTCAGAGTGAATGTCTGCCAGACTTGGAAAGATATACATTGTGCTATGACCTGTCAGTCTGCATGAGCCCATGTTGCTGGGGTGCAAGCCAGACCCTTTGGTTTTTTGTCCCTCGCAGTGCAGACAGTGCTGCTAACAAAGGATAATACAGGAACTCACAGAAAAAGTGTTTTCCATCCAGGCATGTAGCTACTTTTAAATAAGCTTAAGTACAAGTGGGCAARGGAGAAAATATGCGGCAGCAAGGTAAGACTTAGTGTGATGCCAGCTGGTTTAATCAAAGCCTCTCTCCGAGTGTGCCCACACTGAGAAATGAGCGCTTGCTTTCACAAGGCTAAGGCTGACCCGTGCCCTGCTGTTCCTGTGAGCGTGTTACAGCCTCCCAGCCTGCTGCCCATCTGCTGGTCTCTCCTGCTAGGCTTAGACAGGGACAGATCTTTGAGTTCTGCTCATGTCAAGGCAGCTGAATGGTTTGATGTCACTCTTTCATGACCTGCAGTGCTTGGTGGCACTACAGGCTCGGCTGATCCCCACAGTGTGACCCACTGGGTCTCAAGGAGATTCTGAGTGGGTTTCTGCAGACTTACCAGCCCCCCACCACCTCCCCAGCGTCTGTGTCTGCCACTCCTGCGGGCTGGGAGGTGGCTCAGGGGACGAGGGTTATCTTTGCCACTATCAGGGCTACAGGCTTTGTTTATTTTTAGATTACTTTGTAAAGTCTGGACAGAGAGATGAAAAGAGCCAGCCTAAAGAGGTCTGTGCATGCCAGACTGTCTTGTTTGTGCTCTGGCTCTGAAAACACAGGACAGGGATGTGCGAAGGGATGGGCTCCATCTAGCCAGATTGATTAAAGATGGCTCTGCCCAAGTTTTGAGTGGCAGATGTAATACGCGGGTGGGCTCTGATTCATTTCGGTGCACAGGCAGCCAGGCTCTGCCAAATCCTCTGCTTGAGCCAAGCTGATGGATGTTGAGCTTAAGAAGATAGACCCACCAGTGTAGCCTGTTGTTCCAGTAGAAACTCTTAGAGAGCAAGTATTTTCACCTGGGAAATGCTGAAAACGCCTTGTGAGAAGTTCAGCTCATCTAGAAATGCCCTTTGGTGGGGGTGAGCTGTGCAATGGGGGTGGGCCTGAGCTCCAGGCYATTTAATGAACAGGGAAAAACCTTTTTCATCATCCTGCATTATGTATGTATAGTACAGGGAATATTTCAAAAGTGTGCAGTTCATTGTCATTCAAAGGCCAAATTTAAATTGCTGCTTTCTCCCTGGCTCTGGTGTTTCAGAGCTTGCTGGGGATGACGAGAGGGACCCTGGTAGCTCTGAGACCTTTYGGTTCTCCCCCTCAGCACAAAAAGGTGCGACACAGGGAGGGAGAAAAGCCACCCTCCCTGCCCTCCTCCCAGGTGCGGCAACAGCAGCTCTCTTGCTGATGGTCACTGAGTTTACTGACTGCTAACAAAGTGGAGGGAGAAGTGGCTTTCAGTGATATCCATACAAAAATGAATGTGTGAAAACCACTGGCCATTTTTAAAGAATTCTGCCCTGCCTCCTTCCCCTCCCCCTGTCTCAGATTCAAGCATCATCCTGACTGAGGTGGGGTGTTTTATGTCTGTATRTGGTGGTTGTTGGGTTTTTGCAGCAGTGAAGTTAATAAAGATGGATATCAGCAACAAACTGTCAAGTCCTGAGCTGGAGAGATTTTTCACTCACTGAAATAGACCAGGGAAAATAAATAATCCAAGAAGTGGTAGAGTTTGTAAATATTGGCATGTACAAGCAAGGAAAGAAAAGTCAGGCAAAATTAAAAATGGGTTGGGGATTGCTATTTTTCAGGTTATTTCTTGGGGTGAAACACCCCCCCCCCCCCAAAAAAAAAAAAAAATTACCTGGTATCCTGTCTAGGACAGAATTAATATTCTTCAATTAGAAGGTTTTAAGTGTTTGAAGGGCCATGTTGCTCTTTCTCCAAGACAGCATCTCTATCAGAGGGTCAGTCTTCCTTTCCAGTCTTTGGGACCACAGTGAGCAATTGGACCTTCATCCCTGTGATATCTATAGGAATACCCATGACAGGGAACACTAGGGAAACAGGAAAGAAATGCAAAGTGAGAAGCAGAAGAGATCAGAGGAAGGCCACTCGTTACCCTAATTTGTCACCAGAAAGATGTCCACAAGAATACCTTTTACCCTCAACTGAGGTCCAGGCCTTCTGCCCAGTGGCTTTGCTAGTGCATTTCTTGGCCCTAGCTCACACAGAGGGAGATGCAGAGCTGCACAAGTCCCACTAGCTGTTGTTCCCTCTCTCATGCAGGTGACAGTTTTGGCTCCCTGGGGTCTRCCACCCTGACACATGGCTGCCACAYACCAGCTAACTAGCTAAAAACATCTTTAAGACACTTCCTGTTTGGTTTTGTTTTCCTCTGCCTTCTTCAAACCTCTAAGAAACTAGGCTTCTAAGAAACTAGGCTTCTAAGAAACTACAGGTTTAGCATCTGTTAACTCATCCACTGGCTGACTGTTTTTTTTAAATTGGTTTGTTGCCCAAATCCTCCTTTCTTCAAGCCAGTTTCTCATCTTTGTGACTGGAGGAGAGTTTGCATTGCTGCCCTGCCTGTACACACTCTGGAAAAGCTCCAGACCTTTGAATGTTGCAATCATATGAAGAGCAAGCCAGTGATGTGTCATTAAAGAGGAGCTCTTATTGCAGTCTTTTYGAGAGGGGAAATCTTTTCGTTCCACCCTGTCCTAACGTAACAGAGTGCCAGTGGGCATAAATGGCAATGCTGCAGTAGCCAGTAGGGTTTCAGCCTCTMGTTTCACCTTAGTGGTCAAGTTGCTCCAATTATGGTAGGTGGAAATGAGGTTATTTGGGATGGCGTTCTTACAAGGCAGGCAGAAAAGTCTAAATAAAAAAAGTGTTTGCAGACACCTATTAACGGAAGGGAAAGGCTAATGATCTTTAATTATTTCAGACCCAGACAGTTAAGGCASATGTACATCATCAGTCTTCTAAGAATGTCTTGGGGACACAGCCAAGACAGTATTTTTTTTCCTCCTATCATTGCTGGTTTAATATCTGCACTGGTGCACATGCAAAAGAATGATACGAAACTTGCACTTTCCAGTTCAAGTCCCTGTAAATGACTCCCCCTTGGAGATTGTTAGAAATGGAATGGGGTTATTGTAGTACATGGGAATCAGTACTTCAATGCATGTGCCAGGAAGGCAAAGGTGGGTTGACCCAGCCTCTCTTAAGTGAGGGAAACTATGGGGTTGAGCTGAGCAGCTAGTGGAAATAAAAAGAAAAACTAATTCCAAGCAGGCCCCAGTGAGCATGTTTTTATCCAAAAAGCAATCAGAGAGAGGAATATGACCTACCAGATGGAATTGCTGAGGCAGAGGTGAAAGTTAAAAACAACAATAACGAAACCCGATCAAGTATAATTTTGACAGAATGAAGACATTAGACAGAAAAGGCCCCAGCAGGCAAGTTTGGCTCATCCTAAGCCAAATATTTCGTCTGCTTTCAGAAGACCCCAGGAGAAAGCCATGCCACAGCACCATAAGATGCTGAGGCTTGAGAAGCAGGCTGATGCTGCAGTGCCTGCAGCCCGGAGGTGGGGCTGAGGCTTGCTGGTAGCAACCTTCCCGGGCTGCTGGGCCAGGTAGTGGGAAGAGCTGCTATGCCTCTCCTCCTTACCAAGGCCTCTGAAAAGAGGGACTGGAAGAGCTGGGATCTAAGTCGCACTCCAGTCTTCCCTGTTACAGTATTTCCCAGCATGGCCCCTATTAGCTATTGGGAAATTCCATGGAGACACACCAGACATGGATTTAATTCTGAACCCTCCTTCTGCTGTAAAAGGGATTTTGTGTGCTAAAGGAAATTTAGGCCCACTTTAAGACTCTCAATGCTGCCCAACAGATATGAGAGCCTAAATGTAAAACACAATCTGACCTTCTGTGCCTATAATTTTGGTCTGTCTTTTAGAGCCATTAATGATTGACAAATTCACCAGGAAAAGTAGAAAAATGAACTGGAGCCTCTGTGAGGAAAGTGTGCTGGAAATAGAGGATCATGTTTTTAAAATGTGCMGAATGTTTGGTTTGCTGTTGCTGTTTTGCACAGTGTGGCTGGCTATGGGTGCCCCGGATGGCCGCTGGCACGACTGCGGGAGCACAGAGGGGACTGAGGAAGTGTTGGCTCTGCTGGAGGAGGTGGCAGGAAGTGCAAGGGTGAAGCCACAGCAATGTGCGGAGCTCTGTCAGCTCTGCAATAACGGGGTTGTCTGCTCGAGCTTGGCTACATACCAAATCAGGGTTTTATGGTGTGAGTTCATCTGCTGGCTTTTCCCTGTACGTGATGYAATGCTCCTTGCGAGTGCGAAATTTATTACACCCAGCTCTGGAGTGGGTACGTGTAGTCAGAGCCAGCCTCAGAAAGTTTGGAAACAGCTTCTCGATCTCTTTTGCATCCCTTTGGCTGACCTATGACATAACCGCTCCCTCCTTCGGCTCCCCCTTCCCYGCCTGCCCCCTCCTCCTCCTCCCTCTCCCAACGGTTTGTCAAACTGTCTTGCCTTTATCTCCCCTCACAGGCTTCTCGACAAGTCGCAGGATGATTTATGCCCTGATAACTTCTGCTTTTAAAGGCTGGRCTAAGAAAAGCAGCCTTTGTGAAAACAACTTTTGCGGGAGGCGCGGGGAAACCCACCCGTCATTGTGCCCGGCAGGCGAAAGCACCATCTCAGCAGAGATGCCAGGAAGGCAGGGCCAAGGGCTGCCTCCTTCATCATCTTCATCCTCATCGGGCAGCCAGAGGGATGTGGTGCAGGGAGGACGGGGGAGGAGGGGTAGGAAAGCCTGGGCTGGCGAGTGCCAGCAGCTGAAGGAGCACAGGGTGTGTATCATCACACATTTCCCCCGTGTCTCTGTCCCTGTGTGCCCTGCTCAGCACCCTCAGAGCTGGAGCCTTGTGCGCCTTGGCTGCAGCTGGGGGAACCAGCACGGTGCCTTCGGGCTGTTGGTGTAAGGCCTGTGCTTTGCTGAYGGGGGAAAATACTTTATCATTATGATACTGCTTTCAGCATTTTATCTACAAGCTCCTCAGTGCTGGGTCTGCAAGGAGGCCAGGGATGATGCAGGCGACTGGGCCTGTCATCCTGCTGCACTCGCCACGGCGTTAGGCAGACCAGAGCTGTGAAAACACATGGCTCTCTGCCCTTCTTTAATTTCTGGCCATGAGGTTTGCCCCAGCCCAACCCCACTGCAGGGAGGCAGGCAGCARCCTGGAGACATCTGTGCTTGCATTATGGGCCTGCCCAGCTAAATGSTGCTGGAACTTCGGCGATCCACCCTGGCAGTTCAGATGTGGGCACAGCTGTGGGCATGGACTGTGTTTTTGCGTTTTAAGCACCATGGAGTTAAACCCTAAAATCAGCTCCTACTTCAAAGCACTCCCACTGTAATTACAAGGCCAGGAAAAATGAGGTGGGCACTGGCAAACATAGAAAGCATAGGAATATTTTTGCAAGATCTAACATATTTAAATTCTTACCCGGTGAGTTTATAATTTTATTTTGCAGCTAGGAGTGAGAAGATTTTTTWACGTGGGTCTGAAACCATTTTACCTTCCTGAACAAAAGAAAGCAAGCCATTCCACAACTAAGGCCAGCACACTGAGTTTCCTGGGGTGGAAAAATCATGAACAAATAAAAATCAGGTGTTGAAATGAAAGCAAAATCTTTACTTTAACTGAAACCTTTGCAATTAATACAATGAACACAGAGCAGGGAACAGTTTAGATTTATGTAAAGATTTTTTGTAATTTTTTTTTTGTGTGGCGTATTTGATTTCTCAGAACATTTTTTTTTATGCCTGAAAGACACAGTTGTACTTGTCTAAACTCCTAAACAAACTAGTTAGACTTGAGAAAATGTTCACAGCAAAATATTAATTTAGTTGAAACTTGCTTGGCTTTGGGTTTCTTTACAATCTCTAAGCTCAGCCCTGGTTCACTGAGAGGTTTGCAAAAGACCATGAACTTTGAGAGGGAACATGGGCTGATTTATGAGTCTGTATGAAAATCCATGTGAAATTTGCCTTTCGCATGACCACGATGCAAAAATATCTTCTTCCCCCCTCAACCCYTTCCTGCGGTACTGGATAAACACTGATGTGTTTTATCTCCTGTTTCTGCACTGAGTCTGCCCAGCACAAGCAACATCTTTCTTGTTTCCTTGTAAATCACCAGTGGTGCTAACAACAAAATGTTCACAGCTCTGGGGTTAGTACTTGTTAGTTTGCTGCCGCTAYCATGAGCCAGGCAGGATGAAAATGATGCCGATTTTGATTTATTTTAACTTGACGTTAATGCTGYTGTGCACATTTTGCTCTGGATTATAACAGCTGAAGACAGACTGGGACTGCACAAAGGCCTCTCAACATCTTGTGACACATGCCAGGTTGCAAGAGGGCATGATGCTGTTGCWTCTGGCTGCATGCTTGGAGAAGTGCTGTGGGATGGAAATGACCAGCCATGTGGGGCCGCCGAGGTGCTCGCTGCAGTGTCCACTGCAAGGACAACTGTGGCACATCCAGTGAAGTGTTCAGGGGGGAGAGACCTCTGGTGTTGTGCTCTTCAGGTTACTTTCATGTCGGTGTCTCCCGCAGGGTTGGGTCTCTTTGCTCTCAGTGCAGGAATAGTGCAATCTTTGGTTAGGAATAAGGGATTCCACAGCCTTTCTTGTCCTTGCRCACATGCAAATAGTTGGATATTGCCCTCAAATCTGGATGGCTCGTTTCTCCATTTCCAGACTTTACTGACCATCTGCAGGCACCACGACCTACAGGACAATCATCCATCCTCTTTCAAGCAAAGGGTGTCTCTTCCCTTCTCTGTGCGCACAAGCTGCTGCCTACAGCAATCTTTGCAAACGCAGCGACTCCTCAGGTTCATGAAGCAGCTGTGGAGTGGCCAGTCTCCATGGATTTGGCAGCAGCCTGCAGTGCCAGCCACAGGGGCTCATTTTTAGAGTGCTGTAGATGGCCCATGGAAAGTGCCCATCTGGCCCACGCTGCCAGAGAGGAAAGGGCAGGATGCTGCAAAAGAAGGGAAGCTTCAAGACCTCTTGAAAGATGTGTGACATTGGAATGTCATTGGAAAATAATCTGGTTTCAGGAAAATACCAAGTCTTTTTGTATCCCAAATACACAGCTGAATTCCCCCTTATGGTAGGGATTKAATTCTCCTTATTGTAGGGAAAACACGGGATAAAGAAAAAGTTGTAGAAGTTGTTTTTTTAACCACCACATGCCTCATTTAAAAGCTAAGTTGAAAATTACTTCTCCAATTTGGAAATGYCTTTCCATTTCACATTCCAAATTAATTTGCAGTTAAACAAACTTGTCCATTTGTAATGCTTTAGGGGAAACACTTGGAAATGTCCCAAACATTTTGATTCARCAGATCTGACTTATCTCTTGCCCTTTTTCCCATCCTCAAATTTTCACTTGTTGATTTGGTGTTTTTCCATTCCTTTATGAGGTGCGATAAATATTAAATATGACAGCAATTCCAATGGGACCAACAAAATGATTGTCACTCAGCTCWGCTCGATGGCTGCTCCTCCAGCTCATATATCAGCCAGAAGGATCACTGCAGAGTTGCCTGGCTCATTTYCCTCTGTGGTTTGTCCGTGCAGATGATGTGGATTAACCTGGGAGCGAGAAACTGGAGCTGATCCTAGGCCCCTCCTGCACTTCTGGAGAGMACAGATGTGTGGAGCTTATAGGCCAGCTCACAGGCCATTCCCATTATTGGGGATCTTTCATTAGGCTGGTCTTACTCTTGATATATCTTATTTCTTCTGCTTTGGAGTTACTTATATTACTCTACTGTTTATCACTTTGTGGTTTTATTTTATATTATTCCTGGCCCATAATGACTTATCAGGCTGTGAACACATATAACAGAACTTGAGCTGCATTTTTTCTGGCAGAGCCGCAAACTGAACTCAGTTCATGGAATTTCCTGATCCTGTGTGCTTCATAAAGGTGTGAGGCGATAATTCAAACCGACGTCTCACTTGGTCKTGTCTCATGAAGTTAAAAAATCCACAAAAACGGTTCACAGCAGTTAAGGGTTGGTCTTGAAACCATGGCAAGAGGGTGCCAGAACAATGGAGAAGTGAAGAGTATCCAGGAACAGATTATTATAATTCCTTTTTTAATTGACAACTAATTGTTCAAATAGATTAAAGAAGAATTTGTAATAGAGTATGAGATTAAATAATAACTTGGTGATGGTTGATAGCATGAAAGTATAGCCTGGTGTTACCTTAGATGAGCATAAAAAGACACTTCAATGGAAATTTGTGTATGCAAGTGATAATATAATGAGCTGGATAAATATCAGCACATGTGCATTARGAATTTTGTCACATTGAGTGAAAGAGCCCTACTTTAGGGGCAACATTCTGAAAGTACAGTTGCTTTGAGGGCATATCTGTCTTCAGTAATAAAGGCTTGTGAGATTGCAGAAAAAAAAAGCAATTATTTTATTTGTGTCTACTCAAAATACAGGAGTGTTTTATGTCAGAGGAGCTTTTCCCAGTGGGAATGAATGAGAAACTCTAATGGGTAATAAATGCTGGGGGTCAGAAGGTTTTCAAACTTCTTTTACAGTGTGTGCTGAATGACTCATAATCCTTTACCCTTTTTGTTCCAGGGAGCATGCATCACTTTGCAACCTCTTTCATAAATGAAATGCAGTGGCAGAGCATTCAAAGTAAGACCCAGAGGGTCTAATCTGGAGGTTCAAGTCTTACCTTGGATTYCAGATGAAAATCTAGTGATGATCTGGTGGTTTGTAGGGGTCTGGTTATTTGAACCAGGAGTCAAAAGGCCTGACAGGGATGTGGGCTGAGCATACCATAAATCCTGCTGGTCTGAGAGGCTCACTGGTTTAGGAGAACCCTTAATCTTTAACACACAGCTCCCCTCTGACTTTCACTTGCTGTGAGAACACAAGTAGGGATTTTGAGAACAGTGTTCCCAGCCACTCTCATGAGAATTTGGTTGYGGGAGCAAGAGGGGACATCCTCACTTGTGCAATCCTTCAGGCCCTCTGTAGTGTCCAGCAGGGTCCCTGAATGAGACCTCTGTCAGGATGTAAGATGCAGTTTGGGAATACTTGTCCTACAGCATCCAACAGATTGTGTCGTATCTCCCCCACTGACCCCAGCATTTGCTGTGGTGCCTGGCAAGATCCACAGCTGTGATGACCTTACCTTACACCCGCTGAAAAAAAATCATCCTGGATGAATCCTTACACACATCTCAGCCTCATAAGAGCTCCAAAGGGCCAGGGGATGATGGAGTGTTTTTAGCTACGTCCAATACCATTGTGAAGACCAGACAGCAAGTGGCCATGAAGGAGCACAGGTAGATGTGTCAATGCTCCTGTCTGCCTCAGGTATGATCCTTTCCCTTTCCCTTTCCCTTTCCCTTTCCCTTTCCCTTTCCCTTTCCCTTTCCCTTTCCCTTTCCCTTTCCCTTTCCCTTTCCCTTTCCCTTTCCCTTTCCCTTTCCCTTTCCCTTTCCCTTTCCCTTTCCCTTTCCCTGAATCGTAATAGGACAGCTGGCTGAAGTCAGGCCCTCATAAGTGGAGATGTCCAAAATATACAGTCATTTAAAAAATAAAATAAAATAAGGACAACTGATCTTTTGCTTCCTCTAGCTCCTGACTGCTAAGTGAGGATATGAGGATAATAAATGYTTTCTCACTTTATAGAGCAGCATGACACTAAATATATTTTCAAAGGTGTCTGATGGAACAAGGATGACTGCCTCAGTGAGAATAAAAAAAGGGCTTCCTCATCAGTTTGTATCTCCTTTCTGTAAACTCCCTTAATTGCTACTGGAAAAGTGCCACCACTTCACACACAGGCTACCAAATAAGAGGAAGAGGAACCCCTCCTTTCTAGGGATTCAGGTGTATTTCCCCTCTGCAGCCTGAGCCCTGACCCTGACCCCAGCCTTGCATCTCCCTGGGGCCAGCAGTGACTCAAGGTTTGGGACGGGGTCAGCCCTAGCTCTACATTCCTTTGGGTGGGGGCATGGGTTAAATAAGCAATCTCTTAGCTGACCTCTGGTTCCTCCCACATTGCATAAAGCTGGCTAAGTCACTCTGCTGTTTGGGGTGGACTCTAACAGCAGTGTACTGAGCACAGAAGCCTATGAGGTAACAGAAAATAGATCCCTCCCTTGACATCAGTTTGTTAAATCTGTGCATGGTTTTTCCTCTTATGGAGAAGTGCTCAGCCTCGCTCCTTTCTGTAGRTGCAGAAGCCTCTCACCTCCGTGGGGTGGTGCCAGGTGGGCGAGTGATGCTGGGTGAGTGCAGGTGTGGGGGCAGTCCATGCCTGACTCATCTGAAGGAGTGTGAGAAACCCCACTTCCTCTCACATGGCCTCGTGTGCCTGAGGGAGGGAAGGGAGAGTAATGCCGGGGTGGCGATATCTCACTGTTGTATTCCTCATCAGATGGCCTGGTAAGCCTCCTCCAGGACTGTGAATTCAAACTGAGAGAAGGTTGCTAAATCAAGGAATGCAAAACTAATGAACAACCTTTGCTGCTTCCCTGTGTAGTGTTGGTAACCACAGATCCTGAAGCATCCCAGTGCTGCAGAAGCTGGTGAGAGCAAATAGCCTTGTTTAAGAGAGGAGTTGATAAAGTCTGGAGGGCACAGCTGCTTCTGCCATCACTGTAGACATTACCTGGAGACAGCAGAGGTGCTGGCCAAGATCAAGGGATGTTCCCTTGTGCAGATAGCCTTGTGGGCTGCATGAMAGGGCCGAGGTGGGTGAGAAATGGGGCTGAGACCCTCTGTGTGCATGGCAGCCTCCTGACAGTGCCCTTTGGGGTGGCACGGCCACACAGAGGGGCCCAACTCTTCACACCACACAAGCCAGGGGGTCACTGCTCAGAGCTGACCGGAGTTCGGGCTCTGCTGCCGTGGAGCACCAGCAGGTGCCYCAAATGAGGGATGGCAACCCAAGTCAAGACATTGCCCTTTGGAAACCTGCTGTCACTGCCACTTGTTCCCATAGTCCTTTCCCCTATGATAGCATAAACAAGCTGTCATCTATTTTTCAATGAAAAAKACTTTTGCTTGGCTCGGTTTTCATTGAGTTGCGCTGCTACTATTTGCTATTGCGGAAGCTGCTGCAGCTATAAATAACCTCACCACAAGCTCCTCTCATCTGAGAGCTTGAGCACTCACTTCAGAAGAGACAGGCAAGATTAGGATCTTGTTTTGAAGGGCTGAGTGYCCCGGCAGAGGCGATGAGTGGATACCATTCCTGGGGTGCTTGAGCCTCCCATYGGCTTCCTGGCAGAGAGTGCAGGGTCCAGAAGCCCCAAACCRCCTTGCTTGTCACCCGGGAGGTGAWGCTCATGTCGAGTGGAGGATGAGAACTGCCAACAGCAATACCTCGCTTCCGTGTCCCACTGATGGAAGCAGGGACACTCTGCAGCGCATGGCCCTCATGTTCCTGTCAGTATCTTGCTGAAAACATCTCAGGAAGGCCACAGTCCCACTGTCTCTGGGATCTGGCTGCCCTGGAGTGGGTGATTTGGCCCCCTCCAGCCCCAGATGGGGCAGATGACTCTCCAGAGGGGATGCCAGAGCACACAGGCATACCCTGACTGCAGTGTGAGAACCGAAGGTTTTAAGCTGTCAGAAAACTGCTCATTTCTGTGGCTKTTTTTGACTTGGTTTTCTACCAGGTTTCCCAGTCAGACTGGCTCAGATGAGAAGATCGAATGAGCCTTAAGTCTGGAGCAAGGAGAGAAGGGGGGGGCAGGCCCCATTTTGGGGGACACAGTGCAAGAGTGACATCCTCCCCACCTCTCTAGGTGGTTGCGGAGCCCCCAGACTGCTGAGAAGCCACGCAGTGATCGCAGGCATGTGCTCAACCCCTGGTGCCAGCCAAGTGTGAGATGCACCAGGCAGGCTTCATATGCTCCCCTCTTCCTGTTGAGTGCTTGCTTTCTTGTCCAGGGCTGCTGTTTCTCTGCTCTGTTCGCTCTGCAGTCCTGCCTTGGCCTCCTCTGTGGTGACAGCTGCATCCTCCCTGGTGTGCCACCACTCATGGCAAATGTGCGCCGTGGGCGGGGGACGTGGTGGGACTGGCCCCAAGGCRGAGTGATGTGGTTATGCTCTGCGGATCATTGCCCACGCCAGAATAAGTGCTCTGAGCTGATGATGCCCTAGATGGAGTGGGGAGTGTACTGCAGGTAGGAGAACTCGTTTTGACTGTGGGCTGAATGAATATCGTGACTCATCTGAGTTCCTCAAAGCAGAGAGGTGTTTGTTTCCATACAGTGCGAAGATACTTCTTTAACTTAATGTTCAAGGTCTCTGGCTGCAGTTTCACATACATAGCTGGCTGCTGCTGAGCAGCATAGGTCCCCATCCCTCTCCTGTCCCCARCCTTACTGTGTCCTGCCCCAATGCATGTCTGACTACCACAGTGAGCTGTGATAGGGAATTTGACCCAGCAGGAATTGTCCCCTTCCTCTTTATTATCCACAGTCTTCTGTAGGTTTAGCTCCGGTATCAGGAGTGAGGTAAAAGGATGCAAGGCCTGTCCTGTGTGGCAGACAGCCTTTGGTCAGCTTAGCCATAACATTTAATCACTGACCCTAAACAGGAGCCTGCACCATGTCCCTGCCACCTCCCCTTGCACRGTGTGCACAGCGTGGGCAAAGCTGRCAGAAAGCGCTKCTCCTGCATTGCCCAGGGCTCGGGCWCAAGACCAGAGAGAAGCAGGCCTGCAGATTTATTCCCGAGCCCTTTTATTTTTGTGATACTTTACTTTCCCAGCCAGACAGGATGAGAAACAAATACCACCAAAATACGATGAGAGAGGCTATTCTTGAAGTGTTTATAGCCCAGCCTCACTGGAGAATGTTTGGCTGCCTCCCAAGACAGCCAATTCTCACTGTGTTTCCAAGCCAGTTTCTGAACTTTCGGGCACTTACCCAAACAGAATCTGGACTTTTTGAAGTTTGCTTATCTCTGTTTACAAGGGTCTCCTGCGAGGGTGAGTCAGGGAAGGGCAGCCGAGGTCAGGRGTGTGAGGAGGGAGCGAGCAGGGAAGCTCTGGTGAGCTTTGCATGTTCTCCATGTGAGAGCAGCACCCTCGTGCCGTCTGAATGCCCAGCTCTGATCTGCCCAAGTCAATGGTCAGCCTGACTCCATCTAGCAGATCTCATCTCTGCCAAAGGTCTTAAAAAGCCCTTAGGTCCCTCAAGCATTTTTAATTTATGGAACTGAAAGGCAAAATGATGGGGTGGCGGGGGCATATGTGCCTGGATGAATGAGCAGGGGTGATCAGAGCTGAAGTTTCAGAGCAGCACTCTCCTGCAAATGCAAAGATGTCAAGGTGAAAGCTGTCAGTTCTGTCACACTTCTACAAAACAGTGCTTGGCCTCAGCTCAGCCTGTTTAAGGAAAGCAGCCACTGCCCCCACCTTCCTCTTCCCTCTTCTTTTACAGATAGTCAACTCTTACTTATTAATTTGGAGGASATTCTGCCTCATTAGTGCTGGAGAATAGCAGGGGTTTGCTAAATTCTCGTGATTTTCTTTTTATTCCAAGTTGTTTCGTGTGATGGTATATTGAGATTTTTCTGTTTGCTTACAGATACAGTGTGTGAGAGCTGTATCAGTTTAGAAGGAGTAAAATCCAAGCCAAATTACAGGTGAGAAATGGGCTGCAGGTTTTAGTGAATGGTCATGAATTTGCAGTCTGCAGAAGTATTTTAAAACAATAGTAACCAAAAGCTTGTTTTGCACACTTAAGGCGACTTACAAACCAACCAAGACAGGATTCAATCAAATATATGCTACTGTTGATAAAATTCTGATATATTAAAAAGTTATTTAATTGCATGAAACTATCCAATATCCTCAGTTGCCACTCTCAATTACTGACATTATTAGTCTAACGTTATTGCATTCAAAATGTAATAAAATATCTCCATTAGTTTGGGAGCAACCTCATCACTGAGAAAAAAAAAATGTTTGATAATGCACTAAGTGATCAAGCAAACACAGGGATTTTATTCTATTAATTGGCTATCGGGGCAAATGTCAACATTTTATGAGTAGCCAGTGATGTCAGTGCTATGTTTGTTTAAACTTATTGCTGTTTGAACTGACTGAGCAACAATAAAAAACCCTTTGTTTTTAGATAAACATTTTTTCTTTATCCTACAGGGAGCTCGTTTTGTTTAGCATGAACAAATTTCACTGTGTTGCTCCTAGTTGCTTCTAGTAAAGCGTGTCTGTTTAAATCAAGTAAATTAAATTTAATCCTAAAATTAAGGAAAAAGCTGTATTTTCATTTGGAGCAGCTTGTTTTTCCTAGCTGATTTTGTTACAGTTTTCCAATGTTATGTAAACAAATAGCTTAATCAGGAACAATAGTGGGGGGAAAACTTAACTTTCCTTTTTCCTCTACCGGTGGAAATAAATAACATATGTAATAAAGATACTGTAATTATGAAACAATACTATGCAAAAGATAACACAGTGATTATTTTCAGTTTCAGAAATGTGGCATGAGCCACAAAGTTCAGAAGCAGGGTTGCGATTTCACAAAGACTGAAATGTCATAACTGGCCCCAYGCAAGTCAGAACAGTAATAAACAGGCCTGCGGGCTTTCTCCATGCAAAAACTCCAGCTACATCCTTGACACATTGAGAAATCACAACTGATGTTGCAGTCTGCTCCCCACTTTTTGGATTTCACACACACAGCATTGGTTAGCCATATCCAGGCATGAGTACAAGTGCGTGGACATGCACACGTAGTCCAAAATGAAATAGTCTCCTGTGAGCACGTGTACCTCAGGGAGAAGATGAYGGGAGTAGATATGTGACTGATGTTAGTCATGTTGCTCAATACACGGGTGGGAGGYATCAAGATGCTCCTTAGATAAATGCCATGCAGCAGCCCATGGATCTGAGCAATCCCTCAAGTTTTGCTTTCAGCATTTCACATGAACCTGCCAAGAAGGCACAGTCAGTGTGGTCACTTGTTGCAGTGGGAGCAGAGATGGATAATGTTGAAACTCTTTAAAAATCTGAAGCCTGTAACCCAGTTCCTGYCTAAATTTAGCACGGTGCATTGTGTGACAAGACACTGACTCAGAGTAGTTACTCATATACTTGAGTCTTTGTGAAGTCGGTACCTTTCTGGTGACTTTCCAATCTGTTGCCTTAAAAGCCACCTATTGTTAATTTGTGCATGCAGCATTTTGGGGAAGGTTTTGCTGAAAGAAATTTGAATGGAAAGCACTGTTAACATACTCATACCCAGCCCTAATGCATCATTTCTGAGTATACTTCATTGGCACTTAGACACKGTGGTTAACTCATAGCTTTGTCTGCAAGTTCTTGAAAAAGTCAATGCCTAAATTAAGTAACCTTTTCTTTCAGTGTCTTGAATGGGTGGGAAAAACCTTGCTTTTTAAACCTTCTGTGCAAATGGCAAGCAGGGCCTCTAATTTTGCACATGTTCCAAAACAAAACAAACATTTTATTTAAACTTTAAAAATATCTGCGTTGATTCTGATATTCTGTGGTTTTGCATTAAGGTTTCAGAAGTGAGCTTTGAGGTTTCTTGTCGCATAAACAAATGAAGTGCTAATTCTGTTATGTCTATGTTTTTATGGATAGGTGTTTTCCTAAACAAATTAAATTGTAAACAAAGATGGAGGCTGATGAAAAATTACTTTCCCTCTGATTCCCATGGTACAGCCTGTTCTCCAGCCATCCATGGAGTCTTATGGGAAATCAGAAAATCTGGCTTGCAAAGCAATAAAAAAGCAGCACATCCATTTTTTTTTCTGGCCTGTCAAACCTCTGTAAGAAGTAAAAATTCAGATTTTTTTTTTTTTTTGTTATGAAACAAGCAAAATGTTTTATTTTCAGATTGTTGTGTTTTATTTGAGTTGAAGTTTTTTGTTTAACTGAGGTGTCCTTAAGCAAAGGCCCCCTGTGTCCAGGGTAGCCCAGGGTGCTGGACCTCCCTGGCTGGAGGGCTCCGCACAATCCGAATAGCAGTTGTTTTTTCTGGTGTGCATTAACTCTGCCTTTGAAAGRCATACGCCATGTCAGCACTCTCCTATTGCTTTCCTTCCATTTGTTTAGAGATTAATCTTCACTTTTGACAACAGTAATTTTTAAACTTCAGAGCCAGGGAGCCCCTCTGTGCTGTGATGCAATGCAGAGGATGTGAGCTGACACTGAGCAGCGGTGGCTCCAAGGAGTCACCCCCTGCTGGTGCCCAGGGGACAGGGGAGGAAAATGGCATTGCTCAGGCACAGCAAAGCTGCTGCAGTCCCCCTGGATGAGGGAAGACTGGAGGGAGCCAGCCAGAAGGGCCTGAGTGGATCTGAGCTGCCAGCTGATCGGAGAGGAGGAGGCAATGCACTGGCAAAAATGCCTGAGTCTTGCTTGAAGCTGCCTTTTCATCACACAGAAATGATGGGCCCGTTTCCCTCAGGACCTTCGTTAATTGGTTTTGTTTAAAAAGAATAAAAAGCAAAGTGCTGACAGGGTATTGTTGGCTGGCGTAATCAGGTTTTAAATATGTTTTAAATCAGCTAACAGAGTGACATAGGCGCTAGATTCATTCTCTTCCACTTTGTGTGCCCAGGGAAGCAGGGAAAGAAAAACAGCAGAGCCAAACTAACTAATGGATTTTAATCCTTCCTGGAGTTACTATCAGCTAGGCTCCTGCTACTGTTTACCCAGCTGAGGAGTCTTTAAATGGGTGTCTCCATTTGCGAGGATCTCATCCCATTGTGAATATGACAACGACTAGACAATGAGGCTGTTACAGAAGAAAGATGAGCTGGCTGCAGCCAACAAATCTTGCACTCTCCATTTACAGGGCTATAATTATCCAAAGTTTTAAAACACAATGCTATCCGCTGAAAGGGACCATCTGGGTGAAGACCAAGACATCCCAAGTAAGTAATTGATAAGCAGCTCATGTGCTGGAGGAGAACACACCACCCATACAGTGCAGTTCTAAAAATGCCACTTGCGTTAACAAATGTCTTTAAGGAGTTTGAATGAAGCCCCACTGTGGGAGGGAGGAGATCAAGTGTGTTTGTGTGAATCAAAGTAAGGCAGAATAAATAAGATCAGCCTTCAGAGCACAGTGGAAAGTGCTGTTAGAGCACTGAGGTGACRTGGTGGAGCAGTGCCCATCTGTGTTTGCAGTCGCCTGTGTGAGGGCAGGATTTTTGTCCCAGAGATGCTGCAAGGAAGGGTTAGCATTAGAGAGGGGAGAGAGAACAAACCTCAGCAYGTGGGAGCCCCTTCCTTGCTTGGCATGAGAGCAGGCTGTCCATCAGCCTGCATTAGGTGATGGGTGTAAGCATGAGGCTGGGATGGGAGAGAAATCTATGCTGGTTTCCTCCATCCACCACACACTTTGACTTTGGCCTTGCCCTGCAGATCRTTTTTCCATCTGCATTGAGAGGATGTCCAACTGTCCTCCTGTTCCTGACCCACCTGTCTTTTTTAACCCTTAAGCTAAGTTCAGCTTTAGGGTCAGTGTCTTGTGTGACACTTTGTCACACCACAGCAASAGAAAATGCCATTTTGCCCCCAACAGCTTCCCAGTGTGTATCAATACTCCTTTGCATCTCTTCAAAGCAGTAGCTGACACCCTGGGCATGGATATGGTCAGAAGTGTGAYTCAGAATGCCTGCAGTAAAATAACATCACCAGACACAGCTGATTAGCTCTTCAACAATTGCCCACTGCTGCCATCCCTGAGTTATAAAGCCAGATGGGGTTTGTATGATAATTTAAGATAACCATAAGCTTTGCCTTGATTAATTTGTTTAACTTGGAGAATAGTCCACCTTGTAAGATATTATACTTCTACAGGAGTACAAAAATGTTTCTCTGAAGCTTGGATTTTAGTTTGAGTGCTACTGTGTCTAGCCTTGCCATTGAGACTTTGTTCTGGCCTGTGGGCTCTCTTGCTGAATTTCTCTTTAGCTATCTGTTCCTGCCCCCTCCACCTACTTTAAGCTAAATTGATGAAGGCATGTGTATCTTTTAACGAGATTTATTTTCTAATGCTTTTCTCTGAACCCATCTCAATTTACCAGCAAAGTTACCCACATATGAGCATTCAAATGGGACATGGCCCTTATTTTCTATGCCTAGAGAATACATGTGACTGCATTTTTAATCATATTTAAATGCTGTTTAGCAGGGGTTACTGTGTGAGCGACTCGTCATCTTCCTTCGTGCATCACTTTCCCTAAATCTTTCTCTTATCTGCAAGCTTTTCACGTAAGGTTTGTTGTCATCTTTTGCTGTCTTGCCTGTCTGGCAGAGCCARATAGAAGGATGGGAATCTCAGTGGAAGCAAACCCTTGTTTTCCCRGAGGAAAAGGACGTGGGGATGCTGGTTGTCAGCAGCTGAACAGGATCCAGCAGTTCCCAGGTGRCCAGGAARGCCAGTGGCATCCTGGCCTGTGTCAGCAGGACCAGAGCAGGGATTGTCCCCCTGTACTCAGCACTGGTAGGTCCCAAATCCTGTGTTCAGTTCTGGTCACCTGTAAAAGTGAACATTCTGTGATGGATCAAGGGCTCCACTCTAGGATTTCCAGCATCATTTAAAAAGTGATGAGATTAAGGCACTTTGAACAAAGAGGTCTGTGAGTGTAAACATCCCCAGAACCTGCATTGCTAAAACAACCTGTGAGCAAGCTCATGTGGTGTAAGCACATACAAGACACTGCCCAGATGCAGTTCAGGGCTCTGGGACTATTCCCAATATCTGTAGAGGCTGTATGGGTCAGGCAGTGCAGGGTTGGCTCCCCCTGTTCCATGTATCTTCAGTGCTGTCCTGGGGAGCCTTGCATCTTTAAACTTTGTTCTGACAAGATTTGATGCCGCATTGCTGTGTGTGCAGCACACACCCATGCTGTGAAAATACTGCTMTGGGAGGCACTAACACTCCCAGCACCACCAACATTTCTGAAGTAAGTGTGGAGGGCCTCCAAGAGGTGTGTAGAAGCCCCATAGGGCCACTTCATGTCACACAGGTCACTGGCCTTTTTTATATGTGCCAGCAGAGGTGACAGCTGCTATAGCAGCAAATGAAATTTAAAGAAGGCGAGTTCTTTGCCAGCCATGTCCCAAGTTATTTAGGAGTTTATATGCCGATGTACTGGATACTATTTTACCCAAGGAGCCATCAGAAACCTGGCTGTAGATCATGACTGTATAATACACTCTGTGTGAAATAAGGCCTGATGTCACTATCAGGTGCTAAGACAAGTTTCTGAAGGGTGACTGAATTTAACAGCCTTTTATGGTGCATTGCATTAACTTAATCTGTAGGTGACAAAAGCATTGATGAAGTGCCCTAAGACCTATAAAAAAAAAAAAACCACACCTGTTTATGAAGCCAGGTGTAAAAATGCAACCATATCCAGAGCTGAGGCGTCAATGTTTGAATCCACTTTCGGAAAATCCCAGTGTCAGAATCTCAAAAAGCAAGATCTTCACAGGAAATACAGAGGACTGCTGCAGCAGCTCCTAGAAGCTCCTTTCTCCAGCTACAAGCCCTATTTTCATATGAAAGATGCAGCTGTTCCTGCCCTCCCACCAGTCTTTTCTCCCAGCCTTGCTGAGCTGGAGGGATGTCAAGACCACGAGTTGCTCAAATGATGGAGGAGGCAGGAGTTGCTTTGCACCCYCTTTATGCTCATCTTCAGATCTGTATATCTGCATGGGAGATACRCTGTAGCCAGATTAACTAACTAGGTTAGTTTGCTCCTTAAGAAGATACTGGGTAGTACTCTATGGCACTTCTGTTACAGGAAGTGAGGCTTGATTTTCTGCATCCCTAAAACTCCTATGTTACTCAAAAAGACAGGAGAAAAGCAACTAAAGTCAAATAAAATGCCAGCTATACCTCACTGAAATATTAACGTCTTTGCTTTCCTCTTGATCTAAAATAAACCTAATTTTCTTAACTTAATATCAAAAGTAGAATGGTTGATTCAATTGGCTTATGCTGTTATGGAGGAAAATAGTATTTTTCATGATGATTCAATTGTTGGACCTTTCCATCTTCCRGTGGTGAAAGCATTTGAAAACAGAGAATTTTCCTTATAGCAAGACACGGATTAAAATCACAAAGTTTGAACCTGTCTGAAATATTTCCCAAATTCAAGATCCAGGAGATTAATAGTGGGAGTTCTTTAAATCCTCCTAGGGAAACTGGAGTTAAGGGTATTTTAAATATGAGTTTCATGTAGTWGTGACAGTATCTGCATCCATTCAATTTGCTTCATTAAAAGCTTGGTGATGAGAAAGAGAGAAGTATTTGGGTGTCAGACTTGAGGTTTGTCTACATTTGTCTGTCTTCAGCTCACAAAAATGTCTAAAACATTTTCCAAAGGCTCAGCTGCGATCTGCCCATTCTTTATGCATTTAAGACAATTGCAAGGCAATTTCCTCTTCTGTGAAATAGCTTTCTACGCAGATAGAGCATAGCTGTACTAGAACTTGKTTTTTTCCTAGGCTGTTTTCCCAGACTTGCCTCAGATCCTCTCTTTTCTCCAGTAGTCGGTGATCCAGCCTGTTTTATCTAATCTGTTCCATCTTGGCCTCTATGCTGCACTCATCCCATGGTTCTTGAATGTCCCAAGAGCCTGCCTTTGTTGCCTTTTTGGCCCCATGAGTCTCATTCCTTCAAGTCAAGAAAAACCTGGGACAGCTATCAGATAAAACCAATTTGGTCTTGTCTGATAATCTCCATGTAATCTCCATGATAATGTCCAAGCCCATCCTTCAGTTTGGTGTAGAAAAAAGCCTTCCAAGYTCTGTCCAGGACAAAAGGACAGGTCTTTGTGTCCTTCATCTCCTTTGAGCAAGTTCTTGGCTACCCCTGGACAGTGAGGCAGCAAGCAGGCTGTGAGAACTGCTGCCATGGAACTCTCTCCTGCACCTTGTCCCAAATTTGTCGTTGGCTAAGCTCATAGCTGGACCTCCTGAAATTTCCCTCCTGGCTAGCGTTGGCCAAACATGTGTTCTTGTTTCCCTCTCGTGGTGTGCCAGCTCCTGGCTTAGTCTGGGTATTTTCACTTGTGCCAGGGGTGAGGGCTGTGCCAGCTGCTCCAAGGCTTCAGTTGGATCTGGGATGGCCTATGAAAAGGGCAAGAAGTTGCTGCCTTTCTTGGTGGATGGCACTGGAGTTCCTGAGGATTCAGGTGCTGGAGTGCATGTAGCCATGACCRTGCAATGCTTTAATGCAGCAAGGATATGATTTCTCAAGTGACAAGCCCCAGAAATATGAAGTGTTCTCTGAATTTCTGCCTGGGTGGGAGTGGCACCTGGGTAGAAGTGGCCCACCTGTCACGTGGCTGTTCTGACAAACACCTACTGAGTATGTCAGTCAAAAAAGGAGCACACTCAAGAAATACATCAATCTGACAGTCTAAAAATGGTGTGAATCATTGTGAGTGTGCTACTCAGAGATTGAGCATGTTTCCACCTAGGAAAAACGTTGTACTTTTGAGGCTGAAGGTCCATATTATTTGTGAAAAAATTAAAAGCCTCCCAAACATTTCTGTGAGTCGAGGGCAAAAGTTGAAATTACAATCTTGTTTTTCTGAGGTAATTTTGTCATGTAATAAACCAAGACACTCTTTAATCTTTTAAGGAGAAGGTCTGGCAAACTTCCCCAGCTGATCTCCTCTTCCCTTTCTTACACCCTGCAGCATGCATATGTGATTGGGAAATTGAGGCACCCAGCAATTCCTGCATGGAAAGGGTAATATCCCTAACAGTCATTTTAAAGGCCAGTCACCACTATCAGGAATATACTTCAGATAACTTAAAACATTCATATTTCACTGAACAAAAGCAGTGATTGGTGTACAGGCTATCCAGTTTGTGGCAAGGCTGTCAGAGCTGAGGTCTAGGATGGGCACAGAGGATCCTGATGTTTGTCCCTATTCAGATCCAACCATCCACTAAAAATGCAACTGCCAGAAGAAATGCTGGCACAAAGATGTAGGAAACAACCCTCTTGTTGTTATTTCAGCAATTACTGTTTCAGAGAAGGGACCATATAACTGCGGGGCCTCAAGAATCAAAAGTAACAGATGCATGCTGGAGTAGAACATTAATGTTTGATTTATAGCGCAGAAGCATTTTCCTCTGCTGCCAGGTGTCTCTTAAGTCTGAGTGCTTCTTGCTTTGTTAGATGTATTCTCCTGTAAACACTTTGTTGCTGCTATTACATTTTCCCATGCTGAAAGTCTATCGCAAAGACTTTTTTTTCTGAGGCATTGGCAGATGGCAATTAGCACCCTTCATATTCTTTCCCCATAACTTCAGCAGTTTTTTGCCCGCATCCACTTAACAGCTCCAGGCATGCCAAATCGCACGCTTCTGGAGGACTTGTTGCTAGTAGCAGATCTTTGATTCTAAATGCCTGAGTAGCGTCTGAACTATATTTAGAGCAAGTACATGCCTGCCTATTCATGATCTTTTGTGTGTAGCCTGGACAGCTCAGTGCCAGTGTGCAGCATAATCAGCTTCTCCTTCAGCGCTCAAATTCCACAGCTCTTCAGAGAGGAAGGGAGAGGGGARAGAGTGGTGGGCAAGGAAACAAGGATAGTAATTAAATATGACTTAGGGAAAAATTCCCTCAATAGCAAATTAGCCTTGCTGTTTTACTAATGTTACTGCTCTCTTCGTAAAGCCCCAGCCATGTAATTATTGTACAGTCATAACTCCTACAGACTTTCTAGAGAGTTGTACAGTACCGAGTGAGGCTGTGAACATCAAGAAGTAGTCTCTGGTTTCCTGGATTGCTAAGGAAAGAAAGAACTGACTACATTTCCTGTTTAACAACATTTCCATTAACTTAAAAATCTTTTAAAATTCTAGGTARTTGTCCTACAGCTTTGTGATGGAAGGACATCTGGAGTAACAAGGACAASCCTACAGCAGATGTAAGACAGTTATTTGGCTTTGGCACTTACTGACTCATATAAATGCTCAGAATTTATATATTCCAAGCATATGATTTTTCTAAGTTGTGTTTGTAAGTACTTTGTTCTGCAACATTAGAGCAAGATGTTTCTACTGTGGGACASAGACAAATTCAACCAATTTGATCACATCACAGTAAACAAAAAGATGGTCAAACATACCTGTTCATTCACTTAGAGAATAATAGGTAAATTTGAATTTATGATTGACTCTACCACTAACTTTTATCTCGCTTGGGAGACTGTTTCCATTAAATTTCTAATATGGCACCTCTTCACAGGGAGACAACCATAAGTGTTTTCCTCATAAACCTCTTAAATAATAACCACATCTTTCCCTTGAACTTACATAAGACTAACAAAATACAAGATAAGCCTGTAATTTTCTACTGAAAGAAAAATAATTAATGGAACCAAGAAGGGACCCTGCTCTGATTTGTCACTGTTACATTTTTTGTCTATCCTTATTTAACCAGTTTTTAACTTTGACAGTTTTTCACTGGTTGAAGTGAAMTCTGAACATGTTCATATGTTCAGTGTGGGTGGCTGAAGAAATGGGTGAAGAGTTTGTTCAGCCACTGATATCCAGCTGCAGAGCACAGGCCCATCTTGTGAAAACACAAAAATGAAAACCAGTCAAAATGTGTGTACAATTCCCTGTAAATTGCACTACTAAATGAGAGAATACAATGTGTTTAATGTCCTTACTTTTTCTAAATGTACTTGCTGTTGACTTGCCTTGAGAACCAGCATRGTAATTTCTTTACCTATGCATCACTGGTTTTCTTTGAGTGAAATGCAATGCTCTTTGCRTGTTTCTGGCTCTTATGTTCCATTAAAAAAATGTCCTTACTTCCACTTTTTTTTGTTGTAGCGCTGCTGCTGGAGATGAAAACTGTGTCTGACTTCTTCCCACATGATGGATTGTAGGTATCAGCCTATGCCAGGAACAGAGGGTGCTGTGCCTTCATCTGTAACAAGCAGCTGAAATTTTCAATTCCCTCTGAACAGAAGTGTGGGGTTTTCCAGCAGAAGGCAGGTGAAAAACCTGAGCTTGCACTTTTTACTGGAGATGTCTTACCATTTATCCAATAGTTGTCACATTTTCTTCCTTGCAAATTGAAGCTCTTGGGAATTAAAAAAGGAGGATTTCTGTCTAGACCTTATTGTTAACAGTCTCTGTGGAACACATCCAACATCCTAGGGAAGGAGGTCACTTTCTTGAGTGCAGATGGACTAAGGTTGTATTATCTGGTGGCCATGTGCCATTTCCCTTCTGTCCTGCCTTTCTTGAGAGGAATTCAATTTCTGTCTTCTCTATATTCCTCTGATAATATAATCTTGTTTGGAAGAGATAAGTATAGTCATTTCACTATTAAAATTGACTGTGTATGGTTTTTTCTCYGAGAGTCAGAAAATTGGACATGATTTCAGCAATGAGCTTTGGGAATGGTAGGCTATTGATTAATCCTCTGTCATGCAGATTGTATTTGAAAACAAGACAGGTCTATAATTCTTTCCTTGAGTGACCTTTCTGAACCAAATAGAATAGTTTTATTTGTGTTTTTTGGGTGAACTATTAAGTAGAAAATGTTCTGATGTTTTCCCCAGAACTAGAAATCCACGACTCTTGGGGCATCAATGAAAGTGTTTTTATTTAAGTAATGTATGGCCCAAGATAAGGAAGTGAATTTGGAGCCTCGAAATGAAGTWTATGGCTTGGTCCCATCAAATATAATCAAGAACAAATGAAGTTCTGTTGGGTTTCTTTGTCATTTGAGAACTGCTGTATTCATATATGGTGGGATATTTTTCCTAGACATTTTAGGTGATGGAGGTTGGAGTTTTATTGCACAGATACTTGAACAATCCCCAAACATTCAGAAATAGTTTTATACGTGTACCCWATGAACCACATTATCTTGAGCTTTGCCTTAGCAGCAATTGTATCAGCTGTTTTTCTGTAGTGCAAGCAGTGTTGCAATTGTAGCAAAGATCAAAATTAGATTTTACAAAGGAGAAAGGTGACTTTATTATAAAACAAGCAGATTTTACTTGCTCTCACTCCCCTACTTGCATAATTGCAAGCTTTTTGAACTCTTCAGGAGCTTACAGTGAATAGGATTTTTCATCTCTGTATCCTTTCCTATCTCTGGGAAATCCTATGGTTTTCTTATAATTTTTCATCTCTCTGTCTGGGTGCTTAAAGCTCCAACCTTGTTCTTCATCTTCTTCATCACAATCTCTTAACTGCCATCCCTCTTTTTTGGCAGTCCATTGTTTTTCCTACCTGGGTCTCTTCAGAAGCTGCACATGGCTGCGCTGTGATTTTGACGACCTGCAGAGCTGGGTACCAGCAAAACCTTCTGTTGCTCCTTCTGGTGTTTTCCCACCTCACCATTCCCACTCTTTCTCCACAGGCCAACTTTAACCCTTCTATTCCAGCTTTCTATGCTTTCTGTGCYTGTTTTGATTTTGTTCAGTTAAAAATTTGCACATAACTTTCTGTAGTACTGTAATATTTTTATGAAGTAATGATGAATTGCTCACTTATTTCTATAATTTTCTTAACACTATTCTAATAATATGGACCTCCAAATTAACTGTATCATTGGAGAGATATCCTGGTCCTGATAAAAGCAGTCAGAAAGCCCAGAAAGTGACAAGCCCCTTAAAATAGCAGCATCAATGTCCACCCTTCTGCAACCTGGAAATCATTTGAAATGAGGCCATATTTGGAAGTCCAGACCTGAGGACCCATTGTCTGAATGGACTTTTGTCCATGTGAGAATAATAATACTCCTTGGCGTCCCTGACAGCTGTTCAACAGGTAAACGATATTTTAGGTAGTGAAGTTGAAAATGCAGAGCTCCTGTAGCATGCTTTTAATCCCCTGGTTATCCTCAGGGCTAACACAAACACAAAATGAACACCCTTAAATAGAGCTGAGCTCAGAATTGGRAGCCTCCAGTGTCTGAAATCAAATGCAAGTAACAAAATGTGCCCCGAGCCCACCCATCTCAGGTGGCACTGGATGCCCCTCTGGAAGGAGCCAAGCAGACAAAGGACCAGCTGCGTCGTCTGCCCGGCGCGGGGTTATATGTGGGGCTTTCTGGAGCAGGAGGAGGGGAGGTTCATCCATTATTAAAACACAGATAATAGAAACTTTATGCCCCACTGGTCTTGCATTAGACAACATGAACTGAAAGATGAGGTCTCTGCTAATTCAGTGCCTGGTACTCCTGAGACAGGCTCCCATGTGAGGGGGAAGCAGAGAGCACTTGTCTGTCTTGTTCTGCCTGATCCCAGCCACCYGAGGGTTCCTGCTCCTTCCCTAGCGATGGCCTCCTGTGACAGCTTCACTTTGCTGGAACAATAAAGCTGTCAGAAAGGAGGAGAAGACCAGCATCTACACGAGCCAGGCTGTGGTCACAGGATGCAAAGTCAGGCAAAAAGAAACGATCTCTACTCATGCCAGATCAAGTRCTTAATGTAAAACAGATTTCCAGCTCTCTCCTTCAGCAGTTGCCCTAACAGCAGCACCATTCTCAAAAAGGATAGTGTCCCACAGGCAAGCTTTGTCCTTCCCAGAGGGCTGGAAAAAGATGGATGTCTTTACATTCATTTCTTGAAGAAGAAACTAGGATGCCGTGGGTTATTCTCAGCAAATAAGAGCAAGCTGGAAAATCCCATAGCTGTTCTCTCTTTCTGGTGGCCCCATAACTTGATATGATACGGGCCTTTTTCCTATTAAACCGTGGGCTTTGAGAAACTCTACGCTGAGCATAGCTACAAACAAGTAGAGGAAAGAATGCTGAARCTAATGGGGGTAGCAATCCATGTCTGATGCAAATATTTGATGTGACAAAAACTGCTAACACCCCCTGCMTCCAAACAGAATGTTCCAGCCACATTCTGCCTTGAAGTTTCTGAAACCAAACCAACGGTCTATTTGGGGCACTCTGTAAATGTGGAGTGTTTGCGATTCAGGGATTTTTTTTWAAACATTTAGTGCAATGAGAGACAACATGTTTTCTGAAAGTGAACCATTYCATTCTGTCCCATGCATGGCTAGATTCGTTTTGGTAATCTGTGATTTTGGCTAAGGTCCCAAACCACTGGCAATGCAAGTCCTAAGCAGATGACTCTTTATGGTAGTGTTGGATACCAGAAACTTAAATAATGAAGTCCGTATTTTTTTCTTCAGTAGGAAAAATAAAACCATCTGAATGATATTTAATACAAAAATAGATTGAGAATTTAATCTACTGCAAAATTTGAAATGTATTTCACTCACTTTGAATATTTTCAGATATGCTGGTTTCAATTATTAAAGAAAATTTGAGCCTGATGTTCAGATAGCAATATTTTTCACATATTTTTAGTTTCACCATTTTACTGAGGGCAGGATAAGAGAATTGGAAGAAAACATCTACTTGTTTTTGTTTCTTATTCACAATTCTCTTGTAAATGTCACAAGTCAAGYTTTGAGGTGGGATTCACCGAAGTGTTTCAGTAAGAAACTTAATTGTACCCAGTGTATGTACCATTAGAAACAACTACTATTTGAAGCATTTCAGGATGTAGGAACAGATCCCTCCCATGTGATTAGACATAGAAAGCCTCCCTTGTTCTCTCAGAGTAGTGTAAAATGGACTCCCACTGTTGTCAGAGCATCTCAAATCACACTTTTCCTTCTCAGGGAAGTGTAAAGCCAGAGTGCAGGCATCCAGGGATGTTTCTTTGTTTTCAGGAGAAGTAGAAATAAGCCCTATTGCCCCAGTGGGTCTTTCTTCCCCTCGTTCTGTATCTCCCTGGAGTTCTGAAGGATATAGTATTTTGAATAATTTGCTTAATTTCAAGCTTCCTTTCCCACCACTCCYGCACAAAAGTGGCTTGTACTTAGCACAGAGATGGTGTGAATATTGCCCTCTTCCAGAATGAATTTCTGGGTATTTCTCAGAGCTATGGTTCATCTAAACTTTCTCCACTAAYCATTAAATATTGTGGCCACAGCCACAAAGTGCTCTTCCTTTCATCCTTTGCCCAGTGAGCGACCTGAATGSATGGTGGTGGGCTTTGTTCTTGGGTTAGAGAGGAAAGGAGGAGGGATGAGGAAAGTTTTATCTCTGTGTCTCTTGTTTTCTTGAGTTAATACTAATTTGTAATGAGTCACTTTTGAGAAGGCAAAGGAGTAAGTGTAATGCTGGTCCTTAGTCCCTGCTGAAGTTTATTCCCCGGTGTTAGATGGCCTCTTCTAAAGGTTTGTTGCCAGAACAGTCTGCAGCCTCCCCCAGAAGGWAGGCAGGGCAACATGCAGAGGTGCAGTCAGTTCCCTGCATCTACTCCAGGCAAGTCACACTCTCACACTGGGACAGTGCCCTCAAAGGGATGACAGATTTGATTAGAAATTTTATGGTGCACGACTTTACCAGACCAGCCGGCARGTTTGGTCACTGCCCTAGCCAACATCGTCACGAAAATGGGCCATAACATGGTGCACAAAATGTGGTTTCTGGTGGGTCAGGAGGTCCTTGATGAGCGTGTTTGCGGGTTAGGCAGAAAAGGTGTGCTATTCGCTCTACTGGAGTCACCACAGACTCTGAAAACCACCTGAATTACCAACTGGCTCAGCCAGCCATGGTGGTGGAGCAACCAACCCAGACACCTGCCCCCAGCAGGATGGAAGTTTGCTGTTGGCAGAAATGCAGTTGCTGTTCTCTACAGTGTGTAATGGGAAGTCTGCCCTTCATGGGTGCTTCTAGCCACCCCAGGGTGAGCTGCAAGTGGTGACAGTGGGCTGCATGCTTTGCTTCACAACTCTGGGGGATGTTATTATAATGTTCATTTTCAGCCTCTGAGATTAATTTTACACCTTGTACATTATTTCTGAAGGAGAAGAAAAATGTTGGAAAGTATTTAAAACAAGAGCAAGGTTAACTTTGAAATGTGGAGAGCACACAAAGCAAGGAGAYAAATATCTTTGGAGGCTTTGTCAAGTGACTTTGTGCAGAACCAGAGGAATTAGAAATGGTAACAATCTTGTTCAGTCCCTGCTTCTTATTCCCCTTCCAATGGAAGAACGCCTTGTTTTCTCCAGCTCCATCCTCTACCAGCGCATTTGGGTGATGGCAGGCAGATAAATTGTCAGGACAATATTTTCTGTGAGCACCTTTGCCTTGCAGAGGAAAGCCCACAATACCCATGGGGTCTGTGCTGCGGGCACTTACCTCCAGACAGCATCTGTTGCCCACAGATCCATTCAGCTCCCTCTGCAGAGAACTGAGAAGGTGTGGCATTCATCACTGCTGTGCAAGGGGCCTGTCTTCAGAGCTTCTTGTTAGCAGTTGCCTTCACTCAGCCTGCAGGTCAGCTCAAGCTGTTCTTTCACATGTTTTTTTCATTTATGCAGTTAATGGGAAAAAGCAAAACAAATGAAGTTGACTCGTTTTCCCTAGATTGAAAGGTGATTAAGGAACACCAGTAGCTGCCAAGCAGGTGTATACATCAAAGATGATACTAGTGTAGAGAAGCTGCCATTGTTGCTGGTTAGTCCATATTTTTAGTATTTTTCCATGTGATTAATTAAGGATAGGGTCTTTTCAGWGTGCATGAAATTTCCTTTCATAAACAGGTAATATTTTCCCACAGAATGAAAGCCAATTCTGATCTCAYTTACACCTGARTAAACATGRACTAACTCCAGTGGAGCCTCTTCATCTAATCTAATTTGCCTTTTTCCAAGTGTGTTGGGCATTAGGGTATCTGAATACCCGTGCTTATTCCCAGACACAAACTGATGTTACTGGTTCAGTCTTACTCACCATGCCCTGTCCTTCATGTATAATTTATCAGCCAGAATGATGTTAGGTGATTTGCACTCTGAAGTAACCATCAGTCAGGCAGCAAATGATGGATAGGTGGAGGGAGAGGAGATGGTATGAAAGATTAAGCAAAAAGCGAGAGTTCATACCACTGCTGGTCCAAAGCTAAAGATCCTCTTGGGTGTGAAAAATGCTGCAATAATGGTGAGGTATTTGTCTCGTGAACTCGTGCTATTACTAGGAAATCCTTCCATGCTGCCCAGTTCTGGAAAGCCCAGGTGCTTTTTTTTTGAGCATTTGCATCTTTTCTCTGGTCACTGTGCTCCACTCCAGCTTCTTCCTGATTCGTGATTCCCTTCCAACAATTCAGGTCCTCCTTGAAGAGTGGTCATGTATTCTGCAARAGCACTTGAGTGTGAGCAGAGGTGAGTTTCCCTGCCACAAAACAGGGCAGGCCAAATGCCAGAGAAAAGGGAGGAAGGACGAGGGTTAGGACAAAGAGTTAGGAAGTCAGTCCCACCATCAGCCTCACTGTCCTCACTGCCACCTCAAAAAGCAGGGTGGAAACAGAGACTAATGCTGTCAAAGTAGACCTGGCCATGAGATTTAGGCAGGACTTGAGGAGAGCCACTGAAACTGGTGACAATAAAAAGCTGAGAGTGATGTGGTACACTAGAGATCAGCCAGTGAGGGCTGAGCATGGAAAARTAGAGGGGAGAGGAAAGAGTGGGTCTTGTACCTATGGCCCTGACTGTTAATTTGTCAGTAAACACTGCAGCAGCTGCTTTTTCTGCAGCTTCTGGACACCAGCATCTTTTAAATTGCCATCACGCAGCCTTAGCACTGTGGCATGCTTGGCTGATGCCTTCAAAGGGGTCTTCACAGCATGGAGGGCGATAAACTTAAAGACCATTACCTCTATTGGGCCACTCATTCCAACTCTGTTGGAGCTCACAGGCATTGGTCTGGGCCAGGAATGACTATAAGTCAAATTTATTTTAAATTAGAGCTTCTGGTTTTGCAGGAACTTTTTTATTGCCCCAGGCAAGAAGAGGGATGGAACAGCGTTCCACCCTTCCAATATAAACCTGCGCTGGGCAAAGCCCACTGTGTGCTGGCTTTGCAATCCTCCTGCAGTGCTTCCTGTTCAGCAATTTCATTTGATTGCCATTGGCCAGCTTTAAAACCTGGGGTTTTAATCTGCTCTAAATTGGTGCAGCTCTACTGAAATGCAGTTTTCAGCCTGTGGTCTGTCAATCCCTAGGTCTCTGCAGACTTCTCCAAAAAAAATCTGTGAAAGATAACTAAGAAAAGCAAACCCTAATGTCAGTAGGCCTTAAATTGTCAATACACAGGGATTTTTCCTCCTATAGGCCTATTTGGGGTGCCAAAAAATTAAAATGACTGAAGATCATGAAAAGAGTACTGTTTGGAACTAGCTGAGGGTTTGTTTCTGACTGTTCATTGAGTAAAAAATCAGTTTTGAGGAGAGGAGATGATCCAGGTAGAGTAAGCAAATAGTACAGYTTAGGCTCAAAGTTCTGTGTGGTTTTAGAAAGCAGACTAAAACACTGTCGCATTACCATATATCTATTTATAAGCTGGCCTGGTTGAATAGCAGGAGATAGCAAAATGCAACTGGAATCATTTGAGCATGATATTTGGGAAAAATGTTTTTTCAAATATTTCTTCAGAAGGCCTATGCCTATCTCTCCTAAACTAAAAAATAAGCATTTGATATAATGTTTTAATATACTTTATATATCATAACCTCAGCTAGAAAAAAAAATACACATGTAGTCTCTTACAAACTTCAAAGCAGTGCAAGATCTTTCATTCATTTCCAGTAGTGTCACATGAATTTATCTTTTCCTGAGTTCCAAGAGTTTTGTATATTATATATGTAAGCAGGCMCTAATATGTTCTTCACAATATTTTATTTATTCTTCTCTTAGAAGTGGATAGAAGATGCATATGCTGTTTCACAAAGTATTTTGAGACTTAGCTTTGTCCTGCAGAGCAAGAAAACCTTCAGAAAGAAATTCAGGATTACTGAAGGCAACAGCTTCCTCCAAGATGTCTAAGCAGCTTTCTTGGAGACTGTCACAAATCTTCTTGTGTTTCTTAACTGTAATTTTTAAATATTACTTGATTCTGTAAAACGTTTTGATTTTAAAGATCTGCAAGTTCCAGTGGAATAGGGGTCCATACAAACTTCTTCAAACAGTTCTATTTCTTCGTAGCACTATGATTGCAGCACTGGCTGCTGGGAGAGAGTTGGAGCTAGAGCCAGATACCTAACAAAGGCTGGAGCTGTTTAGATCTCAAATCTAAATTCTCTGTGTTWTCAAACAGATTATTCTTCTGATATTCTCCAGCAACCACAGAAGAAAAAACACAACTCCCTGCTTTGTTACTTGCCCTGARCTTTTCTATTCTGAGACTTCAGGGAGTGTATCCAGTCATTAATAAATAAAACACTTTTTTAAAATGCAACTGTAACCTTACACGGGTAGCAGAACCTGATGTGCTCTACCAGACAAGGGGAAAGCAAGTGAGGCTGCTGCAAGGGGAAAACCATTTTGTCTCTGTGATTCTATGTGTGYTCTGTCTTTAACCTTTCCCCTCTCTGAATATTTGCTACGTGCAAGTGACACGTGTTTCATATAGATCGAAACCACATAGATTACCTATGAGTAGRGAGTACAGTCTGCCATGAAAAGCAGAGGTTTCTGTTACTTCATATCAGCATATGATCTCAGCAGTATCTGGAACATATGCTACTCCCATTGCATTTGCATGTGCATTCATATGTTTTTGTTCCACTCGGGTTATCCTGGAGCCTTAGGGCCTACCCCATTTGCACAYGTTTAAATTAGATGGATGCAAAACCACCATATGAAAATATAATTGTGGAGGAGAGGAAAGGGCACACTCCAGAAATGTGGCTTGTTTTCCTCCTTTCCTGACAATTCTGTGTCTGCATCTGCATTTATATGCCTGTGTTGCTGTCACTGGTTTACCTGCATTTACTTTCAAGACAAACAGTCCCAAAGCTGCATCTTCCAGTACCATTTAAGGCAATTCAAACCAGGGAATATAAGATTCTTCTCTTGTTTGAAATACAGGTGGGGATTCCTATTTTCCTATCCCCTTTATTCAACTYTTTCCACTGTTATATGTGCACTTACAAGCCATTTTCCCCATTACTAACTGGAGCAGTGATGTGTACATGCATGTTGGCTCTGGAGGTTACAGTGAGGCAAACTCATGGTATTTTCTCTTTATGGAGCAGATGCATTGGCAGTTCATAAGTTATTCATGCTCATTGCCCTCAGGGATCCATTTATATAAGCTAGAGAGATRTATTGGGTGCCTGACTATCTCTTCTGCCTTCCTATCAGATGGCCCTCATAACCATAATCGTATCCCAATTTATACTGTGTCGTCATAGCAATGTGCTTTTGAGGGAGAGAATTGCAACTGTTCCCAGTTTTCTCAGGGCAAAAAGGGCCCTGGGGGACTTGAGCTGGTTGCCCCATGTCTCAAGAAGTTCATCCTGGCTCTCTGAAAACCCAAACTAACTCTGTTGTCTGTTGGACCTCTGTTACCCTCTCTGCCAGGCTGTTGGAAATCTCCTGTCAAACACTTAAAACAGCAGAACTTGGCAGATCCCAGCTTGGCTGCTGCAATGCTGGCTCTAAGCATCGACCTTGTCATTAGAAACCAGCCCTTTCCTTAGAGGAAGACGCTGTGTTCAGTATGTTCCACTCAGCTTTTGCCAGTAGTCTGCAGGGAAGGGATGGGTCACAGGTTTTGACATTTCCGTCACAGGACAGAGCTATGGATATCAATTCTTTTGGTTYATTTGATTTGGTTTGGTTTGCCTTTGGTAACAGGCAAACCAATTGATTGAAAACATTATGCTAAACAAATGCATGCTTGGGTGCCTTCTTAATGCCTGTTTGGAGTTAAATGCATCATTCCTTGCGCTTTGTTTACAGTTGGATTTGCCTGCTTTTCTAAATCAGCTGTGGATGTCCAGCTTCTGATTTATATAGAGCCAGAGATGCACTAGTTATCTCTGAGCCTAGTTTTCCTGTGGAAAAGCTCCAGGGAAAGTTGTGGATGTGCTGTTGAATTAATCAGGAGGAGGAAGTGTTCTTGGAAGAAGCAGAACTTCCTTTCATGCAGGATAAGACACGGCCAGCTGCCAAGGGTGGGGAATAGGGATATGATTAAAGATCTCAATAAAGAAGGAAGTGCTTTTCCCTGCAAAGATGATGCATTTTCCTAAAATTTGATTTCCTACATTGCTTGGAAATCAAGTTGTTCCAAACTTCTTTTTGCTTTATCTTCTGCTTCAGTTGCAAATTTTCCCTCTTACTCAGCAGACCAGCCAGTAGAAATGAAATTTCCTTCCTCTTTGAAGCTTGCAGATGCTAGATTTGGAAAGGGCAAATGCAGGAAGAGCACAGGCCATGCTCATTTTTGGCTGCAATTTATTCCCCCCAGTCATGGCTGTGGGAGGGGAACACYATGGTCCTTTCCAGCTTTATTTTCAGTATTTGACCACTGACGTCATCAGAATTTGTTCCACACTCAAATTTAGYCTCATCACCAGTATTTGCTGAAGATCTACAATTAGCAGAGGTACACATGTGTGCCAAGCACTCACAGGGAGAGGGATTTATAGAGACAGCAGTGTATTTCATTACTCCAATCACTCCCAGGTGTTTAAGTGTAATAGGGTTACAGACAGCTCGGTGTTTATACAGCAGCAGGACATGAGTTCTCACCCTCCATGGAAATCCATTTGACTTTGTAGCTGTATGTCCATACATCTAAAGATGTTGGCTTTCCCACCAGACCCCYACAGCCTTGCTCTCGCTGCCTGCACGGATATATTTCCTTTCATTTCCATGCCGAGTGCGTCACCGTTTTTCATAACTCAGTAAATCAGCTCASTCTTTTGATTCCTCCTACCAGTGCAGCTGTACATCAGAGCAGAGCCCCGKGTCCCCCTGCATGGGATGCCAGCTGTGGCAAATGAACAAGGAAGCCACCCGAGTTCTGCACTTCTATTTTCTTAGCTTCTATGTAAAAACATGTATACGAGGGGGCTTTTTTTTTGCCATGCAGATATGCGCCGGAGTGAGCATTGTTTTCATTGATTGTTGCTGCTGTAGCTCTGGAGGCAGCAGCACCGATCCATATGGAAACAAGGTTTCCATAAATCTGTCAGACTTGAGTTCTCTAGCAGAGCCTCATCCGGTTGCTTGCTCCTATTTTCTTTTCCTTGTTTTCAGTTCCTGATTGAGTCAAGTTCAAACAAGCCACTTACTTGGCAGTGATCTTGAAATAAAGGTCTGGTTTAATTGTGCCTCGGGAAGCCTGGGAACATAAGGTTTCCCAACGCATTCAGAAAAAGTATATTCTCAGGTACATGTGCATCTGCTGTCCCACRTCCTCTGGCACACTCAGGGTAGAGCTCTCCCACATGCCTCTTTTTAGCATGTGGGGGCTGAGTGCTTTTCAAAGCCGGGGATTAGACTCTTTCTTCTGTTAAGGAGTGGCTATTAGCATTTGATGCCTTCTGTCCTGCCTGCTGCTTTTATGCTCCATTGGCGCTGTTTCAGAAGTGACATTATCAAGGGATTGAGCGGCTCGAGGGACTGCAAACCAGCGGCAGAGTGCTTCCCCTCCAGGTCAGGAGTTCATCGCTGACCTGGGCTAATACTGCCTGAACATCATTAGCATCTGAAATGGGTTAGGCATCTCCTTCCCAGTCTGTACCAAACAGATATCTCATTGCTCCCCAGCAGGAAGTTTAGCTTTACCAGACACTCTCTCAGGGTGCTGCAAAGACACCCACAGCTAGAAACTGTCCTTTCAGAGATGGTGTCAAGGCAGAGTAGCCAGGCAACGTGAGCATGACATGCATAATATGCCGATGCGTTCTCCACCGTTGCCCCTCTCTATCTGTCACCAGTATCAAACTCTCACAGCCTTGGGCTACAAGGGACATGATGAAGAGTGGGAGACCATGCTAGACTGAGAGGGTTGTTCATAAGCAGAGCCATTTGCAAATAAACTAAATGTCTGCTTTCAATAAAGACATCAGACTTTCACTGCCCATTCCTGTGTTTCTGAGGAAGGTTATCACTGTGAATCAGAAGGAAATTATGCTGATTTGTTGTCACTTTTGGGGATCAGAAGATGGTGTGGCGATAAAATCAAAAAGGATATTTTTTTCTTCATCTGGAGTGAACTGTGTGAAAGAAAATTTGCTTTCCATATGATACAAGATGGTACATAGATACCACATGCCTGACCTGCTCTAAAACCATCTGTCATCAGCTCTAGGCAGCACCCATTTATCTCGGTGGAAGATCTCTGGTTGGTTTAGTGGTCTGTCTGTTTATATTCATAAGCCTGACAGTGCTGCAGCTGGCTTAAACAGCTTATTGGGATTGTTTACTGAACTTTGTTGTTTAATCAGAAATACCRATATGCAATCTAAAAACTCATGGCTTTTCAAAGGCTTTCATGTAAGAATGGCATTGGCATGGAAGTACAAAATCAAGTCTTATGAAGATGCAGCTGAGGGATCTGTCCTTTGCTCTTCACCTTATCTTTGTAGTTTTTCCCTCAGAAATGCAGAGCAGTCTTTGAGTTCTTCAGCTGTGGTGGGTTTATTACGTGACCTTTTTTGTATCTAAGGAGGCTTGCTCATATAATTTCTACAAAGAATTCATATTTCTGGTTCCCTTCTCCTTGGGCAWGCATCAGAGTGTTTAAACCCCATTCCTACAGCTCTTCTGTCCTCCACTCTTCTCTCCAGTACTGACCATTGAACCTAGAGCCAAGCTTCCTCCGTGGTCTGGGTTTATGGAGGTTACTGTGTCTGTGGGGGACCTATCAAGCAAAGTCTGTCCTGAAACCTATCTCTCAGGAAGAAACAGCTGTGGGGAGAGCTTGAGGAACTGCTGGAGAGCCATGTGAGCAGCTACATTACTATTTCCTGGCACACAAGAAGGAAAGGGGTGGAAGAAACCCAAAGGCTTTCTTCAGGCTCTGTCACACATGGCCATACATGGTATGGCTACRCAGACAGCACCACAGCTATTTGGCTTCCCCTTGCCTTTTGCTATAATGCTGTCTCCATGTGCAATATTTGCCTCCCTCCTCAGCTGCCATGCTACTGTTCATTCCSTTTTAATCCTCACTAAAGAGCCCCATTCTCCTGTGATTTCCTCAGGAAATGGAACAAACTTGAGTAAGTTCTTGAGTCCTCTGCTCACCCTCTTCCCCTTCTGTATTCTGCACATCTGCCTGTTGGATTGCAAGTGATTTGTAGAGAGGCTTAGCTTTAGCTGGAGCATTGTGCATTGTCAACTTCATTGTTGTCAGTAAATGCATGCTTTACCTTGGCTTCTTGCTTTCTTCTTTTCCTTTTAAAAATGAAAAATCCCTTGAAGCTCTGAAATAAAACTACAAATCCACAAAGGTTTAACTGCAGTGCCTTAAACAGGTGCTTTATCCACTGTTCTCTTTGAAATGTGGATTCTAGCTTTTGTGACAATCTAACAGCGGTGCTTTGTCCACTGGAGAAAGCCTAATTGCTCCCCATGATGGCAAATAAATCCGTGGAGATTTTCAGGTTAAAATTTGGATTTCAGACTAGCCGCATTGTACGATGCACAGCACTACCTCCACATCAGAGAYTCAAATGCCCAACCAATTTCCTGAAAAAGCAATGTATTTTCTCTTTTTGTTAGTATTTATTTATTTGTTTTATTTAACTGGGGYACTTGTCAAAAGAACATTCATTGGTCCAAAATGGAAATCAGACACTCTACACTGTGAAAAGTTACTCGGGGTATCATTGTGAGAAGCTGGTGTGACCAGAGGGGAGAGGTCAGTTTATTCATCTGGACATTAATCTTGATCTTGGAATATGAATATGTCTTTGGGAACTTCATCAGGACTTAGGGTTAGTTCCTGAGAAGTCTGAAAATTGGCCTCATTTCTCCTTGCGTAAATTCCCCATATGAACACTTGCTCTGTCCACCTTGAGATGGACAGAGTTCCACAGTGAAAAATCAGGCTTTGCACTGAGGCAATGCTTGATTTTAAAGTTCACAGATGTTGTTGGCTTAGGGTCATTTTGAAATTCTCCAAAGGAGCTTGTGTGAGAATATTTAGACAGCACAGGTTTATCTTGAAGCTGATATGAGGAAGCACCTGACCATTAGTCKGACTTGCACCACTCGAGGCAGCTGAAGATAAAGCAGAGACCTGGCAGTCTGGAGACCTGGGCTCTCCTTCATTCTGCAGTGGAACTGAGGTGACAGTGGCCTCAGGTTACATCAAGGGAAGTTTGAATTAGATATTAGGAAAAATTTCTTCACTGAAAGGTTGTCAAGCATTGAAACAGACTGCCCAGAGAGGTGGTTGAGTCACCATCCCTGAAGGGATTTAAAAGATATGTAGATGTCACATTTGGAGACACTGTTTTTTCTGTGCATCAGCTACTTCACATCATTTCCAAAGAAGGCAAGAGGGTGATGGTCACTGTGGGTTTGGGGCTTGCCCTGAATCGGTGCAGAGCTCACTCAGGATTCAGCATGCTGTGAATTTTTGCATGAATAAATTTGGCTTTGTTGCCTGAGTTGATGGACATCACCCACACGTCCTGTCATTGTTTTGGAGCAAGTGCACAGGCTGGCGTGCTGAAGGAATGCTGCATGTCCAGTTTGCTGAGGTGCACAGAGTGTTAAAGGGCTGACACGCAGAGAGCTTGCCCTGCTAATGGACCAGGATTTTTATAGACAGAAGGGATATGCCATTGCTGGAGTGGTAAATCTGTAATGACAGACGTTCGTTCTATATTTGTGAATGACCTGATTTGGCATGCATGCGGTTCATTCTCCTGACAATAATGGAAACATGGTGTGAGACAGACAGAGAAATAAAGCTGTGGTTAAAGTGAAGCTATACATTTATAAATGTTTGGAATCAAAGTATTTTCCCCATTAAATTTCTCGCCTTGTTTAAAAAAAAMCAAAATAAGCCCCTGTTTGAATAGTCTTTGTAAAACTTTCAGCTCTCCTCCTCCTTGTTTTCCCTCCTCCCTCCTCTCCCTCCTATGCTGAAGAGATGAGTGTAAGACATCTGTCAAAGCTGTGGTAGCGTATTTCTGCTGCWCTGTGAGGACCCCAGGAATCTGTCAGAGCATCCCTGGCTGCTGCAGTCCTGTCACTGTGTGATGGCTGCCCCAGAAGGTGAGAGCCAGGCACTGCTGGGACACAGACCACTTTGTCCCAATGTTAATTTGTMCCTGAACTGGAGGGAGGGGAAGGAGAGGTTTCGCGATGGAAAGAGAGAGTTTTACGGGGAAGATACTGGAAAGTTTAGGAAACATTAGCAGAGGCCGTTGTGCCCTTAAAGAGCCCTTGCTTTCTGCTTCACATTTCTTCCTCCCTCCTTCAGGAAAAATTCCTAAACTGCTTTGGCTCAGTACCAACTATTCCTTTGGCCTCCCAGCCAGAAAAGCTTGCTGAGGATGGAGAAACAGCCATACAACAATGATTTTGAGAACTAATAACACATGCATACAGTCCAGCCTTGAATTATATGAAATATGCTGCATAGCTTTCAATCCTTTTTTGTCAGAGACCTTGACTGCTTAAAAGCCTTCCAGTCCCTCTCCTACCTCTCTTGTTCCCCCCAAAATAAAATAAATCCCACACATTTTCTCTCAACTTCCAGTATGTGTGACCATAATTGTGTCTCAGATGCTGGCAGCGTGCCYCAATCTGTCAGCCTCACATGGGAATGAGGAAGGATGCCTGCTGGATYAGTTTGGCTGGGAGGGGAGGATGTGGGGACCAGAGGACACTTGCTCCCACAGCCCCACAGAGGAGTGGGAGGGCACGGTGCTGCCACTTGCCTGGGATGCACACGGCAGGTTGGGATCTGCCCTGGTGGCTGCTTCCTTCTGGGAGAGCTGCTTGGGGCCAGTGGGTACAGCCCACAGCAATTAGTTAAATCAAGGGGCTACACGTGAACTAATTATRTGGGGCATTGTGCTCCAGCAGCCTGCAATTCTTTTACCCTGTGCTCCTACAGATGGGTCCTCCCTTGGTAAATTGAGACACTCTGTGTGTTAGTCATGCTGCTGGGTCAAGGAAAGTGTGGGACTGGGTTTGCAGCTGAGCTAGATGAACCTGCTCGGTACCTGGCCCTATTTCCATGGTCCCTTTTGCTATAGTGAATGACATGGCTATTTACATTAGTTAAAATATACAAAGGTGTGGATCACTCATCTCTCCAGAGAGGATAACTCTTGGAAAGGTGTTGGTGCCTAGGGGAACAGTTATGTCTCCTGATTATGACCCCTAGGAACTGATATGATAGAAAAATCAATTTAATTCTGGAAAAAAMCGTAGACATGGAAGACAACCCGTGGAACTTAATTGCTTGAAATAATTTGAGGCAAGCACAAAATCTGTCAGAGATAACAGTCATATACCAGTGGGGGTGGCATCCTCCTCTAGTTCTTAAGAAACTCAATTTCAATGGATAAGGCTTTCAGAAGGCTGATGCTCAGCAGTGATCAGCAGTGAAATAATTAGTCACTCTTATCATTAAGTGTTAGTACCCACACAACATGAGCCACCAAGTGAGCATTTCTGAGCTCTTACTTCTTCGTGCTTAAGCCAGCTCTTGTATCCACTGGCATGAGAGAAGCCTATTTCTCTCTGGATTGTCCTTCAAAAGCAGGTAGAGGAATAAGGGTTCAGTGTGAGGGATGTGGACGCAGCGTGATGCCATGGCTGGAAGGGAGCAAGTGAACAAGCMGCTGGTGTGCACAGTGAGCGTGATGAGTGTGCAAAACATAAACAGCAGGAGAGATGCTGGAGTTGYGCTGAAGCACAACTTGTTCTCCAAGCCCTTGTTCTCACTCAAAACTTCTAGGCAAACAAGACTCAATTGCTTTTTCCTGCTCCTGCAAAGAGGATGAGGGCTCAGCTCCATAGCAGAATTATGTTATCAGTGGACATTTGTGCCATCATCACTGACATTTTGCCTTGGTTTGCGGTGGATGTGGTAGATCCTGAGTGTGCACAAGGACACTGTTATGCCAGGCACTTCAAAAGTTGSCACTGTTGGGCCAGGCACACCAATGGCCTGAAGAGTTTGCAGCCTAAGGGAGCATCTTTTTCCCCAAGGCCAGCCAAGCAGCGGAWAAGCTTGCTCACAGAGGCTATGAGGTCTCCATCTTCAGAGGTTCCCAAGGCCAGACCGGACAAAGTCCTGAGCAAACTGATCTGATCCYATTGGTGGCCATGATTGAACAAGTGGTTAGACCAGGGGCCTCCCATATTTCATCACCCTGAATTAGGATCCTGTGATACTTATCTGGGGCTGTTTATGTTTTTGTAGAGCACACAAATACTGTGCTCCATCTGATGGTGTTTTTTTTCCTGTGCAGGTCCTTCTGAAGGAAATATTATGCATATGGATGTARGCAGTCTTAGTTTCTTCTCACCTGCATCTTAATGATCCAGGCAGGTTGACATTAATTGGGAACATTTCTTAGAAGTGTTATTTGTTAGTTGTGTGGAACTATTCCCTTAAGCTCATTAAGTCACTACWCACTGTTCCATCCCTCCTCTGACAGAGGCGGAATACAGCAAAGCATTTGTTTTTTTTTCTCTGGTGTGAAGTATGTATTTGCACAGCCTTTTTTTCATTTATCTGCTGATGTTATTTTCTTTCCTCACAAATGGGTTCTTCCTTAACTCTTCATCCTTCTTCCTCCTCACCCTCTCTACCCCCAGATGCCTTCAGTGTCAGGATCGCAGCTCTAAGGCTGCTGGTAGTCTCTTGGCTGTTATAAATCAAGGACTTCCATCACAGCATGATGCCATCACGTGAGCAAATATGATATTGATGATGCTTGCTATTTTTTTTTAAATTAAAATGTTAAAAATGAATCTTTGTGTTRGTTTTGCTTGGCCCAGTTTTTGGAAGTGTGGGGGTCAAAAAGATGGCTCCTGTGAGAAGCTTCTGGAGGTTTCCACCATGTCTGGCAGAGCCCATTGCTGTTGGCTCTGAGGATGATGGACATGCCACTGACCAAACCTGGGCCAATTTGATATAGTGGTTACACCTCTGTGAAAACATATTTAAGAAGAAATCAAAACAAAGGTGATAG
>NW_026623283.1:2081234-2121680 GCF_030028575.1 Malurus melanocephalus
AAATTCACTTTGTAACTTAAGTGGAGCCTGTTTAGTCCATCAAGCATTTCCTCCCTGTTCCTTGTCTCAACTCATGAACCCTTTTGTAATTTTTTTTTCTTTTCCCTTCACTCTTCTCTGCCCRGTGGTGGTGGGGGACAGYGAGTGAGCAGGTSTTGTGGGTGCCTGGYTTTYGACCAGCATTCTAAACCATGACAATCTTTTAGGAGGCTTTTTACATATTAATGTGTGGTAATTTGAATATGCGCTAATACTTTTTGCATTTGGAATGCTTAATTGATAAAGATTATGTGGATAAAGATCTATAATTAACTGATAAACATTAAAACATTAACAGATAAAGATTTATATTGTTCCTGAGAAAAATTATAAGAGTTTTGCCTCTCTGCTGYACCCTTCTAATGAGAGATAAAGGAAGAAAAATAAGAATATGGCATTTAGTGCAGCATAAATGTAACTTGCTTCATTATGCTGTTGCTGAATTGAGGTAATTAAACTTYACACAAACTCTTAAAAATTATTTTTGAAAGAGACAGAAGTTCATTTCAGCCTAATTGTAATACTTTATTTTTGGGACCTAGCATTGCCATAATCAAGGATCAAAGCAGACAGATGGTTTTCCTTCATCTAGAAATTGGCGGACACCACAACTTGCATAACAAAAGATCAGAGATTAAAGGCTGTGCAGTCTGTCTTCATGAGACTAAAAATTTGCTCACACATGAGGAAGTCCATCAAAGCTTGTCTGAAAGTTGTATGTGACAGGAAATACACTAATTTTACAGGCAGAGTGGTTAAACAGATTTTYCTACCAAATCAAAAATATAAGGAAAGTGAGAGCCAGATCCACCCACCTGTTGAAATTCAGTGGAAACACACCCCTTGATCTGCATCTGGGAATAGTCCATCACTGCAGATCTCACCCCTCCTGATCCCATCCTGGACTCACCAGACTTTGCTGTCACTCWGCCAAGGAGGCTGCAGCCCTTGACTCCAAAGGGCTAAGGGGCTGGCTCACTGCTACCTGTTTGCTGTCAGTGGCGCACTGAACCTTCCTTATTATTGTGCCAGTGCCAAATCCAGCCTACATTTTAAAACAGATCTTGTGTGCCACTGTTTTSAACCATTGATGTTTTCTTTTTCTCAGCTTTTTTAAAAGGCTGTCTTGAATCAGTGCTCCTGCAGAACAGTGCTGAGGTGTAATGATCAGTGTAGTGTGAYGGTGTTGCTCCTTTAGCCTCTGTGCACTAGGTATTTGCAGTGTGGAATGTATTTATGATCACTTCTCCCAATGGAAAGACAGAACAATTATTAGTTAATGTATGAACTATTTTACGAGGTTTTTCTTAAAAATTGAGTCTTTTGCTGTGATAATCTACTCCTCAGTCAAGGCTTTGGCCTTCATCTAGGTGAGTGCACTATCTCTCACAAGCTATGCTTCAACATTAAATTCATGCCTTCATGCTTCTGAATACTTGCCTGAGTCTTTAATCAGCTACAATGCTTGTGGAATACCAGTGTAATCCCCAAGGTCTCAGAAWTTTTTTTAAATGGAAGACATCTTACCTCTCCACCTGTACCCTGTTTTGTAAGGGAACAGGACTGTCTCGTTAGCACAGAACCAGTTTGATTTCAACACACYGGGATGTGATGCTGCTGATCTTTTATCCACACAGAAGGGTGGTTAAGTATTGGCATGGCCTGCCCACGGTGGTGGAGTCACCATCTCTGGAAGTGTCCAAGAAATGGCTGGAGGTGGTACTTACTGCTATGGTTATGTTGGCACACTGGTGTTCAGTCAAAGGTTGGACTCCCTGATCTTAGAGGCCTTTTCCAACCTTAATGATCTTGTGATACTATGACTGGTCTCATCCAGTCTTTCATGTCTTAACAGCAATCATCATCTTCACCAATTCCCCTTCCCATCACAGCCTTGCCTAGGAAGGCCAGCAGTGTTCAGGCAAATGCCATTGGAGCATTCCAGCCCTTCTTGAAGGCATCTCTGGTGACTTCTACAGTGTGGTGGGACTCGTCTGTGCTGCTGGTCTCTCTGACTTCAGGCTCAYCTGCAAAGAGAAGGGGCCTTCCAACATGAACAGAATAAACAGAAGTGTGAAAACTGTGTGATTGTATCCAAATTGTGTGATTGTATCCAAAGCAGTCAGAACTAGGATTTCAGCGTATCTGAACGCAAAACATGGGCACACTTCCCCTGGAGTTTAGGCTCTCTACTGTCAAAGGAGCACARCTCAAACTCCTTTCATTTAATTTCTTAAAACTAAAAAAAACATCTACTTGCCTTAAAACATTATTGTGGCATGACTAATTTTACCTAGATTTTTTTTTGTATGTCTAACTTTTCTAAGAAATGAGATCCAAAACAGGCAGCTATGTTACCTTTTATCTGCCTACCTGTGCTTCAAAACGGCAACCTATATAGGCACACTCAAGTTTAGCTTTCCCTGGCTCCACTGGCTGGAGTAACTTTAGTTGGAGAAATTGCTTTAGGAAATGTTGATTTAAAAAAAAAAAAAAGAGATCAGTCATACTGCTCTGCTAATTACATTTGCCATATTAATGGCACAGAATGTTCATTTTCAGGCTCTGTTGGAAAGATTACCCAGAGAGGTGTTATCCTCTCAGCAWAGTGTCAGATGTCACCCTGTGGGATATTAAAGCCAAGTCAAGATTGTGCTGAAAAATATTTTTTTTTCCTTCTGTACAGTAACACATACAGCATTAGATTGCATTAAAAGAAATGCCTTTGCAGAAGAAATTTTAATGTGGGCTGCCAAATGGGAAAGATTTTCCACAGTTCACTGTTAATGTAAGACCTCAGCTCTTGTGGAACATGCTGTCCTTTAATGAACAGCTCCTTAATGAGAGCAGAGAATCAGGGCTTCACATCTAGGCAAATGACAGCAAAGTTTGGAAGGTGTTGCTTCTGTTTTTCTTTCTTATTCTTTTTAATGCAAGCACTAATTGGCCTTAAATAAATGTGAGTAGAACACAATAGATTTATGATATTTTTTGTGAGGCAAAACTAGATCCCAGGCGCTCAGAGAAACAGACTCCCCTTTTATGAGGTAATTATGATTTAGTGTTTACTCTCTCCCTGTTGAGTCTGTGGGTTGCCTTTAAAGTGGCTCTGGGATGAATGTCAGAAGTGGAATTTACCTTTTCAACATGTAAAATGTAGAAGACATTTATTATTTTTGTGAGTAATATTTCTTCTCTCCTGCCACATTGGCTGGGTTTTTTTYCCTGAAAAAACACCTATAAATTATCCCCAGTGGATAGGTTGCTGCATCATCAGAAAATGACTGTTTTGGAAAAGTTTGGGAAAGTTTCTAAAAGTCCAGRTCTCTCTTCTAGTAGCAGCAACAGTCCTCCAAGGTTCACTTCAGTCTTCCAATTGGAAATCAAGTGTTAGTTGATTCAAAAGGATGTAAATTAAATATGGAAAGTGACACCGCACACAGGCTTGCCTTCAGGTCTGTTTCCTGTTTTTGGGAGAAGGCTCGGGAGCAGACTCCCTTTGGGGTTTAATTTCACAGGGCTGTGACCCAGCTCCAGGATTGCAGTGAGAGCTCATTCTGCCACAAAGCACCAAATCAGCAATGTTGCTCTGGAAGTACAGCTGGACAGTTTGCTACCAGCTCTCAACCTGACCTTTTCCAGAGGTCCTGGGAAATGAGGCATATCTCTCCCTCTTGCACCTTCTGTTCTTTGTTCATTCAATTATCCTGCACATTCAGCAGCCCACCTGAATGGCATGCAGGAGCCGTGTGCTCAGTAAATCCAGCACCTCACTAGTGTCTGAGCAACTCTCAGACATCCTTCCAAAAAAAGTCTCCTTATTGCTAATTTCATACCTGCGCAATTTATTTTTTAAGCCATTTTCCCTTTTCTTCCCTGATACCAAACTCAGAAACATTGAGTGGGATTTAGGAATGGTTTAGGGGGAAAAAACACCAAATAATGAAAAATACAGAAATTGCAAACAATTACAATAGCATGGCAATGCACACCATGTACTTCAGCTGCAGTGCAAGATGGACTGTGGGCTAACTGTGAATTTGAAAGAGCTGCAGGAGTCCAAGTCATTATTCATAAAGTCTGAGAGATTTCCTTTGCTCTGAACAGCCTGGCTTAGTGAAGTGTGCCCTGCCCATGGAAGGGAGGTTGGAACTAGATGATCTTTAAGGTCCCTTCCAACCCAAATCCTTCTGCATTTCTGTGATCTCCAAAAGCCCAATGGCATTAAAAAAGTGTGTTTAAACCCATAAAAACTCCAGAAAAGSTATTATCCTCAGAAACAAAGGTAGAGACGTAAAGAACAAGAAAAATGGTGAATCTGCATCAGCTCTTAGTTGTAGCAGAGGATGAATCKAATGTAGATCAATAAACTGAAACACTGATTCATTAAAACTCAGCATAAAATTCAAAGTGGTTTATCCAGGAAGATAACTGATTAAAGACATTGATTAAAAAAATGTGCTCAGTGCATCTGGAGGATGAAAGTCGGAGCTCTTTCCCGCTATACTCTGGTAGTATTTGGCAGAAGCAAATTGAAATTTGCACGGTATTGCTACAAACAACTGCAGGTGATCAACTGASCTGAAGGAAGGCTCTTGGAAATCCACACCACAAAGAACCTTTATCCCTTCAGAGGATATCAGATGCAAATACAGAAGACATTTATTATCCCTTCAGTGCCAGGACTCAAGGGCGCAAAGCACAACCCAGCTTACATATTGTAGGGTGATGATGCTGGCTGCCACCCACAAACCCCGAGGGTGCTGCAGGCCTACGTGACCTACGTGAGCCACATAGCTCTCCAGTAAAAGGGCAAGGATGGCTTCCAGCATTTTCAGTATTACAAGCCTTGGTGATCCTCAGGAACACACTTATCCATCTATCTCACCCAGGTGATTTGCATCCACACGCTCAAGTTGCGTTTTTGCCACCACCCCAGTTGTGCAAGCACCAACCTGAGGAATGATTACTAATTCTGAAATGTTTTATTTACAGCAAACAATGATGCAATTAACTTGGAGTGATGGACAAGCAAACAGGACACCAGTCAAGCAAGTTTTTGGCAGAGTTTCAACATCTGATGTGTCTTAGAAGACATTTTTGCTGCATGAGAGTTGATAACCAGCAGGACAATTAATGGTGTTTGGAAAGCCACACTCGCAGGAGCACACTCGCAGATCTGGAGGATCTGAGGAATAAGGTTATGGTGTACCTCAAAGAGATAGTCTTGGATGAAAACTGCATTTGATGAAAGAAAAGAGAAGACTATTGAACAGACTTACCTGAGGCTGAATCCACTGAAGGAGGGCAGGAGACAGAAGGCATTACAAATGTGGAATGACAGTGAAAAGTTAAAAATCTTTCTAAATTGTTACAGAAGACCTATAGCTAATTCCCTTTGTGTTAGAAATAGATCTGAACATAAACTGAAGCTTGACTATAAAGATCACCAATGTTACTGCAGTTTATCAAGAAATGTATGAACACAAAAAGTAAGCTAAGTAATTAACTTCATGTTTTGTTTTGTTTTTGTTTTTGTTTTTGTTTTTTTTTGTTGTTGTTTTGTTTTTTGTTTTTCTTTTAAGAATGCACTGACCCCTGGAGTTATCTCTCCTGTTTTAAGTGGAATTCAACCTGTTGCACCTGAAGCTGTTTTGCTTCCCTGCTACTACACCATCTGTGCCTGATGATGACCCAGATGACATTTATTGCCATCCTACTTCAGCACCCAGTAGTTTTAATGGTATCTTTGCCATCTGTCTGCAATATGTGTATACATTATATTTCTTTCAGGTACATTATTACTACCCTGTATTTATTCTTATACCATTTCAGTGGCTTATAATTAACCATTGTGTTCATACTACCTTTTCTTTCAATATATTTCTATGGTGATAAATGTGTATGGGATGCATTGGGGAGTTTGGTGAAAGGAGTTGAAATATATTTCCCTTACTTCCTGTAGAAATAACAGTTTGCAAATGGTGGCTTTGCTATGATGGAKTTCCCTTAGAGGGCATGTATCAGTACTGTGCAGGGAGTGCTGTATCCTAAACCCAGCAAAACCCACCCTTACCCAGCATTCTCCCTCACCTCTTCCTGGTAAACTATAATTATTTGAAATTTCTGGAAATGTTGACACTGTGGGAGAAAGAAAGATCTCATGTGCTTTTTCCTGTCTCCTTCCCTATTTGGATGCAAGGGGAGAAAATGGAAAGCTACAGTTGTTGCTTGTTTTAAACAAATAATCGKTTTTTTATTCCCCAAACAGTGTGTACTGTATTCCATATATTTAGCAGTGCAGTATAAAATAGTACACTAATGCAGTTCAGAGGTATTTTTAGTCACTAAAATAAGGAAAGGGAAAATAAAATCCTGAAAATAGAAAGTATTATAAGATTCATATACAAACAAGAAAAGCAAGGGTATTTCATAGAAAGCTAATAATGTAGCTACTATAAACCCTCAGGTTTCTACTGAATAATTCTGGAAAATCAGCATGATGTTCACTGGTACACTTTTGCATGTTGTTGTTACTTTAGTTAGTGTAGCATCATATTAAGAATCAGCCTTAAATTTCATCTGAGTCATATAGGAATTGGAATGGCAATATAACAGGATTTTGGAAAAAAAACCCTTCAATTTGATGGGGTAACCATAAAAAATAATAACTGAACCTGCAGCAGGAAAATCTAATTTCAAACCATATTCTAAATATCTCTTCAGTGACTACACTGTGATAGCATATTTCACATAGTACTTTTTTTCATTTTTTTCTAAAATTTACCTTTATTTCTGCATTAAGCCCAAGGCAGGCACAGGTAGAGAGGAGAAAAGAGAGTGAATATTTTCTCAAAACCACCTTTTGCTGCTGGCTTTGACATCTATAGCCCGGGTAGGATAGATACAAACAGGCCAGTGAAACTGAATTATGGCCAGAGGACAAGGAAGAACATTCTCCTGAATGCTTAGGACTCAACATATTTACTGTTTGGCAAAAGTGAATATTTAGTGAAAAATAAATAAATAAATAAATAAAAAGAGGATCTTAGATGCAGTTTCAATAAAGGCAGCTCATCCAGCTGGAAAGAAGGCTGTCTTCATCATGCACATGGCTGAAGAGGTGACAGGCCCAGCAGCAGAACACAACGAGTTGCATGTGCAAAAGACTAACACAGGGAGTCAGGAGAGCTTTGGGAGCCAGGTAGTGCATTTTGAGATATACAAAAAGGTGTGGTGAACCTGATAGGGATAAAAATKATGAGCATGTAGTCTTGTGTGTGAAGGAACCCTTTTTGTAGTTACAGTAAACTTTAAATTTTGGAATATCCTTTCAGAAGAATCTCAGAATATAATTGTAGTACCTAAACAAGAAACCAATAGCTGCAAACAGGGTAAGTCAAGAACAGAGTTTAAAGTTCTATAATTTTTGCACAAAAAAAAATTAAAACAAATCTTAGAGGCCAAATTAAAGCAACTATATGTATTGGTTTTGTCCTTGCTTGGCCAACTAAGCCTGMAAAGTTGAACCTTCCAGACAAGCACATCAGACTACCATTTTAACAATGGTCTAAAAAAGGCAGGCTATATTTTAGGAAACGTAACTGAGAACAAATATTAGAATGGCTTTATGCATTTAGGCAATGTGTTTCATGAGGGAGTGATGAGCATGGAGAGAAAGGACAGCGTCCCTGTGTAACTAGAGCCAAACAATGTCACTCCTAAGAAAACATGTGTGATTGAATTTTCAATAGCACTTAAGAAGGTAAGACAAGACCTTGAGAATAATTACTTTTGATGGTTTTATTCCCCAAACAAGCAAGGAATTAAAAAAAAAAAAAAGAAAAAATAACATTGAACAGAATTTTAACTTTTTTTTTCTCTACTTGCTAAACCAAACTCTGGAAACAAACCATGGGACAAGAAACCTTTGGTAAAACTCCAGACCCAGCACTTGACACTTGTTGGAAATCAAAAGGAAATATCAGAAGCTTGACTTGCCCTGCACGTGGGGAAAATTTGAAACCATGTTTGTAATTTTTGAGAAATCTGCTCCAGCCATCAGGCTAGGCAGCCAGGAGGGCAAACCATGTCCTGGGGTGCCTCAGGCACAGCATAACAGCCGGGCAAGGGAGGGGATTGTCCCGCCCTGCTCTGCATTAGGGCAGCTTCACTAGAGTGCTGGGGGCAGTTTTGGGTGCCACAATATAAAAAAGACATTGAGCTGTTAGAGATCATCCAAAGGAGGGCCATAAGGATGACGAAAGGCCTGAGGGGAAGCCGTGTGAGGAGTGACTGAGGTCACTTGGTCTGTTCAGCCTGGAGAGGAGGAGACTGAGGAGAGACCTCAGTGCAGTTACAACTTCCTTGTGAGGGGGAGAGGAGGGGCAGGTACCGATCTCTTCTCTCTGGTGACAGGTGACAAGATTTGAGAAAATGGCATGAGGCTGAGTCAGGGGAGGTTTGTGTATCAGGAAAACAGGCATGAATAGGCAAATAAAGTTCCTGCTGCTCTGATAACAGGAGTTCTATAGAGACAGACTTCGGCATTATGCAATAAATACACTCCCTTCAGGAATGATGTCAGATATTTGGAATATTCTGCCAGGCAGAGAGTAACTGAGGTGAGCTTGCCAATTTTTCTATGCTACTTTTAAAGATAATTTGCTCTGGAAGTTCCCAAAACATTTTCACTGTCTGACTCCGGGACTGTGTGAAATAAAATCAGGGGATTTTTATTCATTACTGATTTTCCATCAGGGATAATTAACTTCGTAACCTCCCCAAGCCTGCATGCATGAGTGTGTGTGTCTTTCCTCCTCATAAGCCAACATCCCTGATACATAGATAATTTATGAAAACAGAGTAGACGCTTTTTAATAATTAAGTAATAGATAATAGGAGTGGACATTTTCCAACAATGTACAGTGGCTTTGAAGTAGAATACAGCACTGAAAGATTAGTGGCTGTAGATAAATTACATTTCAAAAAAAGAAAACCTGAAGAAAGCTGCTACACTTACACTGTGTTATTAAGTAAATTAAAACACTGAAATGGTTCTTTTCATTTTGAAATGYGTGCACTTCATTGCAGTAACATGTGAGCAATAGTCCTGTGGCAAAAAGCCAGTTGACTGCCCCAGACTAAATCACATAGCATCAACACGGCCCATTCTCTCTAAATTACAGGGCAAACAATAACACAGGTGAAATTAGCCGCGGCTGTAATTATACAGCAGAATTGTACCGAGGACGCAGAATGATAAACGGCAAACGCAGAGCATGTTGTGTCATATCATGTAATCTCTCCTGCTGCAGAGTTGAAAAACAAAGGGAGAGTTGTGCCTTGTTTGTCTAACATGTTCTATATCACAAATTAGAAATCCTTCCTAATTAAGATATTGTTAAATTTCCTCTGTTAACAATTTTTTAACAATGTTAATTAGTGATCATTGATGACATTTTAACAATGTTAATTAGTGATCATTGTTCATCTAACAGACGATTAGGGTGATTTGCGCTGCAGTTCTCAGGCGCAGAAGTGCATCCCAGAGTCTTCCTGCCTTTTTACCCCCAGGCTGCTTGAGCTGAGGGAGGGCATCTGGGAATGCTAATGCAATACATAGCCACTCATTTAGCAGAAGCATTGCAAGGAAAATCATGTCTGGCTTATGAACCTTTAATAGTTGGAAACAGCTGTAGCTTCACAAGGGTGTTCTCATCATACAAGTGCTCCATGAGGTCACTTAGGCCATTTTTAAACTAATGTAATATAATACAATACTAGAGGCACATGGACATTCATTTCCCACTATTCCATTAATTCTCATCTAGCTGCGCAGTTGGCAGTGGCTCTCAGAGGCCTGAGATTGTGGTGTCATCTCACCCCGGCCATTTTCTGGTTTTTGTGTGGGTGACAGTACTAGCAGCAGCAGCAGTGCCTGCTGTGACTCGCGTCCCTGATGCCTTTGTGAAAACTGGGACCAAAAATATCAGAACGAGAACCACTGTCCTATTTACAACGCCAGCCTTGAGAGCTGCATTATCACTTTGATTTGTAAGAAACGTCCCTGAGAAAGAAGGATGTTAGCATCAAGGTTATGAAGGAGCTTGAGAAATCAGCTTGTCAGTTAGACCACAGGAGYGTAGAAATGGGACTGCATTTCCTGGCAGAGACAAGTGGAGGGCTACAGCTCTGACAGGCTCGATGCACACTTCCTCTCCACAGTGGTCAAAGCATTATCTCTGGCTGGAGCCAAAAGACCTCTCTCCTACCCAAGAACTACAGGGGAAGTTGGGTTAAGTGCTAATTCAATTAAAAACAAACAAAACAACCAACAAAAAAAAACAGACTTGCACTGAGGAAGATGGACAGTCTGGAGGTTGAGCAGTGGGATAATATTATTTGAGGCACCTCCTGCTGCTGTCCTACTGCCCAGTGATAGCMCTGGGGCAATCAGAGGCAGGGCCACCACACAAGCATTGCGCACTAACACCATTGGGGCACCAGCAGCTGTCCTGCTGCAGAATAGGTTAGACAGCCTGGGTGATAAGGTACCAATGTGCTGTGTGTATCAGCACTCTTACAGTGGGCACTGATAGGGGACCACCAGGGTAGCTGGGCACTGTGAAAGGCCCTCAGCATGGATTTTACTCCTGGGGGTGTTACCACACTTACCGCAGCACTTAGCAAGAGGTATAAAGGCATTTTTCCTGTGAGCCATGACTCAGTAAACACGCTCAAACACTGCTGCATTACAGTTCTGTTTCTCATTTTATATTTCTTTACTGCTGTGAATATCTGCTGTCCGCCTATAGCTCAGTTATGTAAATTTATCCATCTTTTCTTCGTATCTGTAGTTTATACCTTCTGTGATATGAGCACTGAATTGTTTGCATGTTGCTATACATAAATGTTTCTGCAGAAAATGGTAGATGGAAACGAGTGCCAGAAACCACGTAACATGTTCTAAATGTTAAATGCAGATTTCACTGATAATGCAGGCATGACATAACAGACATGTTCTTGCGTTGTCCAGGTTAGCGGATGGCATTGATATGATTACATTATAAGACTGAGCCATTAATCCCTCCTTTTCCTGATTCTTATTGACAGAATTGGAGTGTAAACTAACACTAACCTACTCGGTTCCAGCTGCATTCTCATGAATATGCATGCATCAGTCCATCAAATTAACATTTATAAAATGCCCTTCATTCAAGGACCTCAGAATGCAAGAGGCAATCAATAYAAAAATGAAATTGTTAAGCTTAATTTGGTAAGAAATTTTCAGCTTAGGAATTCCAAGATTTTTCTACTGGTGCTTTCTACAGCTGGAGCAGCGTGGGATACACCTGAGTTATGTCTTTCACCTCGCCACTTGGTCTTGTGGTTTGCGTGCAAATCTAAGTGCTGAKAGAAGCAAAGGATTAGTAGCACTTGCTGGAATAAAGCTCTGTACCTGTTTTTGCAGCAAAGTAGTGATCTTTTTCCTCACCATTTCCTGGGGATGGCTGTATGTACAGCTTCCAGCTACTAAAACAGGTAGCAGTTTAGAGAGGCCACTAAATGGCTGCAGGGAAGGCAGCCACTTATCTCACTTTATGCACAGAAATCAGTCACCAACCTTTGGAGAAGAAGCCAAATGTGCCATTTGTTGTGACAGTGACATGTTCCCAGTTTTCCAAGTCAAGAACCCCCAACTGGTAAACAAAAGTCATGTTTTACAGAGGAAATGCATTTCAATACTGCAGGGCTCATCTATGGCAGGTTTGGGCAGAAGTATCTAGCTTTAAACATCCATGTTTTTTGAGGTTAGAGMGTGAACTGATAAATACTTGCTTTGATTTCTAAGTATCTTCTTGTCATAGAAAATTTTATTACCGTTTGTATTATGGATTGTGATTGTCAGACCCAGATATGAAAGTCAAAATACATTTTGACTTCCATGGGGACAGATGGAAATTGTAAATGGATTTTCACCTTTAAAAAATGACCAATCTCATTGTTAAATTAGATTAATTTGCTCTGTTGTTATGACTTTGCTGTGTTCTAGATTCCAAGTAACTGTGATTTCCAAAACAGAAGTAGCTATCCCTAAGGAAAAGCGTAAATGTTTTGTGAAGATGATGCTGACAATATGCTAGCTGTGGGGGAGTGGGCTATAATTAGAGATCCATTTGTACCCCGTAATTTTCTGTTATCGTCTGTAAGTGACAGTAAAGTGTGCTGCATTTCCACCATACTGTGGATTTACACATTTACTGACTCTTTGAATCTTCACACTCCTAAAGCCAGTTGTTTCTGGCATCATTAGGTGACTCATTTCTAAGCAGAATATTCTCAAGACCGGAAACACAGGACACCTCAGCRGTAGAGAAAGGCTAAAAATTCTCTTTTTGTTCAGACTAGCTGACTTTGTTTGCTGGCCAGAAGTCGTCAGGAAGCATCACTTACATAGCACCTCTCTGACCACTGTCTTGTGTTGTGATACTAAACCAGGCTTTGCTGGCATTTGGCAAAGGTAGCAACAAAAGGTTACTAGCAAAGGATGAAAAAGGTTCCTCAGTATTTGATCTGCTTCTTCTGTATTTCCTAATGTACACCTGCTCCTGAAAATCTGTTGGACTCTCTTCCTAAGGTTTGGAGATTGCTGAGCCTGAAGGGGTTGAAGAGCAGGACAAGGGAACACCACCCCCCCCCCCCCCCCTCTTTTTTTTTTTTTTTTTTTTAAGAGTATCTATCTCTCCTATTTATCTGCTTTTATGAAAGAAAGGCAAATACCATCTGTGCAGATATGTGCAGATACTTTTCGAGGTTACRCTYAGGGCAGATCAAGCAGACTGGGAGTAAAATCATCATAGATCTGCCAGATCTAGGTATTTTAGTGACTTGAGCTGTGKGGATGCAGCAGTGGAAATGTAACAYGGAGCAGTCAGCACTGGTTAAATACCAGCAGACAGGTTGCTGGCTGGCAGGGTGAATTGAAGCTTCCCCTGACACGTGCAGTTCCACTGGGCAGTTCCACTCCCATGCAAAACATTCAACTTAAGTGGAATTAGTTGCTTTCACTAAAAGSTAATAAAGTCATTAAAAAATAGATTAAACCAAAACCAAAAAACTACAAGACACAAAAAACAAATCCCAAAAGATCCAGCCCAACCCAAAATATGTTGGTGCAAGTAACTTGCACATTGCAGTACTTCGTGATAAAGCTTACATTCTTGATCATTCTCCAGCTGGAGCATAAAGGAAAAAAAAAAACACAGGAAAAAATGCAGCATTTAGATCCACATCGTGGGGAGAAATATTGATAAATGGTCAAGAAAATTCCAGTAGATGTGTGTATTTGTTTTCTTAAGCGGGGCTAGATAAATAGTGTAATGTAAGAAATCTATATCTGCTATTTGCTGTTTGGACAGAGAGCTACATCTCCTTCTAAATTCCAYTTTTAATCAGTGGAAGCTGTACCTCATAGCACAAACACAAGATGTTATTCTGTGTTTTTATATTTAATGCTAGATACATAAAATCTCTAAAACATAAGAAGCCAGCTTGAACCACACAGTTGTGTTGTTTGCTCTCCCCTGTTCTTTCTTCTCTCTTGGCTTTGAAGGCTGTTGCTTGGGAAAACATGTGGAACATTCTTTCTGAATTAATTCTGCTGTTTTACATTGAATGAATTTATGGGTGGGTAATTATGTTCCAATTCTTCCCAAGTGGCCCCCTCCTGTTCTTCTTCTGCTCTGCTCCATCTTCCTCAGCTTCACTACACTCTTCCACTCAGTTCCCTCCCTTATTTTCTCACCAGTTTTTATCTCTTCAGATCCCACTGTTACTTTGTTCACCCTTCATGATTTCTTAGTGTCCCACCTTACAGCAGTGATGTAAGAGCCTCCACGCGTGATGCCTCCTCTTCCAACATCTTGCCCTGGCCTGTTTCCAGCTCCCTCACTCTCTCTGTTGTCCTTTCTCTGCTTATTTTTTCTTTCTTCTCTTAAGTTTCCTTTCTTCTGCTCTCACACATGAAATTCAGCTAGAGACTCCCTGCTTTATCAGGAAGGCAGGTACTTTAGGAAGGCCCTAGTTAGCTTTATGGTCCATGGGCTGCCTGGCATCAGCCCGTAATAGGCTTTACCAAGACACAAAATTAAAATGTAGCATGGAAATATTCAGTCCATCATGTTATTATGTAAAGTGTCATCTAGTGGCTCATCTTATCAAGAAAATTGCCCAGCACCATCACAGTTTTCTYCAGTCTTTACAGTCTGGTCATTGCCTCATTTTCAGACAGGAAGGGTTTTCTTAAACAATAAAACTATCCATAATGAGTCTGCTCTCTAAATTATACTCAGGCATGCAATCTCTCACTCTAATTTTGAACCTGATTGTCTAAATGAAGGCACCCAGTTCTAAGTTTTAATTTTCAGGCAGGCACTTATGCACCCAAACACCCATTTCATTCTCCTAAGTGCCGGTGTGAGTACTACAGCACAGCAGGCGAATGGGCACCCCCRGCTGTCCTGGGAAGTTCAGGAGCGTTGTTCTGTCTCGCTGAGTGCAATTGTGGCTCCGTTCATYGTCCTGTGCCACCAGCTCTGTCCTCTGTGGAGCTGCTGCTCCTCCAGCAGAGCCCATSGCTTGGCTGGGTGCTGGACATGTGTCCCTGCTGTCCCTCAGAGCGACAGGCTCCACTGTCCCATCCCACACKGCAGACCCTGGGGTTGTTTAACGGGAATGAGACAAACTGGAAGGTGACTGGAAGACAACACGAGTGCTTTTSGCTTTGCGGCTGTTAGGAAAATTAATCCACAAGCACCAGAGGTTTATGTCCAAAAAAGAGACAGAGGAGTCCCGCAACTTTATTCATGAATAAAGGGAGAGGTCATGGGCATTTCCCATGCGGTCTCTCAAATTCATAGAGGATGCAGCCTCCTTTTATCCTGATTTCCCGGCCGCGGTTCCCTCTCTCTTTCTCCATTGGCTGAGGTACTTGAAAGTTACAGGCTCCCCGAAACGCCTGATCAAACCCCCCCTTCTCCTTTCACGGCGAAGTTGCCACCTTTGGGGCCCCGCAGCCCATGAGAGATTATCTCACCCAGGAGCAGCGGGATTGGGGCCCGCAGCCTGAAGGAATGATGGTGAGAGGCCTGAAGGTGCCAATGGAATAACCTCTCCAGCACCGCCCCGGCTGCTTTGCTCGCTGGATTCCAACCGGGATTGCAGGAACGGCCCTGTCTGGAGCAGGTGGCCGGCAGAGGAGCACGGCAGGCAGGGGATGCCCCGAAACAGCCCCAAAACGAAGCTGGAAAGCGCCCGGGTCCCACGCAGCAGCGCGGACGCTCCCGCCTCAGCACAACGCGGCTTTGGGAGACACGCAGGCGGCCGTGCCGTGGAAGAAATCATATTCTTTGTTCCCCAGTTTAATGGAAGCCTCCTCCAAAGCACCCAGTGGCTGATTTAAATCACAATAAGGCGCTGACTCCGGCTCACAAAAAAAAAAACAAAAAAAAAACAACCAAGGAAACAGACATTTATGGTTTAAATCTGGTCTGACACCCGACCTTAACTGTGACTGCTGTGCCAGCAAATAGCAACAACAAAAAAAAGGCTCCCTTTAAAGCCTGTTCTTGTTAACGCGGAGTGTTAGATATAACTGTGAAATTCCGGCTTTTGTGGGGTTAATTGCATAACTTTGCTGTGCTTTAACAAGATGTTTTGTAGCTGAATAGCTGTGATTTCCTTTGTTTCTTTCTGTGGGCCGAAGGTAGTTTAAGAGGGGAAATTAGCCATTTAATTATTATGAGTGCAGGAGAAGTAAAAAGACCATATGGTTTGCTGTTGAAATTAGTCACAAGAAACTTTTTTTTTTTTTTTTTAATAATATGTGATATTTTTAACAAGCAGATGTGAAGCCACAGCGTCTCCCACAAGAGCTTTGCCAGGCTTATCTATTGTATCAAGTGCTGCAGGGGGGTATTTTTAGCACAGGGGGTCGTTTGGTGGAGGAAGAGGGTAAGGAGGAGTGGTGGCAAGGCAGGCTGGAGGCACAGCTAATGGGAGGGGACGGACAGCAGGGACCAGCCCCTGATAGAAGCACGGTGGCTGTTCTTGTGTGGGACTCCAGCCCTGGCAGTGACACAGAGCCCAGACCTGTGCTGCAGGGTATTTGCTCTGCTCCTTGCTGTCTTGAGCACCTGAGCCTGGCTGCTGCTCGTGCCCCAGCAGGTATCCTTCAAAAAGGCCTTTTGGCTTGCCTCCTGTCCTGATTCCCCCTCCAGATCCTCACAGGCAGCCCTGAAGCCTTTTTTCTGTCTTTCCACGACTCAGTCACCATTCCAGGCCAGACACCAGCACAGCGGGATTGTGGTGGCATTCCAGGAGGCACTTGCTTTCCCAAATTACAGTTTAAAAGCAGCAGTAGGAGCCCTGTGAGCACTCAACAGCATTGCTCAACAAGGGAAAATGCAGCCCGTGGGGCCAGGCGAGATGTGCCAGCTCCCCTCAGCTCCCAGCTCCCCTCGGGACTCAGCTTGGTGGGAGCAGGGAGCAGCTGCCTCTCACAGATGCACGTCTGCTCCTCCTTCCCCGTCCTCCTGGGGGCTGTTGAAAATCTTTGTGTGATATCTTTGGCACCTGTCACTACATTGTGTTGACCCCTCTACCTGATAACACAGATCCTATCGCATAACTCTGGAAATTCATTTCTCATGTGTAGTTTTTTTTCTTACGCAGCTTTATGGTGGATTTTTTTTTTCTTTTTCGCCTTCACCTTAATCTCTTTTTCCTCTCATCCTATCCTTTGTTTGTAAGGGAACTTTCATAAATGAAAACAGAGACATACCATTACYTTTATCCTTTGTTTTTTATCATTTATCTGGATACAGAGGTTATAGATTAGAGAGGTTAAAGGTCACAGGTTAGAGAGGCATAGATTTTATCTAGCAAAATTGTRCTGTCTTTCCCCTACCTTGCCTGAATTTACTTTGTATTAAACTYGTACAGGAGGCAGAGAAATAATAAAAGAAGTGAAGAGCATGTGAAGTGAATATTGCTATATAAGAACTTCAGAACATTTGAATAACAAGAATGACACAGGGTTACTTTTGCCCTGGCTTGTGGCCAGAACAATAAAGTATCACCCAGCAAGAAGTACTCTGGTTTTGCTGCTATCCCATGCAATCCTTTTGGAATTGGTGGGCTTGCAAAAAGAGGTAAGTCAGGGCAGGATTTGAGCCCTTCAGGAAATTTTGAGCTGAGTGCTTGATCATTGCGTTKCTCCTGCTGCAGTGCAGGAACTCAATTAGGTTGGCATTTACTGTGTGCAGGAACACCTACGCTCCTTTTGAGGCCTCTGACACTGGAGAGCTTTAACACTGTTGAATTGCAGGCAGCGCTCTTAAACAGCACTCCTTTTTTGATTGGGCATTTCAGGGAGTTATCACTGCTCTGATGTTTAATTTGAATCTTCTTTTCTAGTGTTGTATTCTCCTTTGCAGTCAAAGGGTTTCTGATGCTCCTCTAATCCAAACAATCAAGGGGCCTGGTTTGCTTTTGCCTGAAATTCAGGAATTATTCAAGTCCCCTTATCAAGATAATTCAATAAACTCTTCCTGTTCAAAATCACCCAATTGAATGGCCTATGGTATCTGTTCCTTCCGTTCCCTTTTTTCCTGCCTGCCTGCCTTCTCCTTCTTCTCTGTTTCTCTACACCACTTCTAATCATTTGACGCTCAAATGATAAATGAGTTTCAAATAATTAGAGGTGGTATAAAGGACCACAGCTGGGAGATTTATGCCAGCCGAGCCGTCCGAACAAAGAGCCTTCTGTGGGTATCATTTTTCTCTCTGGACTTTGAAGCCCTGTTCTGCTGTCTCCACCTTCAAAGAGCTATATAATTTTTAACCCACATAATTTTATTCTCCTTTTTCATACCTGGGCAATGTCACAGGCCCTTATTAAGGAGCAGACCAAATGTCAAAGTTTTGTTGTAAATCAGCAGGAAGCCAGTAACAAGTAGGGGTGAGAGGGCTCAGGGGAGGCYCTATGTGAGGACCCAAGTCAGATGTGTTGCCAATTCATTAGAATAGAGTGCTGTAAAGGATAAACCACCTCCAACTTTCTTTAGGACAGCTTAGTAACAATAACAACATTGGATTACTTTCACATGGGCCCCTGGCCAGACTGGTCCTGTCATCTGGAAATAAAGGTAAACCTGCCTGACTTCTGCAAATGCTAAGCAGGGTTCTTGCCTGCTGCTAAATTCMTTGAGAAAAAGAATTAATTTTTTAAGTCAGATAAATAAATAAATGGGCATCCAGGACAAGAGCATGCTAGAAAAAACCTTTGAGAGAGAACATGTTATTAACAATTCTCTTTCTTTTTTCTTACTCTCCTGGCAACTTCATATAAAGTTTGAAGGGAGAGAAACTTGCCCCATTGTAAAATAACACAGTTGAAAACCCTCCTCCTTCCCTCTGAGGCTCAAGCAAAAGCTTCATACTTTTGCTGTGAAGTGCTTTTGCTTTATCAGGGCAATGTTTTGCATGCTGCTGTCTAACAATTGAAACATGAATTGCAATGCAAAGCTGAAGTGAAAACTGGCTTGGTTTTGGGGTTTGTTTTTCCTCATCAGTGCAGGACCTTCAGCTGAGCACATGAATTGTCATCTGACTACAGAGGGGAGGGAGGCTGAAGGTGGAGAGGTGGGTTTTAGCACAGAAGTATTTGGTGCAGATGTGTAGAAACTGTTTGTTTCCCTGGAAAAGCCTTCTGGCCTCTCTAGTTCTAGTATATGTGGGGATGGTAATGGCATAAATACCTGCAAAGTCCCTTTTCTTGTTCATCTGTAAAAATTAAGGTGAAAGGCAACAATTAATATTTAGAGGAATGCCTAATATGATTTCCGATACCTTGGCTGAGAAGCAAGTGAAAACAGCTTCAATTTCTCAGAGAAATGGAATGGTAGAAAGTGTGGCCCATGACCACACAGTCTCTTTCTCTTCAGGCTTTGATTTTTRTTTGGTTCTTTGTTTGGTGTTTAGGCTGCAAGCTCCCTGTGCCAGCTCCTTTAAAGTCCTTAGCAGATTTACTGGTGTGATGCTGCATTGCTGCAGCCTATGAGCGGGTGCTTCTGCTGCAGGAGTAGCTATCAGTGACTATCAGTATTTTTCACAGTGAAAAAAAAAGTCTTAACTTAAAACAGTTTATTTCTCTCCTGAGTTTTTCCRCCATAACTTGCCTTGCTTTGCCAGCTGCTGGAAAATCAGAAACTGAGAGCATGTGAAAGGGGGATGTATCTTCACTTTCTCCAGGATGAAGCCACAAACTCCCTCTCAGTTCACTGGAAAAACTGTGTTTGTGCAACTTAGCATGGGAACACAACCAGAGTTTTTCCTCTCATTTTTCAGCCAGGAAGGATGAGCAAACACRCATCATAGAAACAGAGTATTTTGTGAATGTTGACTGAAACACGGGCACTACATGCAACAGTTTTGATCACAGTGAAACAATTGCCATGAAGATGTGCCAYCCACATTTGATTGACATAGTCTCTTTGAATCCTTTAGCAGAGTTAGGGAACTGTGTGTCCAGGCAGACAGCTGAATGAAAGAAGAACCCGTATTTTCAGATACAGCAGCTTGAATGGTCTATTGCTCTGGCATATGAAAATATGTAATCTGGAGAGAATGTAAGACAACACTATGAATCAGAATATGCAGKGTATTTCTTTCTAGCCAGTGCAAAAAATCCAATAAACACAAAAAAAAGAATAGACATCTAAAATAAGTCTGTTAGGGAGTGACTGTGGTAAGAAGACTGAATAATAAAACAGGAAAAAAAAACTAAGGAAGATCAGGTGTGTGGACTCTGCTGAAGGCAAGGATAAATTTCACACCAGGGAAGGGATGAAGCATCCTGGCAGACTACACCTGCATGGAGAAAGCAGTGATGATAGAAGTGGAGGAGAAAGGATGTAAAAAAAGGAAAAGGGAAAAAACCACTTTTGTCTCAGCAGGGTAATGCTTCTAACGCCACACTAGTAAGACTGATGTCTTGTGGATGTGTTCCTCCAGAAAAATATCCCGTACTTTACATGGCTAAAATACAAATTCCAGTAAATGGCTGACTTGCCCGTATTGTGCTGCATGGATCAGCTGTCTGTGCCACACTGAGGTGCTCAATTATTGCATGTTACAGATTATGAATCTCAAAGAAAGGCCATTCCATTGCACAATTGTTTGTGAGCAATTTTAGTCAAACCCCTTTTGGCCCTGGCTCTCTATCTCTAAACCCTTTGCAAAGTTATGGCCAAGTTCAAGGGGTACCCAGAGGGGTTTTTAAAAAGCTCCATATCTGGAAAACACTGCAAACATCATCGGTGAATAAGTATTTCAATGGGCTGATGGYTGGTGTGAAAGCACGAGACCACCCTGGTAAGGTGCGATCTAAAAAAATAAGAGGATACTGAGAAAAATTTGTTAGCAGAGCAGTGCAAAACGATTTCACTCAGGAGTTTTTGTAATCTTGGCCAAACACACTTACAACATCCAGCTCGTTCTCTAGTTAGGTGGTCTGGAGACTGAATTCATCCCAGGGTTCAAAATATGAAATATTTGGGAATTCTGGCAGGCTCCATGCAAGTATTTATGCTTCTTGTTTATCTTGCAGTGTTTCTTTGCATAATGAATGGGAAAGGGTGAAATAAACACAGCGATATTTAAAACAATAGAATGTTTTGTGTTGAGACATTACTGACCCCCATTTAGATTTTCAGCAACAAGGCAAAACAATTGCTTTAGAGATAATAGTGCTTTTTTTCAGGTTGGATATGAGTCCAAGAGCTCTTTCTCTGCTTGCAGTACCACTTGGAAGGAAGTAAAAATGCCTTTAAAGGCGGGTTTAAATCCTGCCCAAGTTTGGTGTTTTGAGCTCAGAGTGCCACTTCTCTTGCCCTTGCAGTAGACAGAAGGTGCCCCAGACATGAGATCCCCTTCAAATTCAGGCTCTTGCAAACACATTTGACCAGCAATCTGAGACAAACTTTCCATCGTATTTTCCACGTCCATGGAGATGGTTTGGTTTTTACGATGGGCAGAGAGGTGTCAAAAATGCTCAGATTTTTTGTGGACGTGTACAAGGTACCCACAAGGCTGCACACAAAATAGCTGAGGTGCCCATGGGCAGCACTGAGGAGTACACAGCCCTGGTCTGGGTAACCACAGAACAAATGGAGTTTGATGCTGGGACCAGCACATGGTGTCTCTCCTGCACATATTTTGGCCTCAACACTGCCCTCCTGCTTATGGGGTTTCCATTCAAAAGGGACAGATCTATTGTTGTTTWAATCACTGTGAGAGGACAGAGCTCCTCTTGTCCCTTTGTTGTCCATGTGCTTGGGCTGTTGATGGGAGAGGACTCAAGTGTCTCTGCTTTCAATTAGTTATCTTTAACTAAGAAGTTTCAATATTGATTTTTGGAATCCCAGCCATAAAACCATTCAGTACAGTTTTAATGCAGGTCTGATAGGCCAAATTCTATTCAGGCTTTAGGAAAATATGGTCATTCTGGCTTTGATGAGTGTGCATACTTCATATGTCTGCATGAAACGTGGCTCACTCTATCTGACTATTCACAAGCCCARTGATACATTTTGCACTGAGAGCAAGAATCAACAATTTGTGTATRTATACATCCAGGGATTCAGCTAAGTGCATCCCCACATACAGACACCAGAGCTCATGTAYCCAGGCAGGTTCTAAGTGCACAGTTAATGCCACTTCTTGCCGGATCTTCCCTTGCAAGGAAATAAAATTGTTTCCAAAATGGCAAATGAATAATTAATATCCTATCAAGATATTAATATTGTCCTCAAAGTGTTTTGATGTAGCACCTGATCCTGCAAACAACCATATCTTCTTGTAAAGCAGGTTGCACGTTCAGGGCATTCTTTGCCATGTCAAATAATCATTAGCTTTTCAACAGTATCAGGGGAATCTGGTTTTTTTTTTTCTCTGCTCGCTTTTGCGCTCTGTAGGGCACTCGGATGCTCATTAACATACATGTCCCTTCCAATTTCACTCTCATTTSCACTATGTTAACAGCTACTTTTTCATCTTTGCTCAGAAAACGATGGCCTTTATAACCAGGAATAAAATTAGTTGCAAGTGGAAACCTGTTTTAATGAGGCCAAATTGTTATTTAACTCCAAATGTGTACAGTATTTTTTGTTTAAATCTCCTTTAATTCTTCCCAAGTATTAATTATATCTTGTCATAAACAGGCCTTGGAAACACTCGCTCCTTCAGCAGAGTTCAAAACAGAGCCTCATGCCAGAGCACCACATTAATAACATAAAATAAAAAAGGGGAGAAGGGGGAAAAGCACCTTTTGTCTATTTTTTTCCAAAACTTCCGATTAAGATAAATAAGATCACTTGAATTTATACAGGCAAATTTGGCAGCTTCTCTATATTTACTGAAACTGTGACATAAATCAAAACCGAGACTCTCCAAGAATGTGTTATTTGTTATCAGAGTAATTATGTGTTAGTGACTCACACGTGAATAAGGTACTTCAGTTACAGCTGTTTATTAGAGTTTTCTTGGCTTCCATTTCTTGCTCTGCCACTGCCTTGCTTCATTACCTTGGGGAAGTTTCTGTGTTTGGATTAATTCARATGATGTGCACATGGATATGTCTGTACATACACACACACACACATGTAACTATATAAATATGTAGTAATTTCCAACTAAAAGAACATTTCAAAATGCTGGAAAAGACAAAATGAAGATGACCTGGAGACTTTACTTATTAGCATACCTTCTTTATTTAACTGTATAYATAAACCAGAGCTATTCAGGTAACGTCCAGGCAGTATGGAGTTACAATTCATGGATCAACGTGAATTTTTAGGTGAAGCAGCAACTATCTCTCATAGCTTCCCTTCTCCCCACTACCCTMAAATTACTTATTCACAATTGCAACAAAAAGGTATTGTTTCTTCATTAACCCAGCAGCTCTTGCCCAGTTAGAGAAAGAATTTGGAAAACTATGTGTTGTTACAGTGCCATCTGGTGATTCCCGCATCCAAGTGGGTGAAGCTCTCTCATCAGTGTTATTACTGCTCTGCATTACTTAGCATACTTCCACAGGCAGCTTGTCATGCTGGGGTTTTTTAACTCTTTAGCATTTTAATGCACATGAAATTTCAACAAACGTCATCAAAACATTTTCCAAACGTATTCCTAATCAATGTTATCAGTAGCAGTTTGATTTTAAGAAATTGAAGGTAAAGCAAAGAAAATAGTGTTTTCTAATRATTTACAGTTCATCAGAAGCCTGCTTGTGCTGGTGCTACACTCCTGGACAAAGGTGTGTGCTCTTCTTGGTACCCAGAAAGCGTTGAAGGTGTGTTGTTAACACCCCCTATACATTTGCATGGCACCTGACTCTTTCAAGGTGATAAGAAAACGTTATTCTCAGTGAATTAGAGAGGGCTGGTCCATGATCTGCTTACAGGAAAATGAGTGAGAAATGGGTGTTTGAGACGAGTCTTGAACAGAGCTGGAGTTAGAGCTGTGGGTGCCTGTTTCTCTTTTCCCATCTGGGAACTGGACATGCTGTCCCTCAGGTTGTGCACTTCTTTGACATAACATGGTGTAATGCTGCTTYGGGGCCAAGCATGCCTCTTTTGTCAGGCTTTTTGGTCACTTTGCCTGTTTTCCCCTCTCAGATAAAGGATAATGATTGCTTGGTTTCTCTGTAACGATTAAGTATTTGTGTATCATTTTAATAATAGACAATTAGTAGTTTCCCCCAATCTGGGAGTCTTTTGAGGATAGTCTTATGTGCAGTCCTCATGCAAAAGTGGAGTAGCTACTAGTAAAATTTAGCACTAAGTGAGCTTTTGAAGCTCCAGACCCTTGCCTGAGGTGTTCACATAGCTGCAGTGACTGTTTCCTTCACTTTAAAACACATTGAAACAAAACAGAGAATCCTTTCGCAGGCAGACCAGTTTGCCTCTAAAAATATTGTTTGTTCTGTATTGATTTAGGTAGAGGCATACAAAATTCCAAATGTTGAGTTTAAATAAYTGTTGAAAAGCAGTAAGAAATTGATCATTTCCCTTCCATCCTTTGATAARCTATAGGGGAAGGAGGCAGTTTCTGTCTCTCGCTTGCTCACTTATCCCAGGGGAAATTCAGTCCCTTCTTCCATTCAGGTGTTAGCCTTTGTCTCTCAGTTACAGCCTGCTGTAAGTGGAATCTTGAGGCAAGAACTGATTTTGGTCTTCTCCCAAATCCTTCTGGARAGTCAATGTCCACTCTTTAAAGAATCTACAGGTGAGGGTATCACAGTTCAAGGTGACAATTCCCACTATTCCATGGAAATGGCATATGGTAGAAAAGACTGTTCATATAGTTGCAATGGATATGAACCAAAGGGTATTTTTAGAAACACATTCCCAAGAGCTAACAAAAATATATGGTGTATGTGCTTCAAAAACTGAAGAAAGCAGTCAGAAGCAAAGAAGGTGTGATATCTGCAGGCAGGGCCAGCTCTAAGAAGAGTTTGCTGTTTAATTGGCCAAGTTAAACAAGATACAATTAGAGCTAACCTGGTCCCCTAGGATTCATAAATCCTTATTTGGGAATTTTGGGGAGATGGTGGGGCAGCAGTGGCTTTAACTGTCTCTTGTTTAACTTGGCCACTTTAATCACTTACACTTCTCTGACTTGGCTTCTTTCATAGATGTCACACCCTTGAACAGCTGACTAGCCTTTCTTTTTTTCCTTAATGTAACTTTTTCTGTATATTAACTGCTGCAAATCAGATTGAACCCACATTTGTTTTCAATTTATTATATAACCAGATATGAATATTAATATAATGGCCCAAGTTCTCCACTGTTTATATTCTTGAGAACAAAAGTCTCCTCCTCTTTTCACAGAATCATAGAACAGAATCATAACATTTCTTAGGTCAGAAAAGACCTTTAAGATCATCAAGTCCAACCRTTAACCCAGCACTGCCAAGTCCACCACTAAATCATGTCCCCAAGTGCCACATCCACATGTGTTTTAAATATCTTCAAGGACTRTGACTCAACCACTTTCTTGGTCAGCCTCTTCCAGTGCTTGGCAACCCCTTCTGTGAAGAAACCTTTCCTAATATGCAACCTAGCCCCTCCACCCTGGTGCAACTTGATGCCACTTCCTCTCGTCTTGTCACTTGCTACCTGGGAGAAGAGATCACTCCCTTCCTGGCTACAGCCTCCTGTCAGCAGTTAAAGAGAATGATGAGGTCCCTCCTGAGCCTCCTTTTCTCSAGGCTAAACACCCYCAKCTCCCTCAGCTGCTTCTCACCAGACTTGTGCTCCAGACCCTTCCCCAGCTCCRCTGCCCTTCTCTGGACATTCTCCAGCACTTCAGTGTCTTTTTTTGAGGTAAGGGGCCCAAAACTGGACACAGGACTGGAGGTGTGGCCTCACCAGTGCTGAGTGAGTGGGGACAATCACTGCCCTGGTCCTGCTGGTCACACCATTGCTGATCCAGGCCAGAATGCCATTGACTTTCTTGGCCACTTGGACATATGCTGGCTCTTGCTCAGCCACTGCCGAGCAGCCCAATAAGGTCCTTTTCCACCAAGCACCTCTTCACCAGCCCTGTAGTGTTGCGTGGATGGGGTTGTTGTGACCCAAGTGTAGGATCCGGCACTTTGCTGAACTGAACCTCATATAACTGGCCCCAGTCCTCATCCCAGCCTGTCCAGACCCCTCTGTAGAGCCACCCTGCCTTCCAGCAGATCAACACTCCTGCCCAACTTGGTGTTGTCTGCAAACTGACTGAGGATGTACTCGATCCCRTCATTCACACTGTTGATAGGGATATTAAGCAGGACTGTCCCCAATGCTCTTTGGAACAGCCCTTGTGACCAGCCACCCACGGGATGTAACTCTCTTCATCATCACTCTCTGGACCTGATCACCTGGCTGTCCTGCATGTGCCCATGATGGCACTCGGGACGATCTGTGACCTTCCCCAACACYGAGGTCAGGAGGATASGCCTGCAGCTCCCCAGATCCTCTTTACAGCCCTTTTTGTAGATGGGCTTCACATTTGATAATATCCATGCAAYTGGATCTCCCCCATTAGCCAGGACTGCTGGTAAATGTTGGAAAGTGGCTCAGTGGTGGAACTGATGGAAAGAGCACCTCCACCATCACCTCCTGCCCTGCTCTTGGGCAGATCTGGTCTGGCTCTGTTGACCTGTGCGTGTCTAAGTGCTGTGACAGGTCACTGACTATTTCCCATGGGGTTATTAAGGCTTCATTCTGCTACCAGTCCTTGTCTTCCCACTCAGGAGATTGGGTACCTGGRAAACAACTGGTGTTACTACTACAGAAAGCATCAAGACCCTCAGCCTTTATCCTTGTCCTTTGTCACTGCTGCATCTGAGAAAGGATGGAGATTCTCCTTTGTCCTCCTTTTGCTCTCAATGTCAACAGCAGCCAAGAAGCAGCTCCGCTGATCATGCACAGACTCATTGCATACTTGTGCTCTGCCCAGGGGCAAAAGCCACCTTCCRTACCTTCTGCTCTCCACGTCAGCCAGCAACTGAAATTACTGATGCATTTACTTCACCAGCAGGACACTGTGGCAATCCATATGGGTGAGATAAGGTGATCATTACGGGCTTCCTRCATGTTAAACACAGCTGAGGCAGTTAACACTGGAAGAGCAGAGCTGGGTGCCAAAATCCAAAARTGTTTAAACCAGTCCTCCAGATGTGCTTCACTGTGCCTGCTCACATTTTCATTTCGCATTGTGATTTTCTCAGTGTGCGTGTGCTGCTGAAGGGCTTTGAATATCAAGAGGTACCAGTTTTTGTGTGATGTTCTTCACAGAGTTTTCCTGATCAAACCAGCTCCTGTCTCTATCACAGCAACTGCATATATTTTTTTTTGGGAGATGTTGTCAGAACAGCCTAAGCCGTGGGAGAGAATACAAGCATGAGACTTTTGGCTAACCTCTTCCTAGGGCAACGTTTTCACCATTGGAGGCCAGAGAAATGTTTATCAGGGAAGACTGAGCACAGCTGATCGTGCCTTGGGGCAAGGCTCTGGACAATGGTCTCTTGAGCACTGTGAAACTCTGCGGTTTTAAGATTTCTGGATAGAAATATTTTGATTTGGAGCTTTTTTTTTGGTCCGGTCCTTCCTTTCAAAGGAAAACCTTGACAAATTCAGTTTTTCATTATRAGGAAATTAGTCGTAAGTAGACTTCAATTTTTCTAACTGGTGCTGTTTTATGAATAATAAATCCCTGTGCAAGACTAGGGATTGAGTTTATCAGTTSCTCTTGTCAGGCACGTGGTTTGAGCCCTTTTAGACTCAGAGTGTCATTTAAGGATATAGCTAAATTGAACTAATCACCTATGGCTGCTCAAAGGGGCAGTGTTACTCCTCCCTCACCTCTCTTGTCCCTGGTTATCCATTCCTTCCCATCTGTTTCTGTCTGAGCCAGCAGTGAGCCAGCTGAACGGGCTGAGCCAGCACCAAGTGCCTCTCTGCTCACAGTACAGTCAGTTTTCTCCCCTCTGAKCCCCTTAAACCAGCTTGCCTTGAAGTAAAAAGAAAGAAGAGCCAACAGCCTGCAGACGTGAGGGGCATGGAGGATGGAGAGCCGGATGCCACTCGGTGGGCTGTTGTGRCATAAAATAGGGCACTTCATTAAATCTGTTTGATAAATTTGGCCCTGACCTTTTGGCAAAATCTGCATGTGAAGGTCTCATTCTCTCAGGGCATAAAGCAAGGCTGGGGGGCTACCTCCCCCCAGCCTCGCTGAATGCCCATCCATTTATTCCTGGCTCTGGCACAAGCTGTAGGGCAGAGGCAGTTTGGGACTCAAAAAAACTGGCATATTTGTTCTCCTCTGAAGAGTGGCTTTTTTGTAACATGTGGCATGTCAGTCATGTGAGCCAAATAGCCAAAGGTAAAAGAAATTACCAGTGGTGCTGATGGAATTGCATTTATAAAAGCAGTSTGTCTCTGGATTTTTCATTTTCTCTTCTTTTTTTACCTCAGGGAAAGGAAAATAAAAGGAGTAAAAGGAATTTAAATAAAAAGCCATAGACATTGTCAAATTTAGCACTCAAAAGTGTTCCCAAAGTAAAGATTTCTCCTACAATGATAAATTTGCTATGCAATGCACAGGTAGCATTTGCTATTATTTCCTTGGATTTTGATGAACAGGCGTGGTTTGAGGTAGATTTATAATTCCCAGCTGTCTTGCCAGAGGAATGTGTGTGGGCAGATACATTGCAACGCAAACCAAAGGCCAGCATGTTTATAACACGTGTATACAATGCACGCCTCTCCACCATGCCTCCTGGTGAGACAAGGCTTCATGCAGTTCTCCTGCATTTACTCAGATAATTCAAACCTCTATTCTTATATCACACTGATTCTTGGGAAAGGAGTGTTGGGCAGCAGGCCCCATTTTTGTGGAATCCAATGCCACAGCTCCCAGCTCCTTCTATTTTTCCTCWTGCCAGTGGGAAACTTTGGGACCCTGACATAGAAAGGAGAAGAAAAGCACCCAGATGAAAGATCCTGCTCATGGCTGGGAAGGGGGGAGGATGGGGWGGAAAGGGCTTTGAGTCACCTAGTGGTGTTAATCTCTGCTATTTTTTCTTGCTTGCTTCCTTTCTTTCTTTTTCTTGTTTATTTTAGTTTTTGTTCTAGTGGTTCAGTGTAACATGAAGCGGGAGAAGAGATGGGGAAGGAAGGAGAGATGGAGAAGCAGTGGAGAGGTGTGGAGGGGTCACAGCGGCATCCTTCACATGTACCATTGTCGCCTGCTTGGGAAGGACCTTATCTCACCAGTCCTGGATCAATTTGACTAATCTATTTTATCTCACCATCTAATCTATCTGTTTCTGCTGAGCTATCCATCTGCCTCGTGGTATTGATCCCAACAGTTTTGTAATTGTATTTATAAAATGCCCTTTCACCCTCCTGGGAAGAGGGGTCTTGTGTAAAGGCAGGTGGGGGGGGCAAGGGGTAGAAATAACACACTCCACTGCTCCAGATGACAAAGCCCCCAGCACCCACTACAAACCCTCCAGACTTCCATTTCTTCCTCCTTGTGCAGCCCTTCCTCATCACCCCGGCTTCAAAGCGCTGGAGGCAAATGTGTACATAGTAGGGGAGCACAGGGCAGCGTGCAGTGGTGGAGGGATGACTGCCAGGAGCAAAGCCATTTGCAGAAAATGGAGCAATGATGTCCCATCTCCAGCCTTGCTCCAAGATGGAATACATCTGTTTCCAACAGTTAACTAGAGCAGGCTGGAAATGCCAGATCATCTGAGGGAAGGAAAAGCGAGGGATGAAGCACGATATTTGTGATTTGGAAGGAAATGGTTTTTCATCCCCCCACAGAATCAAATTTAATCCAGAGATGTGAAATGGCACCTTCCAAGAGTAAACAGATCCTTAGAGAGGCTCAGGAACATCCTCTGGATAGATAATCTGCACRGCAACAGAGCCTTCTCCTGACTGCAGGAACCACATGCCACGTGAAGCCCTCAGCAGTTTGCCTTGTTTCTTTCTGTTCATCCCTATTTAGAGAGGAGCCTATTCTCTGCGTGGGGTTGGGCATTTTATTTCCAAATCAGTGCATGTTATTTTGAAATCAAAACTTACTTCAGTCCTAAGTTTACCTGCATTGACCTCCATACATTTTAACCATAGAAAACACGATTTGCCAGCAAAGTTTCCTGCATGATGAATTGTGAGAGTGTGGATGTGGGTGGGTGAGTGTGTATKTGCGCCTGTGTTAATGCCTATGCATTTTCCTCATTTTCCATCCCTGGACTGTATCATGTCTCATCTCCGAGATTTCTGGGGAGAGTAAAGGACACTGGGATCACACTGATCTCTGTTCACAGACCTCCTTCCAACTTCTTCCTAAGCAGGCAGTGCTTTCTGATTAGCCTCATTTTTTCATATCAGTATAAAGCTTTTACTGTGCATTTGTTGTGCAGGAATAATTTGCTAAACTCGTGACCAATTGCTTCCAGTCAATGATATTTCCCTGTGCCAAGCACAGCAACCTCAGAGTTACACACCGGAGAGACACAGGGATTGCAGGGAACGCTGCAGGCATCGCTGCACAAAACCCAAGTGGTTCCCAGCTGAAAGGACTGAGAAAGRCTGGTTCACAGGGATGCAAGAGCACCAGGCTGCTTTGTGCAGCAGRGTATGTTTGCCACCTTCTGCTGCTGCTGCTTTACTGGCAGAGGAAGAGGTTTGATTTGCAGTGTTAGGAGGCAGCCTTTGAATACAGGCTGCAACCAGGCAGGGTCTGTGTGAGACTCTGCTGAGCAGTGTGACTTAGCTGGGGCTCTGAAATACCTCARCAATTGCAGCACAGGATCCTGAGCAAGCTTAAAACACTCCTCATTGGCCATAAGACATGCCTAAAAGTCCCTTTTAACTTCTGGCAAATCCCTTTGCTCATGGAATGATTCTATACCCACTAAGTAGCCCATTACCCCTCTCCTGGCCCTGGAGACACAGAAGTTGACAGTCAGTGCAGAACCTGACCTTCTGGCTACAGAGGGTGACTGATGCTAAAAGGGTATCTCCAGCCCCATAGGAGAGGGTCACAGTTCCACCTCTTTTATATCTTTGTTGGCCCTCAGTTATCTGCATCTCCTCAGTGAGTGTGAAAGTAAGATTGCATTTAAAAACATTATTCAAATAGGCTAGTTGTCTAAAACTGGCATTTATAATGCAGTTTCATAAAAGTTATATATTGACAGTACAACACTTTAAAAGCTCTTTCTGATTAACAAGGCTTAGAATGGCTCCCCTGATTCCCCTGGTTATGTTTTAAGAGAGAGAATAAAATGCTATGGATTTTGAAACAGCTGAAATCATAATTTTCTAATAATATCTGTAGCCTTGTTGTTCTGAGAAAGCAGAGGTTGTGATCAGCAGATCACAACAACAGAGGAGGGTACAGCTGACAGGGTGGTACGGTGGCCAAATGACAGGGTGGTACGGTGGCCAATTTTGGCTGCTCCTGCTTTCTGTCTGAGCCTCAGGGACCATGGCAGTGCCAGGCCTGTGCAGGAGCTGATTCCACGTGCCCACAACTCACACCACTTTTGCTGCCTCCAAGTTCAGTACCCTTCCTGAGGCGGAAATTGGTGCTTGCCTTCTTGCACCCATGGGCAGCTGTTCAGTTCTCAATATCTCTCCAGGTGAAAACAGATTGGATGTGCTGTGTTTTCACCAAAGACCTTCCCTTACCCTAAGTTCTGACAGGTCACACACCAAACAGCGATGTGAGGTCCCCAGGACACCTGAGCAAAGCTCAAGGTCTCTGAACAGCAGTGTAACAGTGAAACAACAGRTTTACTGGCCAAGTGTAAGATAAGAGACAGGCAAAACCCCTCATTATGTGGGCTGTGCGAGGGAGCTGGTGATGTGGACTCTGKGCTCTTGTTAGAGCTGATCCTGTGAGTGCAACCTGAGTTGCCCTGCTGCAGGCACATCATGGAAAAGGTGATTATTTCTGGTTTTGTTGGTTAGAGGTAGATGGCATCCCTCAGTCCAAATCACAATTTTTTTTCTCCGCCTTGCACAGGAAAAACTGGTAGGAACACTGTAAGTCCTTACATTATCATAGCCATGGATTTACCTGGAATTTTAATTGCAGATTTTTTTTTTTCTGTTTCACTGAAGTTAATTTTACTGGCTTGATTCTGTTACCCTTCATCAGCACATTCCACAGGGACTAGCAGCGTATCATCACTCTGGCTCACCTGGAGGAAAGCTTTGGGAGAAGGGCACTGAAATACAGGGAGCAGTGTCTGCTCTTTTACTTAGGCAATAAATCTACYGCTTTATTATTGCTGCTGGGAAACTGAGCCAAATTCTTTGCTAGCAAAACATCGGCTTCAGTGGAGTTCAGCCAGCAGAGAGTTTAGCTTCCTGTTTTTGTTCCAAATCGAAGACTATGCTCAGCCCAATTGTTGTTGTTGTTTTGCTTGTTAGCTGTTTTAATGTAAAATAATCATGTGTTGTGGGTTGGTTGGGGTTTTTTGGCTTTGTTTGTTTCTTTTTCTTGTAATTTCTTCTTCACACATCACTTTGTTTGTAGCAGTCAGAAACAAAAAAAGCACATCCCCTCCTTTGTTCAGGAGTAATGAAACTTGAGGTCTCATCCAAAGGGAAGCACCTGGCGTGACCTGCTGTCCAGGTAAGCAGCCACGTTCCGAGCCCAGGGATGAGTCTGCAGCTGGTTCTTCCAGGAGGCTCAGCTGGGTTTTCTAATGGCACAGCAGCCCCCCAGAAATCCTCCTCTCAGCCCCTCAAGGAATGGCAGAAACGTTACTTGTGKCTTGCCAGGGCAAGCCCCATCCCTCAGGTACCTGGCATGAGGACACTGAGCTGTTGCTCCGGGGGGCATTATTAACTCACTCCTTGCACAGGAGCTGGCACCTGAGGGTCCCAGCTCAGTTGGGGCCTGTAGYGATTCTTGCAGAATAAATATTATTTATACAGTGCAATTAAGCAGAGATTTAATGTGAACTGCTGCCAGCACTGGGTTAGGTACCAAAGTGAAACGACACCTTGCGAGACAGTTTTGAGAACCAAAAGCAAAAAGTTTTAAACTCCTGTTAARCAAAGAGGCAGCTTTCTCAGAGAGGTTAAGCAACACAAATAGCAGATGACCCTGTTTGGAGAAGCAGCTATCTCATGAGGAAGCTAAACCTAAGTGTAAGGCAGAGACAGGAGCATGGCCATCTTGYCATGTCTCTGTGCTCCCAGCCAGCTGCAGGCTGCCTTATTCCTCATCTTTGCATAGCAGGCTGTGAGAAAACAACTTGCTGTGTTTCACTACACCAAAATCAATACCATCACCACTCTGTAAATGCATGTCAGAAAARAAAGCAAATGCTCACAAACATCACACCCTGCTGTTTGTACAGTTCTTCAACTGGGTTCCCCTGGGGATTTCCACATTCACTCCACCCAAAGAAAGGACTCAAGAGCAGGCTTTGCCCCCACAGAGATCCTGAGCACCAGCCAAAATTCTGGGTTTCTCCATCTCTCTGTCTTTTGAAACAAGCAAAACAGGTGGAATCCCATGTCACAGGCCAYGWGAACTTTCAGAGTATGTTTTCACTGGTGCAGCATTGATTTTACTAGGATCAATATAAATATTATGTTAGCTTGCAACTGCTAATTATATCAACATAAAGTTAATTTATAGTGATGATCACAGTCCTAATGCTTTGCTGCTGCCAGCCCTCACCACTGATGCTTTGAGACATCATGTAAACCCAGCCATTAGCAATCAAGTAAATGCTCCCATTACACATCACTGATACTGGCTAAAGAACTTTTTAATTGACTCCTTAGGATTTATGGCAGATGATGCAGACTGTGTGTTTAAGTTCGGGATTCTTTTTCATGTTTTATATCTGCTGTTTCTTGGATAGGTGATGGTCTTAGAGCAAATAATGTAACATTAGGTGATTGAAATTGAAAAGTCTGAGTTTGTTTCACTTGGAAAGAAGATAAAAAAGAGAGCTCAAGAGAGAAGTCTATGAAGGAATGAACAGCACAGAAAAACTTAAACAGGAACATTTCTTCCCCATCTGCTAAAATTAAAAGTACTGAAACAGTCATTGAAATGAAAAAGCAGCAAATTCAAAAGTGGTGAAAGGGTTTTTCCCCATAAAGAGAAAGTGAAGATTTGGTTACTTGAGAAATCACTAACGTCAGTAACTCAGCAGTTTTGAGATGATAGGTATTGCACATTTATACAAAAAAGACTGTCAGGAGAGGTTATACTTAAAGCTCAGGYTCCCAGGCAGGAATGTAAAGCTTTAGGATCCTGTGGCTTAAACTGCTCTCTAACAAGCCTGGAGTCAGGCTGACATCTTCAGAGAGGCTGGATTAGACAATAGAGGTTTACTTATCCCTTTCCACTGAAGCATCCAGCAACAGCCATAAGGAGAATTAAAAATACAAAGCGCACCATGAAACCAAAATAAAAAGCCCAAAAACACACACAAAACCCCCAACACACAAAACAAACAAACAAACMAACCAAATGCCAAATGGCTTTTAGTCCTGGAAGATACGAGGTTTGAAATAAGGTACTGAAATTTCAGATGCTCCAGCATTGRAAGAAAACTTATGGTATGGGGGATTTTCAGTGCCCCTGTCTGCAAAAAAAAACTTCCAGAGGTAYCAGTGAAATAGGGTTATTGAGTCGCACAGAGACTATGGCGGTGAGCCAGGAGGCAAATTATTGTAATAAACTCAGGATCTGAAAGCTAGGGGACAGTAAAATAGTGYCTAGGCTGCTGTGGGTTAGAGGCAGCACAAAGGAGCAGGAAAAGCAGGGAAAAATTGCATGGGATAAGATGAACAGCATGTTTTATTTCCCAAATAAATTGCAGTGACAAAGTTTCACACYTTTGAGCAGCATTTGGAACTCAAAGTACCTGCACAGTCATGCACCAAACTGATAGAGCTTTCTGTTTGCTTTTAATAGTAAGTATTTTATGTCTCTTTCTATATATATATMTCTGTGTGTATGCTTAYTTAGAAAATGAATATATTTATATTTATACATACATAAATATCTATATTATGTGTATGGCTATTGTTTATATGCCATAGCTTCTATGACGCACATTCATCCCATCAAAAAGTAGCTTATTCTGCCTAGACTGGAGGCTTAATATGGTACTAATATGCATTTTTTTGAAAGCACACAATCCTAGCCATGATATATCCATAGCTGTGAATATAAAGACATTTTTCAAAGGAAAAATCTCCAAATAAACCAGTGAGCTTAAGCTCAGCAGGTTTTGGCAAATGCAGGAGACATTTCTAAATATTGTGTAGCTCTGAAGTACTAGAGCAGAGGTAGGTAACATCTTCCTGTGAGATGAGTACAGAGGAAGGACTCTGCCCCCACCAGGGATCTTGGCTTTCCTTTTTATGAAGRGCATTATAAAATGTACCCTTAAAGAAGAAGCAATGAATATGAAAGCATCCTTGCTGGGCCGTTTCAGATTAACATTAATCCAGATTCCCTGCTAAGATGTATGTCACTGGTTTATAGGATGTTTATTGATCTGTATTTATCTTTGTTGAGGACTTTGCTAAACACAGCTTCAACTACAATTGAGGATTCTGATGAATTYATTAGAAATGTATCCAGATGAAGCTGTTCACTTTGCCTGGTTTTGTCTGCATCCCAGAATAGTCTGCGTGCTAAATGGCAGCTGGATCTCAAGATGATTCTGTTTTGGCAGATTTTCAAAACGTTTTCTGTGTTTTACCTACCTGATTTGCCATCTGTTGAATTCTGATGACATTTGTGGAGCTGGGGGAATTTTTAGAAGTGCACGTTACAAGTACATGTGGATCAGCGAGTATTCTGTGCTTCGGTATAGAGCTGAAGATTGCTGCCGTGAATAGAACAGACTCAAAAATACAATCATTTTTTTTGTAGCAGGATGAAATTTATGCTTTGATTATCTGATTTCCAGGTTCCATTACCTGTTGGCTTTTAGGTCTAAAAACTCTCTCCTAGCAAAAAAAAAAAAAAAAAAAAAAAAAAAAAGAAAAAAGTTCAAAGAATATGGAATTAATCATTGTAATGAACCATAGTAAGCAACAAATGTTACAAATTTACTTCCAAGTAAGTTCAGTGATGTTCAGCAGCCCATTTAATGGCACAAGACATTTGCCACCATAGAGGATTTCCTGTTCTGCAGACATAAACCTCTGTTTGCATGCAAAGTGACAAGGCTAMAAAGCTCTTCAGATCATTTTGCATTAAGCACATGCTGGCAAGTGCATTAGATGTGTCACACACGCAAAGACTAAGACAGTTTAGGAGAAAATATTTTTGGCCTGTGAACCCACAATTTTGTGCAACTTGCAGGTTTTTTTGCCTGGAAATAACAGTGGTAGCCATATTTTGATAAGCTTGAAAGGGATCCAGCATTCATATTTTCATCATCTTTGTGTTCTTCACTCAGTCTAGCGTCCTTCCTTAAAGCTAAAGCTACAAAATTGTGTCTCATGCCCTAGATGAGCTATTGCTAGGATAAGAAAGTGTAACGGGCATAAATGCCCCTCCTGCTAAGCAGCCACTTCAGAGCAATTTGAGCTACAGATTTACTCCATGCAACTGAATGATTAAATTATGAGTGAGACATTCTGTTGCAAGACAAAGTAGCACCCTCAAGGCTTTAGGCTGATACATTTACCATAGAAACACAGAGAGAGAAAAATATTTGTTTCATTAAAATTAAAACTGTTTTTCACCATGACATAACCTYAAAATGGAGAAATTTGCTTGTTAAAATAGAATCATTTAAGAACAGTTAGTTCCACAGCATGAAGCACCCCACAATATTATGCCAAATTACAGGTTAAGAAATGTTKCAGTTGAAATGGCTTTAAAAAGCTTTAGTATAAAGATTAATTCCTGACTTTCCTTGTCTTCATTCAGAAGCTCTGAAAGGTTACAGCTGGGTCTAACAAAGCCCTTAGATGCAGGATAATACAAATGAAATATAATAGCTAAGATACTGTGATRAGAAGATACTGTCCCAAAACTGGCTCCTTTTTTTTTTTTAACCTACAAAAATTGAATTGAACTGCAATTGAATTGATCTCAGAATTAAAAAGATAAATTTGAAASTGTTCAGTGGACCTGCATCCCAGTGTGAGAGGGAAGTATTTTAATATTCATAAGGAAACACTGAAAGTAGAGTCTATAAATTTCAAAGCCTTTCTCTTCTCATCCAGCAGCGATCCTGATGCACACTGAATCTGGAGGAATAGAGTGGGTTCTCCTAAGGCTTTCAGGGCAATGAGCACAGCGCCATTCTGATATTAAACGAGCTGTCCCACAATTTCACTGAKTCATAAGGAATTCTCGTGGGAGAGGATCTGAGAGCTGTGGGATGATGAGCACTAAAAGACGTTGGGAGAGGCCCTCACTTGWGCAGCCTCACCAGATGGGTGAGCATGTGAGACAGAGGTCAGCTGAGGTTGGCTGCTCCTCCTCCTCTCCTSCTGTTTTTACTGACCTGAAGTTCCTCAAAGCAATGAAGAGGCTGAAAGCCTGGRAATGAGCTGGGGGTCATTAGCACCATGTAATCAGACCATGCCAGTGAATGGCCCGCAGATCATGGCTTGGGACTTGCAAGGGAGCTGAAGGGAAAGGAGGCCAAAACTTTGATTATGCAAAACACTTGCACCACTTTCAAGAATTCAGTTTAACTCGGATCTAGTTAAAACAGTACAAACAGCTTAATTAGATGTACATAAACTAATTTAATTCTTTGTTTAAATCAGGTTACAGTGATTCATCAAAGCTAGCTAAAAGCAGTGTGTGTAAGGATTACAGTGGTTTAAATGCCCACATTATAGGTGTACACCAACTTAGTTACATTGATTTGATATAGACTTGATTATGTAAATGCAACTTTCTGTCATTTCATTGGTTTATTGACATGGCAGTTAATTAAGCAGGAAAGGCATGTAGAAAGAAGGATCTTGTTTTACAGTAAAAAAGAGTTAAATAATTTAATATGTCTTTTCTGTTTAGAGATATTTGATAAAAACACTGACTATTTTGATTTTACATCCTCTTTCCTTTACAAATCTAGTTAAAATATTTTCATGCCAATTAGACACATTATATTAATATCAAGAGCAGACCTTGTGCTTTTATGTCAAGGTGGTAAATTTGAGCGAGCTGTTGCAGTGTAAATTCCTACAGATGACAAYCACAGGTAGCAAAGGTCAGTCTGAATCAAGTCGAAAGATTGCCAGTGCCCTGAGAAGCTCATGGTGTGAGCACAAGGCAAGGCAGGTACAGCCAGATGGTGAGCCCACACAAACCTCTGCACGGTATCAGTCAGCAGGATTTGCTGCTGATCTCAACCATAGTMCAACAATAACCCTGTTTTGCATAAGCACTGTGATAAGGAAGAATTTTAAAGACTAGAAGAGGGCTAATGAGATGTCGATGCAGACTTTTTTGCTGGAGAAGGAAATCCTGCTAGGAGTGCTGATTTGACAATTTGCTGTGTTTTTATACATTAGTACGAGGGTGGTCAGCTTGAACATTTAAGACAGACAGGTCACATTCAAGGTGACTGGGAAATGGAAARCAGTGGAGGAAAGAGGTGTGGGATCAAAGTAATAAGCAAGGATCCCTGGCTCCCTAGGAACATCCTGGGTCAGTAAGAATGAGGAGGACACATAAAAGGATGTTGTAGTGATGCAAGTTCAGGGGAATGAGAATTTTAGCAGCATGGCATGACACAGACATACCATGGAAAGACAAAGTACATGACTTGGACACATGCAAGAAACAAGAATATGAAGAGTGGCATATGCAGAACAGAAGGCACAGAGAGCAGCAGAGAGGTCTGAGCAGAGGCTAGCATGGCAATAAYTAGAGTGAACCAAAAGAGACTATCAAGAGTTGAGAAACTCTATGTTTATAAACTCAGTTGACTTTGAAATGGTAGATAGAGAGCTGTGGAGGCAAGGTGGCTGTGGCTGTGAGGTTGTCAGACTGACACAAGAGATACTGACTTGTGAATTGCCCTCAGTCATGTGATTTATGGATGGCTTATAGGTCAAGGAAGCTCAAGATGAAGCAGTGACCAAATYTTTGGCCGTAAGGAGGCAGTTAGAAACTCTGTGAAAAAGGCTTCTGGTGAGTGCAAGACAGGAGAGCATCCAAGACACAATTAGAAGAAAACAGTTGCAGATGGTGGTTGGATGGATAGAAGGACTGTATTTTGAGGAGCAGGGAAGAGTGAAGGTCTATTTTAAGTGGGRTTACTGTACATCTTTCTGCAGGGAAAGAAAAGAGCCAGGAAACTGTGAGAAGAGGATAGATGAGATGGATGKGGTGCAGAGAGGAGTTGAAACACTCCTATGGTTTAGAAGACAAGAGGTTACAGAGGAGGAGGCAGAAGGGACGGTCAGATGGTTGGAAAGCTGCTGTTTTCACTTCCAAGGAGGCTGGATTGAGGGGGTGAATGGCAAGAGGAAGGGAGTGTTTGAGAGATGGGTCAAGAAGTGAGGTGAAGGAGCAGCTGGCACTGTGCACCATCCAGTCAGGTTAAGCAGGAGAGTGACCCAGATGGGAAGACCACTGACATTACGAGATGGGAGGGGATATGGAAGGATTTGGGAGAGTGATGTGCCACAGCCACCTAGAAGAGAGTTTGGAGGGAGTGGGCAATGCAAAGAGAATGAGCAGTAGCCAGGAGTAGTATGTGGCCATGGGATTGGGGTGCTAGATTGGGAATCTGGATTTAACAAAAATGGGGGAAAGAATGGGTAAATGCTGTGAATTTGCAGGGCTAAGAGGGAGGGGAAAGAGTGTCTAGGGAAAAGCACATGGTGGGTTTGTGGGAATGCCCTATGCATCAGAATGAGGGGACTGCCAAAATGAGGACTGGCACATGGACAAGGCTGGGAGAAAAGCAGTCACTGYGGCCATGGATCTTTCCTCTCCCCTGCCTGTGTGGAAATGCTAACCCTGTGTGATTCCATTAATTCAGATTTCCTTGTTTTGGAGGCAGTTTCCTCTTCCTCGGTGTGCACAGTCATCTCTCTAATTGCAGCAGGAGCGCTGTCATACTCRGCAGCTTTCAAAACATGATGGTGCTCTGGGATCAAAGCTTGCAAGGGTCCTTTTTAATTAGTATCACTCTATATTTTGTGGGTCTGCCTCCACATCTCTAGCTTTAGCCTGGTGTAAATAAACACCCTGGAAACCTGAATTAGGTGTAAACATGATTAAGTGAAACAAAAGGTTTGAGAGGTGTGAACTGCTTTATGTGCCTCCAGGAGTGGCTAAGCCTGACACTYAAAACAGTGATTTAAAAGTCAGCATTGTGTGGTTCACTGCTGATTTTAGCTGAAGGCTCAGGCAGGGAGCTGCCGTCCCAGGAGATGAAGCCCCGTATTTAAAGACTCCAGCTCCAATGTCACAACCCACATCTTCCCAACCACCCCTGCATACACAGTCTGCCTTGAGGCTTGTAGTGCACTGAAAATGGCCCCGCCTGTGGCTGTCTCCTGAACCAGGGTCAGATCTGGACCTGGGACTGGGGAYAGAGCAGAGCAATGTCACCTGCTGCCAAGCCGTGGGTGGTGGCTTGTTTGTTTTCAATGGGAGTTCCGTTTTCCTTCTTTGCTCCTCATTCCTCCTTGTGTTTAGACATTGTTTTTCAAATGTGCCTCTGTTGAAGCTATATTTAGGGCTTGTTTTCTAATTTGGCACTGCTCAGGCTCTCTTGCATAGATCTTCTTGGTTTTT
>NW_026623283.1:2121724-2169422 GCF_030028575.1 Malurus melanocephalus
TTTAAACGTGTAAATGTCTGGCCTAATTGGAATGCCTAAACAGTCACCTCCCAAACTGCCAAGATGTTAAAATCTGTTGATGTGTGCAGTCCCGAAGTTACCATGGCAACCACATCCATTGCCAGAGAGGCATGCTAGATCCCCTTCAGTTTGTGGAGGGCATCCCTCAGCCCCAAACTTTAGGCAGCTCCTGAGCAGCTTGATGGGCTATAGCTGCATCCTGATGGTCAAAGGGAAGGGCAGGGAGACCTGCCCTGCTCCCAGGTGGTCAAGGTATGAAGGGGTGATCCTCTGAAAAACCTCAGTACACTGTGTGAGGGAGAGGCAGAGTTAGTCAATGCCTCTTTATAAAAAACAGCAATCGCCTTTTTATCCTCAGTTCATTCTCTGAGGCAACTTCTCCTAGGGCAGCTTCCACAAGCTGGTTTTGTTCTTTGCCCCACGAAGTACAGTCAAGGTGAGCGTGTGGAGTTTGCRTTTTTTTCCTTTTGTGGTAAAGCATTATGTGACTAAGATGAAGTTTGCAGTTCCTTTTTCACATCCTTTTGTCCTTCTTTAGTCTCAGGGTTTCTACCATGAAAAAGTCCWCAAGACTGTTGCAAGAAGACTTTTGAAGAGAGGCTCAAGCATGTACTGAGAGTTTCCTGCACAGAGACTTCCATCAAAAATACATAGGCATGGACTCAGAGATGACATCCACAGTTTGCAGCGGCTTCCTGGGTACGGAAACTTGTTTTCATTTTACATTTGAACTAAATCCAAGAAAAACAACGTGGCTGTGCAGAAAGGTTTGCCTTCTGTCTTGCTGCTTCTGTGAAACTTGCCTGAGCTTTCCATTAGGAATGAACAGCTTTTATGATTACAGTGTCCAACATCAGGCAAAATGTTTAAGAACCTTGTGCTTTTAATAGCTTTGGTATTGCCACGATCTCTAACAATTGCAATCTGTGTAACCATTAGGTTTATTTTTGTATCTATAAATATTTATTTGTATATCTGTGTACATATGTATGTATACATCCCTTCATTTTCACAGCTGGACAGATACAGTATCAGTCATCATGAAAGTATGCTCCACCAACAGTGACTCTCTGATTCTGTTTAATAACCTCTCAAGATCAATTTACTAACATCAGCATTTTCAAAAACCATATCAAAAAGCCTCCTTGCAAACTCATGTATTTGCTTAAAATTCATAAATATATGTTTAGGAAATAAAAATCAGGATGGGCTTGAAGTCTGAGTTTGATTTATGCTATTAAAAAAGAAAAAGCAACTGTGCTTTGAGCTTTTCAGATTTAAACAAGTCAAGTTTAACTCTGCAGGAATGAGGATTAGAAATTTAAAGATTACTGATATTCTTGTGAAAAGGAATGATTCCAGACACAAGTGCTRGAAGCCACTTTTTCTTGTTCATTAYGAGCAATGCTGGGGTGCCAGTGAGCCAGGGTCCAGCTGAACAGGAGAACAGCAATCCCTGCAGCATCTCAGCAGCTTGGGGACTGCTTTCTTCATGTTCTCTGTATGAGTGCATTTCTGTTAACCTAGTCATGCCATGTTYGTTACCCAAAACTCAACAGTGCTCTGTAATAGTTACCTTCTGTTGAGGATTATGTCAGGTTCTTAACAGATGAGCTGCCTTTTGCTGTGGTCTCATCCATATACACTGATAGCATACAAGGAGGGCCACTGTCCCTTGCAGCCTGGCCAGCTCTGCTCTGCCTTTTGGCTCCTGCACCAAGGGAGGAATCTGTGCTGGGTGTCAGAATTATCTTGGTTGCTGAGAAAGCATTATCTAAGGTTCGTAAGATAAAACAGTTTTTTTCTTTGTGGGGTGGTGGGTTAGCCACTTAATTTTTCCTTCAGTAGCTTCAGATGCCTTCACCTGCAGCGAGCTCTCTCTTGTTGCTGTCTTCTGGGTGATTTATCACAGCGATGTCTTCTCAGGTCCTGTAGCTTTAATAAGCATTAAGCAATATTTAAGGGAATATTTTGTTCAAAATCCACTAAAGATGCTGCRTCAGCTGGGAAATGTAGTACCCTGTTTTCCTAAGGGGATCCCAAAAATTCCACCTGYCCCTGGGGATAATGCTTCCAGAGTAATAGGGAGGCCTCAGGGGGAGGACATAGGATGTGCTTTATTCCCCTCTAGTCCCAAACACCTGTTCTTACTTTATTCAGGGTCAGACCTGTGGTTCCYGGCTGCTGCAAATCAGAGCAGTTTGGAAGACTTTCAGCTAATGAAGGAAAAAAAAAATCAGCTGTAATCCAATTACAGAAGAAAGAGATGAAAAGAGCAAAGATGTTTCCTGCCCCCTACACTAGGAATGATAATTTTAACTATACTTCTGATCCTAAATATTTTAGCAAATGASCTGCATGAGCTCACCATGCTGCTGACTGTTCCTCATTCCAGTCAGTTTATTGCCTGCACAGCCATGCAAAGYATCCCCTCTAAAATGGGCATCTCTGTTTTAAAAGGAGCTGTTCTTTGTCCTCTCTTTTTCGACTTAATCATCCTGACATAGGCAGCCTGGGGATGAGGCAACTTTACTACCAGCTGTCTCACTTTTATGAAAAGAAAGAGACATGGCTTCTCCATTCCTAGTGTCTTCTCCTKGAGCTCCAAAAGCAAGAAGGATTGCACGGCTATCTAAACCCAAACGAGGCTAGAGACAGTTTTATTTGTCTACCAATTACCACCCATCTGTCATGAATTAAGGCAGGAAAAGACAAGCAAGTTTATTTTTCTATTCTAGCCCTGTTACTTCCCTGAAGATTTTCACTCTGGGGGGGATGGAGCACATTTTTCTCTGAATACAAGTTTCAAACAAAAAAAGGAGAAGTGGGTACCCTTCAAAACTCTGGGGGCCTATGTCAGAGATGCTTTGAAGTTACAATACATCCGTTTCAATCCCCTGTGGGCGCCACAACCCTGGTGTCCAGCAGCCCCAGCTTACCTCAAACCTGGCRCAGGTCTTTTGAGCAGAACTGCGCTTCTGTCCCTCTACCACATAAATGTAAAACTGCCTCAGGCAGGTGTGTGGGCAATGCCAGGCAATGATGTTCTGTGYGACCTGGGGCTCAGCACCGTGTTTTTCTTTTTGGGTTTCTTCTCCCTCCTATTTGGGCTCTGAGTTTCCCAAGGCATAGGCTCCTCTCCCSAGCCCATGGAGTGCTCTCCACAGAGGTGGCTCAGTACACCATGGAAAAATTATTGTAATGGAGAAGGAGCCCACTGCAAACCGAATCAGAAAGAAAACGACTTATTTTCCTTTGGAAAAAAAAAACCAAAAAAMCACAACATCGAAGGATTTTAATAGTGTTTAAGTAATGCTTTTTTAAATGAGAAGATACTTGTTTTCTCAGTCATTTGTAACAAAACCTATTACATGTATGGCAGTGCAATCCATCACAAACACAATGAAACATGTAAGGTGGGAGGAGGAACTCATGACATGTTTTTAATAGACATTTCTTCCCTTCCCCCTCCAAACTGAAGGTATTTGTTATGACTTTTACTTAAAATAGGGAAAGAGAAGAGGGAGGGGAGCATGTTCTGAATTCACTGGAGAGGAAGGTAGATTTGTTTTATTTTATTTTAGTAGCTCCAGGCTGCCTTTGAGTAACTGGGTATTACGGTCCTGGTACATCTCTAATTAATAAGATCAACTGCCCCTGAATTTTCTTTTATAAACTAATTTAGATATGTCAARGCTGCAATTATTTTGAGAAAGATCTGACTCTTTGCTTATTCATCTTTCCTCCTACTCCATGAGAAAATAAAACTGTCAGCTTAAATGCCCTTTGAAGTCTGTTTTAGGTACTTGATTGAAAATTAAACACCGTCTTGCYGCTGTTAGAAGTGGTCAAGGTTCCCGTTCTTTTTTCTTTTTCCCTCACCCTCATTCTACAATTTGCAAAGGATAATGAACCCTGGTRGTCTGGCATATTTCCAGATACAACCTAGCACTGCTGTGTCCATCTGCACCCCTACCCCCTCTGTGATGGATGTCATGGATGAGATGGCAGCACCACCGGGGTCACTGCCGCACCTGGCATGGAAAGGGTCTGACCCTGCAAGGTGCTGAGTGTCCTCTGGCTGCAGCTGACTTCTCAACCCCATGCAATCAAGCTCTCCCTCAGTCCCAGAAAGTCCTTGGATTTATGGGGAGCAGCTCTGAAAACTCATAAAGATCAAACCGTTTATTGGGGAGAGTGGTTTACTTTTATTTGGCAGTGTTTGTGGAGCCCAGGCACCAGGCTTGTGTTATAAAAAWTATTGCATGTCAGGTGCCTCCCAAAATCCTACTCCAATAATCCCTTCTTGCTGGAAGCTTCCAGAAATAAAGAAATGAGGCAGGAGAGAGGGGAAGGAGGCAGAATTCCGGCTCCCACTTGTTAAATCCTATCAGTCAAGCTTTCATCTCTGAGGCTGTACATCTGGAATAGATGCTTTGGAATGCTGAAACAACAGGCTCAGCCTGGGCTATGCATTTGTTCCTTATAGAAAAGGTGCAACAAGGCAGAGCAGCAGTTTCCTGACCAACACAAGAACTGGATCCACCAGCAGAAAGAAAAGCGAACCATGCCTGGGTTTTTCAAGGAGATCTAGTTTTTTGTTACAAAAGAAGTTGAACCTCTTTAAATGAGGAAAAGCTGCCTGGTTGTGGTTTTGTTTTGGTTACTCAGGCTGGGTTTCCTATATAGGCAGCATGGCTTCACAGTGTCCTGTCTGCCATAAAGGAGAAATGTTTTTCCCCTTCYTTCCTCCCCCTCCTYTTCCCYACSAAATTCAAGCAGGATCAGCAAAAAGTCTGGCAGGAGGGACACTAGCAGCAGGCAATTCCCTGACACCCCACTGAGAACCCTCCACCCTAAACTCTGCATGGTGTAGTTTATGACTTAGACTTTATCTCCTGACAAATKAAAACTTTTCTGGAAAGCAAGCTTTTTTTTTTTTTTCCCCAGAAGCTGACAGAGCCTGACCGGAGAATAGCAAGCTCTCAGCAGAGCTTTAGCAATGCCAATTCATTTATTTAGAGGTCTCAAGCTAGCATTACATCCTAGGTGATCATAAATGTCGTCTGGCTGGAGCGGTGAGATGGGAATTTCTACCCCAGTTCTGTCTAGACCAGGGTTTGTCATGAAGAGAAACTCACAAAGGGGAGACTGTGAAAGTGCTCTGCACATGGTGCCATTGTGGGGACATCCTGGACATATTAAAGTGCAAACCTGGCACCTGGCCCTCGATAAGGTTGCTGGAAATAACTGGAGAGCTGTCTTTCAGTGTCTCCAAGAAGCTTATAACCTGAATGCATCTGGGCTGCTTGTAGCCAGATACTAAAATACACTCGATTTTGAGTTTTTTTCTTTAGCCTCAGAAGTCTCAAGGCTGCATTAAGGTGAAGAACAAGGACATAACTGTAAGAAATACATGTTTTCTCTTTTTAAKCCCAGATGGATGTTTTACTTGTGTCCAACTCCACATATGAAAGCATGAAAAATTGGTAAGAAATTAATATGATATACGTGTGTATTTGTATAGCCATGTATCCTACATGCTGCCTGTGTAACATCCATGCCCAGAAGAAACTGAGTTAAATTTAAGATGTGCTGGAAGATTAGTTACAGATGCAGAGGGCAGACTGAGCAGTTTCCTAAACCCTGGTCATAACAAACACTCACTATGTGGAGAAACTGAACATTGAAAACACGCTGACAGTGCCTGGGAGACTAGAGAGCAAAACCCTTGTAGGCTGCTGTTGCACATTTACCTGCAAAGTCTTTCTGTAATCATCATCCTTAACTTTTGCTTGAAATTTTGTCCCTTCATGTCCCTTCATGTTCTGTATTTTGAACAAACAGCATGAGAGTATCRATTGTTTTGTCATGATCAGTTTAACAGCTGAAACTGTATTTTAAATACAGAAGGGGTCAGACAATGAAAATGTTAGTATGGAATGTGTGAAGACCACCATCAGGCTTCTCTACCCTCCCACTGCACCCTTTCACACTCTTACTCTAGTCTGGCCTGCTGTGAAGTACTGCAACATCACATTTCCTCAAAGTCTTGCCAAATGAAACACAAGCCTTTTTAGATCCATTTTCACCAGTATTTGTTTCCAATTATAACAACACAGCTACTCTATTGAACATACTCCCTATCATTGTTTCTCAGTGAAGCTAACATTTTCAAGTCGAGCATGAGTAGAAAAAGATGACTTATTTATAAACAGTTTTCAGGGGGAAAAATACGGCAACTCCCTGCTAGTTTGAAATGTTATTTCCCCCCTCCGCCCCCTTTCTGATGATGATTTTAGGAACTTAAACYCTAACAATGTGGCATTTTTCTATCTGTGCATGTGGAGGTTTGTCTGTCAGATGGTTACAGAGCAGGATCTCTTGCAGGGACTGGCTGCTGACACAGACCTGCCCAATGCTAGAATGGAAATGGCCTTGCAGTTTGTGTTACAGGGCATCACTTTCAGTCATTTGAATCTTTCRGTAAATATTTTCCGTTTTTACAGCAACTTCTCTGTTTTGACCCAAAACATTCTGGTTTTTGCTAMGCCAAGTATTGTAAGCCTATGCTTGTTTTTCCTCCAAGCAAAAAGTGARTGTTCCAAGCCTTGTGCAAAGGGTCCTCATGAACATGACTTTATTTTTACTGAAGTTGGGTAGAACACAACTGTTCAACTGAGCACAGTTACTCCCCTGCTTGGAGAAGCAAGGTCTCCATACTTCTTTTGTGTCTAAAAATAATACAAAATTAAATATATATTGGTGTGTTCCTGTAATCTGTGTCTTAGGCAGATAATGTATATTATCTTTGAACATCAGACCGCACAAGTTATTTTTAAGTCCCAATTTTCATCTCTTTATCCCATTCCAAAAACAATAAACAAAGCTCACAAGAAAAAGGAATAATAACATATAACCTCCCTATAAACACATGGGTATCATTCCAGCAGAATTTCTTTACAGCCTAGGAGCCATCCCAGATCTCACCTCCTCTTGCAGGTCACAGTGCACCATTAGACTGGGGCTTGTATTCCGACAGGAACCACTGGGTATTTGTGCTGTTCTGCACTGCCTTGTACAAGAATTTCTTTGGCTGAAAGCTCATCTAAACCCACCCAGATGCTTTATACCCGTGCAACCCAGCTAAGGTCAGAGTCATGCTGCATGGGATGCCCAAACAATGGATGTGATGTTCCTGCTGCCAGCCCTTATCTCTCAGAGTTGGTACTGGAAACTCCAGGTGGAATGAGACCTTTCACTCTGAGAAGCAAAAAAAAAAAAATTCTTGCGATTGAAGGAAAGAAATGGGGAGACACCCCAGACCTGTTGCCTCAGAGGAGCCAAGCAGCCTGTAAGAACACAGCAAGTCTCACCACCTCCCTTCTCATCCAAGAAGGGTGAATTTTTGAAGCTGTTTTTAGCAGATGTTGGCTACAGCACTGCCGCAAGATGCACACAGGACAAAAATAGCWGCGATCGTATTTCCTTCTGCTGGCCCTGTAGGTGGGGAGATGWGGGAAGATTTCTCTCTCTGCTGGGGTCACAGCAGGGCAATGTTTGTTGTCTTCTGCCTACTGTCATGTGCCCCATAAAACCCAAAAGAGGCCTTCTCTCTATTGAAAGAAGTACTTGGCATATTTGGAGCACATGCTGACACCAGTTGCTTTTCAAAGGCTCTGTAAATTCCAGCTCACTCTTCTATCCAATTTTCCATTCAGAGACACAGCAAGGGGCATTTGGCAGACCACRAAATAAAACTGCACGTGCTGTAATCCTTTTCAGGGTGAGGCTCAAGCTCTCGCTCCCTCTCCTCCCTCCCTCTCCTCCTTTTCATTCCCAGTCTGTTTCTATGCAAGTGTGACCAACTACAGGAGCACCTTGCTTGGATTAGACAAGGTCATGGAAAACGCTTGGAAAATCTAGGGCTTGTTATGAGCTCAAGGAGCAGCGATACTGACCTTACCAGTTTTAATAGCACAGGGGTTTAATTCCACCCTATGAGCCTTCTTTTGCTTTCTCCCCCTTCTTCTGCTGCTAGCCAAGGTTAACTCTTTGCAGGCTTGGGAAAGGCTGGAAACTTTGCTAACTGTAAAGAGGAATACACAGTGTCTAAATCACTTGTATTTGCAGACAGGCAAAACAAGCAGGTCTCTGATGTGTGACTGAGCTCAGCCAGGTTTGCAGTAGATGTGCCAACGGCTTCAGTGTATTCCTGGATTAATTTGATATTCCCTTCTTGGCACAGAAAGAGCCTGGTGACCCACTCAGAATATAAACCATGACAGCAAAAAGAATGTTCCTCGGCTTCAGGGTCTGTCAGGTCTTACTCTGCAAGGGGACTTTTGGAGTGAACCAGTGCAAAAGTGGTGCAGAACAAGGCAGAGGAAGTGATCCTTAGGGAAATCAAAAGGATGGGGAGAGAGACTTCATGCCAATGATTCATGAGCTTTAGGGGCCAAACCTATGTAGTTATTTTAAATTGGCTTTGTTCCATTGACTTGGTTTCTAACTTACGTGTAGCTTTGTGTGTTTCCAGATCCTTTAATTTTAGGCCTCTGAGGAAAAAAAAAAAAAATCTGATTTCCCAGTGCCTATTTCCCTGAGCAGGATTGCTGTTTCAAGCATCTCATGGGTCAGTACTGCCTGCTGTCAGTTTGCTCCCTCTTCTCTTCCTGACTCCTCCCAGAAGCCTCCAGCCACTTGCTCCCATTCCACTTCTCAGTTGAAACACAGGCAAAAGAGGTGCTGGAGGCACCAGCCAAGTAGTGGGAGAAGGGATGGAGAGGAAGGGTTGGAAATAGGGTCATCCCAATGGAGTCATGTCCTGTGACATTAATGATTTATCACTGGACAATTGTTTGCATTCACTGAGCCTACCAATCAATGAAGTCACTGTTGTGAAGTCATGTGTTGTCACAGCAATGARTAAGTTCCTTTTCCCATAGAGCTAGGCATCAGGTGGTTGATTTCACCAACAGATAGAAATCATCCATGGGAGAAGCAGCTGGAATGCACAGCCAAGGAATTCACTTTAACATGACTACGGCAGCTGGGGGGTGAAGGCACAGATMAAAAGAAAATGGAGAAATGCCTGTGAGGAAAAGGAAGACTCAGGAGGGAAGGATGAATTAATTACATTAATACCAACCAAGTTGTRTTGAAAGGGTCACTTTCATTTTGAGTAAGTAGCTTTCCAGTATATGACTCTGGCATGACTTCCTAGCCACATTTCTCTAAATCAAATTAAAAAAAAATTCCAGTCTTGATTTGCTTTCAGCAACTTGGAGAGAATTCATATCTAGATGCAAACCTCATGGCTCAGCCCAGTCCTTTCGGCCTCTCTCTCAATTTATTTATTTTCCACTTTAGAGCTTTCAGATGTGGGGAAGGGATAAAGCAAAGTTGTTTTGTTAACTTAGGCCTGTTTCAGGGGCCTTCTGGTAGAATAGTCTTCARATACATATTTGCACATACTTGTACAGCAGAACCGCTTTGGTTTAGAAAATTACAGAAATAGGTTAGCAAACATGAACATGTTAATGAAAATAAGCTGTGTTTCTCCCCATAACTGTAGACCAGTCTTTTTATACCGAGCACAGACACAGTTTTAGTTGCCTTGGGTTTTAACCCAGTGACATTAGAGAAGCACGAACGCAACAGTGATGGGCCCCAAGGTATGTCATGTAATGTCTTTGTAGCTGCTGTAAATCCATGCTTACTACTGTCTTGTGTAATTCAGAGGAGCKGTGTGTAAAGGGAAAGCAAAAAATGGTGATCTCAGCAAATTTGATACAAATTTGGGCAAAGGATCAAAGATTCTGTTTATATGGAAACCGGTTCATCAATCCTTATCTTTCRTGCAGCAGATTTTTTTCCCTTCTTCTTTTTCTTTTTTGGTCACTTTTGTTAAAAACATGAAATGAAAAAAAAAATGCTTTATCACTAGCCAAAGCATGATTTCCACCAGCACATGAAGGTTTCTTTGCCTTGGTCTTTTCTAACAAACAGTAAATATCCAAACACATCGTTGTGCCAGATAAAAGAAGAAAGCAATAATGCTGTATGAAATCAGCCCGGGCAGCTAGCTAATGAGTTGGCTTTCTTTTCTTTCAGAGCTAAAGGAATCAAATCCAGTTCTGTGCTGGTATTTGCTGTCAAGTGGCCTACTTCAGATTTTAATGATCTCTTGAGACCCAGGCCTGACCCAAAGCATTTTCACAACCTGGCCCACCCCAGTACAATAAACTCCAATCCTGTCACATGGTACCCCTCATTCAGTAATTAGAAATGGCCTAAGAACAATATTAAGTACTGTGCCTAAAAACAGGCTGAGCAAATGCCAGTTTACAAGAGATTCATAGTCAAGGTGCTGAGTGAATTGCAGGCTGAAAAGGCAGGCCTCAAACAAAAAGAAATGAAAAGAAACCTTACTAAGCTCCCTTAGGGAAAATTGTAGCAGCCTCYCYYCTGCATAATCARCAGCTGCAGAAGCAAAAGTATTGCTCATCTGTTTTCCCACCAAGTGGAAAATATATATTATATGCATCATGGAGATGGAGAAGGGTTATAACAACATTATAGCTAGAAAACATTTATAAATGGCTGGTTGGATGCTACTTTCCAGGCAAAGAACCAGAGAAGTAAGAAACAGTTGCAGAAAAATGCCAAAATATGCTTTAAAAATTGAGGAGTAATGAATATACTCTCTTGTGTCTATACATTATGAATAYAGAATTAATTCATATTGCATTTCAGCTATGTTAACTCTACTTCACACTTAATTATACTAGATAAATACCTGGGGTGAGGAACACATTGCTGACACTCACAGCTGAGAAAGTCTTTTGTCATAAAAATAAGGACTACATTTTTGCAAGATGGAGACAGCTATTTCCTTAGTTAACCCAGTAGTTATACTATGTATATATAAAGAGAGGTAGTTAACCCAATCTCTACTGCTGTTTCTAAGTAGRCTATTAACATCCTACAGTCCCAGAGGCTTTTCTGCTTGAACACCTTACACACTACCCCACATCAGTGAGATCAACCATTTGCTGCACCATTTTTACCCTGGGCAGCTAAGCCAGGTGCACAAGTTTCTGTCAGGCTAGATCATGTGTTATGTTTCCCTTCTGTTCCTTTTTAGTACCTCCTCAATCCATGGAGGTATCCCTCTATGTTGCAATGGTGGCMTGTGCAGCAGGGCAGGTGAAGCTGCTCCTCTTCCTCTCTGCTGCTGTGTGTCATGGGCATGACCTTCCAACATGTGCTCTAGCTCAAAAGCAGTCCCCTAAACTTGGTGCAGATGGTGTAGAACGTCTTTTGCATTTTGTGTCCTCGTTTCAGTAGGTTTCCTGGTCTGCCAGGGTGGAGGGATGCCCCAGGTAATGGAAAGTCTCCAATAACATCATCAATGGTACAGCTCTTAAGTGAGAAATTGAGCTGATGCTTTCACAGGGCYCCTTGCAAGCCATCATGTCCTCTGACAGTGAAGAGTTAACTGCATTTGCAGTATCATTAACCCCACTAATCCTCTGACAAAAAAAACCCAAAAAACAACGAGCCAAAGGCTCTCACACGGCTCAAAAGGTTCTAAATATATTAAATCTTTACAACTAGCGGATCAGGAACACATCCTTTCATGAATCTTTATGCCTTATAAAGATGCATAAGGATCATGCACATGCAATTTATTATTCYTTTTTAGGTCACCTCTGGGAGCAAGGGAGGTGGGTGCAGGCACGGCATTCCCATGTGTTTGGTGTTGTAGGCCTCCAAGAGGACTTGGGGTAGGCTTGGAAGAGGGGGAGAAAGATGCAATTGCAGGGGAAAGGCAGTTTTTATGGACTTCACTGTGCCTTTCCTCCTTGGTGAGTRAGGTGTGATGCAGAGCAGGGTCATCTCACCTTTCCATCATTCTGCCACTCTCCTTGAGGACAGACGAAAAAAGAAGGTTCTGCAAGCCTTCAGCCAGAAGGCGTGCTTGTGCATCTTTTGTCAAGCTGTGGCGCACACCACTGCTCCCAAACCCTGTCAGCATGCCTGGCCACAGCACTGTTGTGGAAAACTTGGAAACTGCAGAGGGATGGTTTGTTCTCATTSCCCTGGAAAGTGGAGCCCATAGGAWGRGGCTGCTGTTTTCCAAAATAACCCTGTTAGGAGCAATTACCAAAAATGGAAGATAAAATAAGCATTGATAAGGTTTATGTAAATTTCAGATGACTGTTTGGGGATACAGCAAAAGAGCTGACCTGATGAACTAAAATACATTTTTCTTTTAGCAACAGATAGATTATGGTTTGAATAAAAAATAAAATCACTATGTGCAAGGTTTAAGTGTGCAGTAGATAGAAACCAGTTCTCAAACCTGACACAGAAATAATTTTTTGTGTTCTTGGATTTGTTTATCTCTGTCATTCTRGCAGTAGTGGGATGGGTTTGACCTACAAACATGGGCTCAGACATCTGGTCTTCTGGGGCCTCTTGGTGACAATTTTCAGCAAAGAGTCTCACTAAAGAGCTCATAAACTGATACAAAGGTGGGCTGGTGGCTGCCGCTAGCAGGGTTCCCTGCTGTAGAAATATTTAGAACTTAGTTTTGATGTGATTTGATATATAAAATGCCACTTGATTTGGAACTGCTGTCTTTTATTTGATACAATTGCACTTTGTGATAATTCTATGAACACTCTTAGAATTAATATCCATCAGATTAGTAACTGCCCAGGATAGTACATAATCYACTTTTAATTTGAATGAGAGGATTAAAAATCTCTAAGTAAATTTTATATTASTGCTCTCTGGGTTTGGTCCCTTTCCCAAGGAGATCATTTAGAGGGATATCAGAAGATAAATGAGTCACTGGTAGGACAGCTCTTGTCCACTGCATGACACAGAGTTGGCACACAGAGGTGCCAGGTTTCAGCTGACTGGAAAGAGGACAGACACTGATGAGAATGATGAGAATGAATGCATTGAAATCACCCTGATCCAATCTGCAGCTGGCCTCTCTTTGCAGTAGCCACCCTCAGGAGTTTGCCTGCAGCTCTATCCAGACAAGAAGTCTACATTTCTTGTAGAAGTCTACACACTCAGTAGTCTCTTCATGGGGAAACAAGCTCAGGTATGTTATTTTGGGATCACCAGAAACCCAGCATGGCTGAAGGATAATCCCATCAAGGGAACATGTTTCCTGCCTTTCTCCATACTACTTCTCCCTCCATTAGCTCCTTGAAAACAGCAGCGGTCTCCCAGTTTAACTATGTGCCATCCTTCTCSGGTAGTTGTTTCCACAAACATTATACAAGAGAAGTATTGGGTTATTTCTCGTGCTTGAATGCTCCAGGGTTGGAAATAGATGCTTCACTATCAAGCAGGTCAGAGGGGTTCCCAGCTCATGGATCCAAGTGATAAGGTGGRTAGGAAAAGGAAACAGAGGGTTTCACTATACGAGGTTTTAATGGATGTTTAGATTGGCTGTAAATGTGCAAGTSCGTGTTTGTTTAGAGTTACCAGGATATGAATCAAAGAAATAAAAATAGCAATGCATTAAGGCTTAGAGAACCTCTTGGGAAGGAGCAAATTAATATTTCTAAATGTAAATATTTTGACCCAACCTATTAATCATGTTCATATGCTACAGTGGGAGAGATTTGAGTTGGATGTGGTAACTTGTCTCCTGTTTTCTGCAGGAAGAGTACATTGTGCTTCACACACCAGCACCTTGTCTGACTGATTAGGCAGTGCTGTTTTCTTCAAAGTGTCCAGTATTTTGCCACTGGGTTATTGTGTTTTTGTGCAACAAAAAAATTAAATCAAAACTTCTTTTTCCCAGCTTTTCTGTTTTTGATGTGTGGCACAGCCAGCAAATTCCAAGTCTTACCATTCCTTTTAATGTCTTTATTGCTGTGAGAAATTGCTGGAGACATTAAGAACACTTAATTAAATCAGTGAGTTTCCTCATCCCTTTTTCTCTATTCCTTATCATTTCCATGGTCTTATGTAGCTCAAATTTTTAAACATGGGTGGTGTATAAAATGTTTAATAAATGACTAACAGATGTCAGGACATACAGGCATAAGCAGCATGTTATATATTACTAAGACACACATTGTCATTCAAAGATGTCAACATAGTCTTCTGTCAATTTTGAGATACTGTATAATTTTATAGCAGTTGATATTTCTTACTACGTTGTCCCAAGATATTTACAAATATAAAATGAATGCTAAATATTAAATGTATTTGCAATGATTTATCAAGCAATGATAATTGGAACCATAATCTCTGCTAACAGATGTACATCCAGAAAGATGATAGGAGCAACTTTGTTTGGCTCTGTCTAGTTTTTCTCAAGAGTGCTGCTAAGCCTGAGGAATCACCTAGGGTTTGTGCAGAGAGAGTTCCCAACCCATTCAAGCATTACAGTTGTGGGGAGAGTGCATTCACCAGTCCCATGCCTGCCTCTGGTCCCCAGGGACAATTAAGGTCCAGTCTAAGTCTTGTTTTCTTCTGCTTCATCCTTCCTTTGTGAGTAATGCTCACTTTGCGTAGCATGAGCTTTGAAGCACATTCTTGCATTCACTTTGTTAATTAAAGAAAGTCTGTAAAATGAACACATCGGTGTCTGCAATGGGCTCCTTATTTCTGTGGAGCAGTGCAGGCTGTGGGTGACATCTCTGTGACCCATGTTGCTTTGGCAGCAGGTGATGGCAAGAAGTGGAAGTGTTTATACAAAACCATTATTATCAAATCCATTACAGCTTAGACTTAAAATCTGGGCTTGAAAAAGAGGTGTTGCTATAGCATGGTGGACCCAGTTGTTGGATTTTCCTTTTTCCATTGGTCTGAAAAAAGTACAAGCCCATGATACGGAGCCTTTATGTTTCCTCCATTTCTGCCCTACAGAACAGCTATTGTGAGGCATGTATAGACTTTTCTTCCAAGGAAGTAGTCTTACGAGGTTTATAATACTTGCAGATTTACATTTTTTGTATGTCCCAAGAGATGCTGTAAAGAATACATTTTACAAATGGTAGAACAAATAATGGAATTGTGAACAAAGAAAAAGAAAACGAATTGTGTGTCAGAGCTGCATGCTTTGCCAACCTTTGTCTTGAGGAGAAATTCAAGGAGAAACGACAAAAAGAATCCCTTTCCTGGGCTCACTTCCAGTCCTTCAGCATTTTAACTATACGTTAGTCCAACCCTTTTTATGAAAGTTCTGATTCTTGCTAAATTTATGGGCAAAGTACAGGAGTAAGAAGGAGAATAACAGTAGCTATATCTGGCAATAAAATGTTACCAAAATTTTTGCCCATTTAATTTCTTTAAGGTCCCCCTAGTTTATTTTTTTGTCAAGTCTTTCTTGGGTGCTTGTCAATGTATGGATAGAAGACAAATTTCACTATTTATTGAATATCTTGATGTAGTATAAATGATATTTTATTTCCATTGTCTATCTCTGACTGTCTGTCAGTTGACTGAGTAACAGTAGACAATTCTGCCTTTTTCTGCCTGTTTTTCACTCTTCATCAAAGATGTACAAAAGTACTTATTTAACTTAATTCGTGAAACCTTAATTTATCAGCTAAGAGGTTAGTGAACTGTACAATAAAATTACTAGTACTGAAAATTAAGTTAGAGATTCTCATGGGATAAAGGTTGAGAAAGCTGGAGGTCAGGCCACATCATATGAGAAGACAAGTAAACAACAAGAAAGTTTCAAAATCAGGTTCCTGTAGATCATTATTGACCGGTGCAGGTAGTAAAATGTGTCACTTAGCTCCAGTCACTATATCAAATCACATTACTTTTACCACAGCTCTGAAATCTCCTTCCCAGATTGCCTCTCTCTTATACTGTCCCCTGAAGACTTCCCCTGACTTTGAGGTGACATGCCGATTTCCCACTGGAGTCATAATTCAAATGAAATCACGTCACAGTGACACCAGCACAATTAAATCATAAATAACGGCCATGRCATGTATTTCTAAAAGCTATTATGAAATATATATATATAGACATATAATCTGCATTAGATTGTTATTTAAAGGGTTTTTTTAAAGCTCAGTTTAAGTCAAAGTAGATTGCCCATATTTAATGCCCTTCCTTTCTAATCTCAGGGTTTAGTAAACATGAGCCTGTGTTACACCCTTTATTATGTAGATAGGAAAATTGAAATATTAAAGTTGACTTTCCCCTGGTCAGAAAGCTGGGGGCATGGGAATTTTTCAAATCTCAAACTCCTTAACTCCTCTGTCCTTTCCACTGCGTTTATATGTTTCCATACTTCCTTATTTAGCTACACACTAGAATTGATCTGGGAAACCCTTTATTAAATCAAATACCCTACCATTTCTATTCCCACTAGGGCTGTTCTTCAGCTTTTACAAGCGTCCTTACTGTCCATTAGCTTCCCAAAAGTAACTGGGCTAATTGAAGGTTTTACTGTATCTGAAGCAGATTCTATTAAAATTAGACATGAAATTGAGTTTGTAGGAATTCAGTTRCTGGCATTAATCGGCATTAATTCTGAGGGGCTAGAGGCAGCCAAACCATGCCCTGTTCCCAGSTCAGTAAAGAGCATATGACAGAAAAAGAAGGGAAAAAGCATTTGCACAGTTCTTCCCTGGGGAATTAGGAGTCTGCAAGAGACATCAGCTGGTCCCAGATCCTCAGGAAACGGCTTGAGCATCATTTATTGGCATGTAAACAGTGCAAAATAATCCTGYGCCAGATGCCATTTTTTCATACCACATCTCAAACAGGAGCTGGGCTGCATTAGCACCATTCGAGGACAGATGCCTCTGAAGGAAAAACCAGCATTTGCACCACAAAGCAGGCTCAAGGCACACAGCAAATGTGGCATCTCGTGATGACGCATGTGACAATGACATCATGGGAGTGGAGCTCTAACTGATCTCGACATGAGAAAATCTGGCCTCCAGACTTGCTGTTTTGAAGMCTGTCCTTGTTCCCTAATCCATGTGGCTATGTTTTTAAGAGTATTTAATTTCTTAGGCAACCATTATTGTATTTTTTTCTCTATCTTTGAATAATGAATGGAAATAAATCAACCAGATTGAAGGTATCGCACAAAAAAGGAAAAAAACCTGCTCATRTGCTGATGACCTGGAGATTCAGCTCCTGACTGGCAAAGGCCCAAAGGAACTGAGACTCTCAGTCCACAGGGTCTTAACAAGGGGGCAAGTGGAGATGTGGAGAACAGCAGCTGAGACTACACTGGCTTGCATTAGCCTGCTACATGGTGTCAGCAACATCATGGATGGCTCAGGAAATCAGCACATTTTGGCTCCATTCCTGCAAGGGTTTAGGCCTCTATGCAAACATCATTATGGAAGAGAGGCCTTTTTTTCATCCATAAACAGCCTTTGCTGCACAGTTTTTGTGCCTCAGAATATCAAGCAGCGGCAGAGTCAAATGGAATCATATTAATAAGCATGGATAATCTCATCATCCGGGGTGGGCTGACAGCAAAGCAGGTCCAAACACACACAGCTGAGTGAAATGTTCCTGAAATTAATTGGATTTGATTAAATTTCTCATTTAATGGCTGGAGGAAAAGAGACAGACCAAAGACAGTGAGCAACTTTCTTGCTAATCTGGAGCTTTGAGTAATGGCTGTGGAACATCATGTTTCCCGCTGCATTACATAAGGAAAGTGTTGCTCTGGACATAGAAGAACCCAATTTCTCACATCCTTTCTCTTTGTCCTGACCTTCTCCTTTTCTGAAACAGAAGATGAAAATTTTGACTCCCAGATAGCTGTTCTGATGCTACTACATTTCCATTAAAAAAATTTCTCCCAAGAAAGGGGAGAAACCAACTAAAAAGTCTTAAAAGCTACCAGGAAATGGTGTTGTCAATCTCCAGCCAGCTTTAGATTATGATCTGTGAACTTAGATGGGGGTGCAGAGCTACTGATACCATCCTTGTCCTTGCTTATGTGGGGTTGTGCTCTACTCAGAAACACTGAATCTTGATTAAAGCCTCTTACAGCAAGGTCCTCAAAAATCCCCTAGTAAAACAAGTAACTGTTTTCACTGTCTTGCTAAAATTGTACCTGACACATGGAGACTTACATGGATACAAACTGGGCCTGGTTTCAGTTTGAATTTTCATCTGTATCATCGAACTGTGTTACCTGTTGAAAATGTGATTTATTTTATATCAGTGACTTGAGCTCTTTTTAGTGCCTCTTTAAATAAAGAACTGAAAAGAGCAAAGGAATTTTCCATGGAAACCCCACAGCATTTAACAAATAYCCCAGCTGCAACATATAAAATGGCTTTTTCAAACCCAGTGAAATCTTAGTGAGCTCTATTTTGCATAATTTGCCATCATGGGTAACAGCAGTGAGAAAACAACAGTGGGGATTGACTAGAGCTGCTAGATCACCTGGTTTAGCTAAGATTTACACATCGTAGTGTTTAATGTAAGCTTTCTGTCACAATCTAAGCTGTCTCTCTGAGAAGTGGCAGTCGTCTGTACATGGTGACAGGRAGGCCAGGTCCCACACACAGCTCCTGGTGGCTCAGGCACTACGAGGTCACTGTCAGTATACTTGCTTCCTGAAATATTGAAAAATTTCAAACTGCAAACCTATTTTATTTTTACAATAGTTGATTTACAATACCTGGACAAACTTGAATTARGACTGGATCAGTGGGCTGAGGCTGTAAGATGATGCTCAACGAGGCTTAGTGCCAGGCCCTGCCCTTGCATCACAACAATCCCGACGCCACAAAACTGGGGAAGGGGCGCTGGGAAGCTGCCCAGTGGAAAAGGACCCTGGGATGTTGGTCAACTGTGGCTTAACAAGAGCCAGCGTGTCCCCAGGTGACCAAGAAGGCCAATGGCATCCTGACCTGTGTCAAGAATAGTGTGGCCAACAGGACCAGGGCAGGGATTGTGCCCCTGTACCCGACACTGTCGAGGCTCACATCGAGTGCTGTGTCCAGTTCTGGGCCCTTCACTGCAAGAAGGACATTGAGGTTCTGGAGGTGTCCAGAGAAGGGCAGTGGAGCTGGGGAAGGGTCTGGAGCACAAGTCCAATGAGGAGCAGCTGAGGGAGCTGGGGGTGTTTAGCCTGGAGAAAAGGGGGCTCASGGGGACCTCATCGTTCTCTACAACTGCCTGAAAGGAGGGTGCAGGGAGGTAAAGGTCAGTCTCTCCTTCCAGGTAGCAGGAGACAAGATGGGGAAATGGMATCAAGTTGCATCAGAGGTGACTGACATTAGATACTATGAAAAATTTCTTAGAAAAAARGGTGGTCAAACGCTGGAACAGRGTAMCCAGGGAAGTGGYTGAGTCGGCAYCCCTGGAGGTRTTTAARACACTTGTACATGTGGCATTTAGGGATGTGGCAGTKCTGGGTAAATCGTTGGACTCAACARCCTGAAAGGTTTTGTCCAGCCTAAATGGTTCTGTGAGTCTGAGAGAAGCAGCATCACAGCTCAGTCTCGAGTTCACATGTAAACACATGGAGTCAAGTACAATAAACACAYGCCTGCATGTACATGCGTGAGCACAGCCCGCCACAGCTCCTTTACATCAGTATGACTTTTCCTCTGATTTCTATCACATATACATAAATAATTTCTAAAACCATTGTAGGATAACAGGACTTGCAAACAACAACAACAAAAAAATCCCTTATTTTCTTTCGCTTTTCGGTTCTTATATGTGCCAGTAAAGCAAAACTTAATCACCTACAAAGCTGGCCATGCTGTAATTTACACTGGTGGTTGTTAAAATGCTGGTCCAAGCCAGCCCCCACAGCWGTACAGGAGTGGAACATGCAGGGGAATGTGCCACCTGCTTCACCCTTCTCCACAGTAACTAATTCTCCACTTTGCAATGTTTCCCAAGCCAAAGGGTGGTTTGCTCCGGCATTGGCTTAGCAGGGCACTGACCAGAGCTCCAGGGGTACCCTGGTTMCTTCAGCTTCAACCCCCACCATCTCACCAACCAGACCCCAGCCAAGCTTTCCAGAAGGACACACTTATTCTAAAATCCCGCCAGGCCCCCGCTTCATTATTTGTTTTTCCAGTCTGGCATCTGTCTGCTTTAATCATTGGCCAATAACTTTCAGGGTTCACCTTGTTACAGTCACCAGGGCAGCCAGACAACCACACCCAGCTGCTTCTAGGCCAAAATCTGTCAACATCTGCTGCCTGCCAGGTGGTGGTACACGGGTGGACTGCTCCTCCTGGATGCCCACCCCTTAAATTTGCAGTGAAAGAAATGCCTTCTCTATCCCTCTTGGCAGTAGGTGAGGGCACTTCATCAATATGGGGATAGATACTTATTCTACCACTGAAATGCAGTGGACTGGAAAGAGCTGTGCTGGCCAGGCTGTGCCTTTTTTCCCTATAACATTATGGGTAATACCATCCCATAGAGGCAATATAAGATAAAAGCATAGTTTAGTGTTCATCTGTTTGTTTTTCTTAATTGCAGTGTAGCAGCTCCCTGTCCATTGCAGAAAGTACCATTATCCTTTCTTCACAGTAAGGGATTTACAGTGCATGGATTTAGAGAGGAATCCAGGCCACACTGAAATCCACAGATGAATTCCTAGGCCTGACCTTGGCAGGGYTGGGATTTCACCTAAAATGACTTGTGTTACGTATCATGCAGAAAGCCTGTGGCATGGGATTAAACACTGGTTTGGGGAAAAGAACCTGTTTAAAACATTTGTCTTTTTTAAAAAAAAAWTCACACTATGCAGAAATAGCAAGCTGTTTGGACTCAATTTAGGAGGTGATTCTTCAACATACTTCTTCAAGAACAAGAAATAATAAAATTGTGTACATTTAACTATGAGATTGTTATATTTTGTTTGAATATATTTTTTCTGAAATCTATGACACATTGTTATTGTGAGAGACACCTGAACTTATTCTTGCTTTCCTGAGTGAATGTAAGGACAATTGAGTTGAAAAGGGCAGAACAAAAATGTGCTCCTTCAGCTTTCCAACATGTAATACTCAAGTTCATTGAGTATCCAAAGTGAAATAATTCAGACTTTCTACATCACAGGAAATTATAGCATTTCTGTGCTCCTAATTTGGARGTGACAAAGTTACCAATCGTAATATTTTCACCTTCTTCTCACAAGAAAACAGAATTTCTGTTTTTCAGCCAGCCCAGGCAATGTGTGGCCCTACACAGTGCTTGAAAGCCTCATCCTTGCTTTCACATGAGAAGGATGCCCTCCCTATTCCTTCCACCTGTTTACTGGCTCTGGATTCATCTCTCAGAAGCACTCTGGCTAGGGCTCACCCTTAGCAATGACAAACCCACCACAGTGACAGGGGCATGGGCACAGACAGGCTTGTCTAAAACTAAGAAGGGAAATGCAGCAGGCAGGCTGTGTTTCTTGATGAAGAGGTCTGACCATTATTCCTTCAGGGATAAACCCAGGCTAACAACTTATTTCATATCAGTTAGTGCCAATCTGGCATTGGAGGGGCTGTGAGAGCTCTGCTGCTGTGAGCCTGCATCRGATTCAGACAGCTGACCTTGAGGTGAAAATCTCTCTATCCCATTATACACCCCCTGAGGCACCCAGGCCCCATCTACTTTGTTTTCTCTGCTCCCTGTCATTTATTTTCATCTCTCCTTTTAATCTCCTTAGCATGTCATGTGTGCCCACCAAAGAGATGCTTCCTGTGCAGCCTAGCAAGTACATTAATAGGGTTCCTTCCTCTGTACATTTGGGCATCAGCAGTGCTTTTTGGCCACTTGTCAAATGTTTCCGTAAAGATTATCTTCCCAGGTTTCATATTATCCCATTAACAGGGCAGATAGTAAATAGAAGTGGGGAAAAGGTGCTCAGAGGGACTGGGGGAAGAGACAGTAGTTCGAGGAAATGGTTCTGTTCTTTTATTGCAGGAAGAGGTGACCAGGGGCAGAAGATGATTGCTGGATTTTTTCCATGCCAAGGCTGAGAAATAAATAAACCAAGCTAAGGATGAGTGCCTTTAGCCCTGTTAAAGCTGGGATGCAAATATTCCGCAGAAATGGCCCAGAAATTTTATTTTGCAGGTAAATGGGTGGGGAGGGGAACAGCCCTCAGGGTTATACTACAAGAATGCAGAGCAGCTGGGGRGTATAAAACTTGTCAGTATAAAAAKATTTACACATTAGGAAAGAATGACCTTCAATTTTGTAGGGCGCATCTTTGTTAGGGCTTTCTGGACTACTGTGCTCCCTAAGCRAGGCTTCTTTCCACATTTGGCTTTGCACAACATGTCCCTGCAGAAAGCAAGATGCTCCTGGGGTTGTCAGTGACAGAAACCCATGGGACTGGTTGCAAGGTTGAGCTAAAAGAYCCTTCTATTTGTTTTTCGTGCCTGAAAGGATCGCCTTTATTCAAGGTGAGGTATGTCAGCTCTGATTGCTCTTGTATCAATCTGTCTACAGCTCATTAATTTATATGTAAACTTTGGCTTTTAAATAAACAGCAGTATAACCTGATTTCATATCATGTCATGTATCTGAATAGATATAATTTTTTTTTCAGTTTTTGTTCTGAGCTGGAATTCATGACATGTCAAAGGCAGCTCTGGCTTTTGACACTTACAGATGCCTTCTATCATTGGTAAGGCTCCAGATGTTTTCTTCTCATGAAGTAAAAGTTGCATCTGGAGCCACGACTTTTCCAGTTACCTACCTACTTATAATCCTTATGCTAGGAATTAGCTTTGCAGGATCTTACTGYTGTCTCTTGATGCCCTAAGAGGCAGTTCTACACTGATGCTTTATTCCAAATACTTTGTCGGGTTAGATAAATGCCGGTATATATGACATTGCACTTGCTCAGTTGAGGAGAGACAACCTGAGAAAAAAAACTGGATGATTTAATATGATTTTTTGCTTGTGCTGTGCAAAGCCTAAAGTTGTGTTGCTGGAAGTTGCTGATGGTACAAAATTGTTGAMTTCTTGGTTAAATATGAGCAAGTGGCGGTTGTCTGTTATTTCCATGTGACACTTGATACAATCCCTAAGTATTGTCTGAGTCCTTTTTGGCAACTTTTCTGCTCCACCAACTCTTGCATAAACATCTAACTGGAGAATTTTCTTGCAGCATGTTTTATCCAGGTGTCTTCAGTGGTGTGGAACAGGGGGTTATAAAGGGCCTTGACTTTTGGCCTGACTCTGCCCCACCATGGCTCCTTTGCTATTTCTGCAAGGTTTGCAGCAGCACTTTGTACATCCTTGGCATTCTGCTGCTTGGGGGTTGTACTAATGATGTCATCTTAAGGTGACTTCCAAACTCTTGTGCCATCTCTCTTCCGTATTTACAGTAGTTTCTGACTTGGGAAGAGTGCTATCTGAGCAGGGGTGTTGGTGGGACTGTTTGGACATGAGTTTGAGAGGGGCAGGCACAATCCAGATGGGGAGAGTGCTTTTAGCAGAGGCCTGGTAGGAGCTGAACTTTGTGCCCTGGGGCAGCAGAAATGGGAAGACAGAGAAAAACCCCTGAAAATAAGGAAAAATATAAAATGCTAAAGGAAATTGGTGCTGAAAAGGAGGGGAAGGACTGCAGTTGGGAGTCCTGCCAAATTACTGAAAAGGAGGGGAAGGACTGCAGTTGGGAGTCCTGCCAAATTACTGAAAAGGAGGGGAAGGACTGCAGTTGGGAGTCCTGCCAAATTACTGCAGTGCGAGTCGCATAGCTGGAGTTGCCCTGAGACCAGCCAGGGCTCAAATACGCTGTGGTATCCATCCCATGAAGCCTGGAGCTGGTAGCCACACATCATGGAAACTGTGCCACAGCTGCCAGAACTCAAACATTGCACTGTTTGGCATTAATTTTTGTTGTGTGGGTAGATTATTCTACGTGGAGAACCATGTTTTTCCTAACTAAGCAAATACTTTTTTGATGTTGTCTGAYCTGGCTCTTGATGCAAAGATATTACAGGATGAATACACCATTATGTATATCAAGAATCAGGATAGAAAAGAAGGAAAGGAAATATTAAACWGTCCTGAATCCTGACTGCTCTTCTGCATAATTTCCAAGCAGGGACCAGGTTTGCCCCTGGTTTCAGTCTATGAAGTCTAAATGAAAATTTATATTATATAAATCTGAAAAATCTTTTTTCAGACTTTCTTAGTAATGTGGTATGTTTTTTGTTTGCTGGGGGGTTTTCTGCCCCCTTTTTTTTTTTTTTTTAACATGGCCAGCATTGGAAATATTATATGCCTGAGTAAAAAATCACACAAGTCAAAGGCAGGATAATGAAAGCCACACTTTCACCAAGGTGATCAGATAAAACAGTGCAAGGAAGAGTTTGTTAATACAGTCACAGGAGTTTTGACTTGGCTATCCCCTCAATCATCTGCATCTAGCAAGTCTGAGTTTCATAGCTTTGGCTGTGAAGGCTAAACATTAGGTTTTGTGGAACCACAAAAGCCTTTTAACATAGGTTTCATTACAAAGCCCAGAAAGATGGTTCMGCTCTGAAAAGAAGATAATTAGCAGCACTTCAGTTGAAAGAGGTTGCTTCATAGCTGAGAAGAAGCACACACAAAAACTTTTTTATTATGTTAGGAAGAATATTASAATAATGAAGGCTGTTGTTTTTATGTTGTGCATTCAGATTAGTAGTGAAGAAAATACTTATTTAAGTTTACGTCACTTGCAGTAAGGAAAGCATTTATGCATATGATATAACTTTATGCAGGTATTAAAAGCATCTCTGGTCTCTAAAGCATTTACTGAATCAAATTTAGTATTTATCAATAAATTGTGTGAAAAGCTACTTTCATATACACACAGCTTGAGTTCTCAAAACCAAATGTGAAATAGAAATATTTCCATGATTCTTGCATTTAATTGCATGTTAGAAAAAAAAAAAAAAAAGAACAGTTGGAAGGAGAATAAAACCAGTTCTCTGCAGCATATTATTAGCTTTTGAGCCCAGATAAAGTACTCTTGGGTGAACAGGACGGTACTTACTACAACAAGAAATAGAAAACCAGAATGAAGGGGTAAAATGTGGGTTTTTTAAACCTTTGTCTTGGAAAGCTTTAGCTGATTATGCAGTTTGCTATCTTGAATATGTCTGAAATCAGGCTTCTATCCAACCTTCAATCCACCTTTGTGCAGCTTGAAGGACTATTTGGAGTGTAGCAGTATCATTTACAATAATAAAGGACCACTAAGCCTGGCACTCCAGAAACTCAGATCTCCCTCCCTCCCTCCCTCCCTCTTGAGCAGTGCTCCATCTTGAGTAACAACCTTCTAAGTGTTATTTGTAACACGAGTCAAGGCATTCCTATGTACCCCCGGATTTCAATCTTTGCAGCTTCTACTTCAGTTTTCAAGGGAAAACATTAATGTAAAAGATGCCCTTTGACAGATTCAGGGCATGACTCTCCTACATCTCTTGAATCAAGCAGAATAATAACCTGTTATRGTGTTATTCTCAAGAATGTGAATGTCAATATCAGCACCAACCAGMCTGGAGGAATGCAGAGACCTGAGAATATGGGAAGAGGTCTAAGCAAAAGCAAGTATATGGATTAAATGTTATTTACAAAGCAAAGAGCTCAGACAGCCCTTGCTATAAAGCCACCATTTGGAACAGCTGGCCCAAGCTTTCTTGGTTCCTCCTAAACTTTTCTTCTAATTTTGGAATGTATGTGTAGAGACATACCAAACTTTTAAATTTCCTTGAAAAGGGGAAGTTTTGGGTTCAATGATGAGTCACTATGTGTCTTTTTTGGTTAAAAAAAAAAAACAAACCAAACTAAACCAAACCTCCACCAAACTTCTAAGGTAAATAAAGAAGCAGGTTAACCTATATGCTTGTGTGGCATTGAGCACAGAGGGCTCACAATTTAGAATGAGACAAGAGCAACACAAAGTACAGCCAGAAGAGAGTCAGTGATCAAAGTAACACCTGCTTTGCCTGTATGCTCATGTATTTGTTGCAAAACATATGGCCCAATTCTTCTCGTGTGCCTATACAGGCATGAGAAGTCTCCATAGTAAACAGAACAATACCAGAGGAAGCAAGGAAGCAAACTGGGCTATTTATAATTGCTCTGTTACCAATATACTCCTYCAACAGCTTGCCCAGATTACACATAATTGTGTGTGTATACTCTCTGGGAGAGTGGTTCTGAATAATTTTGGCTCTTTTYAGAAGATGCTTTTATAATACAATCTGTGTTTGTAACTGGATTGTACACATCCTATTACATGGATACTTTAATATTAATTACTTTGACCTATGCTTGACTGCTGTGTAAAGGGGCAGGGGGCTTTTTCCAGAAACATAATCCTTTTACTTTTTCAGGAGAAAATAATTTTGGTTTAATTTTATTTCTCTTCTGTTATTGTAACATTTCTCWTGTTCCCAAGGTCCTTTTATAAGATTAAATTATCTTTCCATGTGAGCTTTTTTCCCTCAAAACTCCCCCTCAGAATTTCTCTGTACCAACAGACAGTGTAGAAACTCTGATATGCTGAAAAACACAAAAAAACTCAGATTCCTGCAGGTACCCTGCCAATCTGTGTTCAGATGCAGAATGGCACAGCCGCCTGCCTTTTCCTTGAGGTAGGCAGGAGGAGGAGGTTGGTGGTGCTTCTTTCTGCAAAGGGAGGATTTCACTGCTTCCAGTGTTTAATGTGGAGCAGCACCCACTTTGAGTGTGACTGCAGATTTGGCAGAGGAGGACAGTTCATGCTGTGCCTGGAGACCCTCTCTGCTTCTTCTGCTGCAGGTCAGAGAAGCAGCCGCCTTGCTGAGACTTCCTGGCACTGCTATTCCTGGCACTGCTATTTCTTTTYTCACCCTCACTCTGCCTTACCTAATTACAGTGTGAGCTCTTCAGGGCTCTCTGCTGCCGTGTGCCCGGTACAGTGGGGCTCTGATGTGGGTTAGGGCCCTGGGGCACTGAGCGAAGTWGAAGCCACTAATAGGTCAAGAGCAAAATTTTGAGCTATGTGGAAAGGATGGAGAACGTGCAAAACCCTGAAAATTCCCAAATGTTTACTGGCCTGAGCTCAGAGCAAAGTGTTCTTTGAACTCTTTGAAAGACCTTGGCTTAATACTTTGATGTGCTTCTTTTTCCTGACTGAGGATGGGTGGTTTGGCAAGWCACTCTGCTTCCCTCTTCTCTTCCCTTCTCTCCTTATTCACTGACAAATCCTCTGGATGGTACAGGGGTTTGGCTTGCAGGGGAGAGCGTCATCTCCATCAAAGGAACTGGGCTCTCCACKTCTCCACTGCCATCCTCTGGAGTTCACCAGCCCAGAGGATTACAGCGGAGCAGACACTTTATTTTACAGTRAAGCAAATGTATTGACTATGTCAGTGATTCCCATACTGAACATAACAATTAGAAAAAAAAAACAGCCAAAATCCCAGAAAAACAGGAAACAAAACCCCCTGTAGTTAAAAGTTTTACAATGATGGCATCAGGGCAGAAATTTGTCTCACATCACTGGAAGTGGGAGCAGGGAAGGTGCTGCATTGCAATGGGTGTGTTACATGCCACATAAGCAAGCACTCATCTGCTGGTGAGTGCAACATTAGCACCCATGGGGGAGCTAATGTTCCCTTCCTTCCCCATCCCTCCATCACCAGCTAATCTGTGCCTGCCCCTCTAATTTCCTGGCAACTGTTTCAATGTACAGGCTAATAATGTTTGCAGCAATCCTGGGAGACGTCAGTGTGCAGGCTAGCTATGGGTTTGGAGGGTCTAAAGGGGGATTAATTAGGGGAATTGTGGCATCTGGATAGGTGGAGCTTTTGAGAAACCCTTCATCCAGGTGGTGTGAGCAGTCCAGATAAGCACCCAAATATTTCTGTGAAGAACTGGGATGGCATCCCTAATTGAAGTTCAACCGTTACTAAGTCCCCTTGATGATTTCTCCTCCTTTCTTCGTYAAAGTATCTTTTTTGTTGTTGTTTCCAACTATAACTTAATGAAAACATATTTGAAAGTAAAATTATGGATTTCTCAGGGGCTCTGACCCTTAGGGGCAGCCATGGAGATACTGCAGAAGGAGCTGAGTACACAAGCTCCTGTTAATTAGAGCAGAGGGAATGATTCATAGGAAATAATTTATTCAATTAATTTAGCCTCTCTTTCTTTCGCAAATTATCTATGAAAAGTTTGCAATTTTATTGCATTCAGCTGCTAGACAGATAATTATTTCTCTGCATGTAGTTGACCCCTGTGGCTTTAAATRTAAGGTCTGGCTTTTTGTTCTTTAGTGGACATGGGTACTTCCCCAGCGTTCCTCCTTGATTAAACAACTGACTATTAGTATGTGCCTTGAAAAACTGATGTTCATTTTTACAAATGTAGAGGTGACCTTCCAGGAATATTATTAACCATRGCATAGAAATATCTCTGCCAGTGAACCATTTACTAGAACAATGATCTGGAAAGTCTGTCCGGCACTCACCCTCCRGTGTCTGACATGGTGTGTCTTTGTGAGCCTGCCCCTCTGGCATGCTCAGGGAATTTTCACTCTTTCTCCTTCACCRGTCCTATTCAGAGTCCTTTGCTTAAGCTTATCTCCATGTGGAGGCAACCTCYCCAGAATATCAATTGTCTGATCAAAGCAGCCATGAAGCGCAGTTGTTAAAGTCAAAGTCATAAAATTCATTGCCAATAATCTGATGCCTGCTTGCTGAAGTCCTTGTCAGCAAGGTGGATATTTCTTTATTTTTCACTGAAAAGCATTCATGATGCTTACCATTTTCCACAATAAAGATTACAGAACACTTCACAAGCAGGAGAAAATCTTAAATAGTACCTGTAATGACCTTCCACTTCCAAGCAAACAGCCCTGCTCCATAACCTTGCAGCATTTCTGTTTGCCTGACTTCCACACATAGGATAAACTAAATTGACACAGACCTTGGGTGTGGGYAACTGAATTTGCATATCTCTCTGTCTGGGTTTAGGGCAGGGTTGCTGTCTCCAGCAGATTTCTGCTGCCCTGGGAAGAGGGCTGTGCAGAGAGCCCGACCCATGGCAGGCAGGGTTTTCTTGTGATCCATCCAAGTATGGGGGTTGTAACTCTGAACTCAGGGTAACATGAGTTTCAGTAGCAGCTTTTCACACTCCATCAAAAAGTATTTTTAAAGAGGGATGGTACTGCATGAAAATTAATGCATGGGAGCATTCTGGTAACAGGTGCATAATATTTCAGTAATAGGCTTGCAGGACGTTTATTCACTTGCCAAATTCATTTATCAGGTATTGGATTCAAAGGATTTCCCAACAGGATATCTGCAGAGATTAGTGAGCTAGGCAAATGTGCTTTGAACAAATACATCCTTTCATCAGGCAGTCATTTGGATAATTCCAGCATCAACACGCTCACTGCKGGAATGGTTCTGCTGGTAATTGCATTAACTATTTTTCCTGTGGTCRTAACGTGTCTATGCCTTTGGATCCTACAAGGGCAGAGTTTGGCCTGCAACCTGTTATTCAGGAGGTACCTGCCCATGTCTGTCTGCACAYATGCAGTTTTAGCCAGCCCAGTCTTGCCCAAAGTAAACCTTCTTGCCTGGAAAGGCCTGCTGTGTCAACAAAAATCCAAACAACTTTGCCAGCACAGGTTGACAATACTTTTTTGAAAAATAATTGAAGAAAAATTGCCTCKAAGATGTAAGAACATTTTATTTCAAAGTATCTTAGAATAAAGTACTCTTCCTTTTAATTTTCTTTCTTTTTTTAGTAGGTCTTTGATTTTGTTTTTAAAGTGGAAAGTAAAATTAAACTTAGTCTTACCAGGAGAAATTTCTGATCTGATATTACCCTTGAAATTTTGAATAAATTGGCATTTTGATGGAGGACAGAAATTAATACTGAAATAAGAGGAATTACCATGGATTGAAAACTTCAGAAGTTCATCTTTGAGATGAGAAGTTGTTCAACAGATGTATTGGAACCCATGTTTTATTATCAGATTAATGAAAAAATAGCAAAARTTTTGTTATTCTTGTTCCAGCAACTAAGTGGCTCATTTCTTTTCTTCTTTGCTGTATCCTGTAATATTTCTGGCCTTAAACACTGCAATAACTAATCATGGAAAAACTAATCAGCTTGGCTTATAAATGGCCAGCTACTTTTCAAGAAATGATTTTTTTCCCTTTTTAGCTGGCTGGTCTAAGAAAATGAGTCTCTATTTGAGACACCTGAAGTGAAGAACCATCATCCTCTCATTGATTTTTGAAAATGTGGGTCACCATTTATAACGTACCAAGCTTAAATCATGTAATTACTTAAATGTGGTTATTCAGTGCCTTGAGCTGTAGAAGTACAAACAAAACTGAGGATTTAAGGGTTGGCAAATGACTTTACAACTTAATGTGTGCTTTTTTGTSATCCTTTTTGAGCCTTTTAAATTGTGAAGGGCTGAAAGAACATTCAATAAATTAATTTTTGAGTACACCASCGCTTCCCTGCCATATGAAACCAAATCTTACCAGTCTTCAGCATGAAGAGAACCAGGGYCATGGAGACAGCTCAAAAGCAAGAAGGACACTGTGAGAAACAGGAAAGGAACAAGGAGGGTGAAAGTGTTTGAAGATTTGGGAAGGTGGTCTATTATGTTTGTGGTTTTCTTTCCTATTTTTTTCTTTTTTTTCCTCAAGTTTTTTTTTGTTGTTGTCATCTGTGAAGCATTAATATTTTGCTGTGAAAGCAATGGTGCTCTCCTAGCACCCCCCTTCCCTTGTGTGTGCATCCTTTGGAGGTTGGTAGCCACTCACACACAGCGTTGAGTGGAGGACAGACTCTTTCTTGTGCTCATTATCACAACACAACAGCAGCTCTCTCAGGCWGAAAGCCTCAAGGAACAGTGAGATATGATTCAGATCTGTGTTTTGGGCTTGGCCTGCTCCAAGAATATGTGTCAGCTGTGTGCCCCACATCTGAGTTCAAGTCCATATTGTCCCCGAAAGCTCAGCTYGGAGCTCAGGGCTGTTCCCACCCTCAGGGCTTTGCATGTGCCCAGCTCAGTGCGTTAGAAATGGTGTGGCAGGGGGATGACAGCCTTTTGCACATGGTTTTGCCTCAGTGGCTGTGCAAACAGGTAGCACATCACCACCTCATCTTCCCCTGTCAGACAGCCCATGTAGGGCCATGATGTCTTGGCTCATCACACCACAATTTGCCCCAGTGTCCTCAGGCTGGGCTGTCCTGGGGGGCCAGGACACTGTGCTCTTCATGCACAACCATGGGCAAGTGTCAGGAGGCAGAGGGGAGGATGCTGGCAGTTGTCACACTCTCCATCATGAGCAGGCTCCTCTGGATGTCTCTGGCATGGAAGCAAGTGCATACAGGAGCCCTTCAGCAGTGAGGAAAGGAAAGCCAGAGCACACTGCTGCTTTCTGTCATGGAGAGGTTCAAAGCAGCTTGCCAACTGACAAGCAGCAGCTGCAAGGAAATTTCCYCATCACCACCATTACCCCCCTTTTTTTTTCCTTTTTTTTAATGACAGCAACATTTTTATTAGCTTGGGCTGAGCAYGAAATTCTGAGTGAGAGGTGGGAGGAATAGCTGGGGAGGGGAGGAGGAGTGAGAGAATGGCTGGCTGCTGGCAAATGTCTGAGCTGAGGGACACTCTCTGCCTAGGARGACAGTTAACCTACACAAAATGTTCTGGCTTCTTGCCTGTATCAGCCACATCATGCTGCTCCAGTCTTTTGTGCCAGATCCCCGAGATGGTGACTGCCACTGTGACAGAGGGACAGAGAAGAAGAAATAATAGAAAAKATGAGGGGGGAAAGAAAGCAAGACAAACCCACGAACCCACCAAATCTAACAACACAACACAGTAAGAAGCTTGCTGTCAAGCACAGGTAGAGCAGATGTACTTTTCAGAAATGAGCAGCAGTGGAAAAGTAGCAAGCTAGCTGTGTGCTCCTGCAGAATAAATCAAGGTAAGACCAAAGGCCTCAGAGAGTGAAGTCAGCAAACGCCACAGAAAAGGCTATGAACATTTAGCATTAAATGGGGAACCTGAACTTGTACAGCCCAGCTGCAAGCGAACCACAACACAAGCTGAGATTTCTTTTTTCCTGTTAAATGGAAGAAATATATTGATCTCTAGAAAAAAAAAAAAATCATTGTCAGAAATGCTCTGATAACACCTTTATTTCTATCCACAGGCTTTCTTATATGGGGGATATTATGATAGCCCATTGACCAAAGCTGCTCCTGGTCTTGGGTCAAATTCCCTGATTTCCTTAGGCCAGAACTTCTGTCACTTCCTTCCTTACAAACTTCTTAAAGTCTTCTGGAGAAGGCTGTTATATCCCACAAGTAAGAAGCTGCCTTCACAAATTATTCCGGAAAGCCGAGTGGATGCTCTCCACCCCATCTCTTTGCGCGTGGGAGTTGACAGAGCCATGTCATTACCCAGTCCACAAAACATCTTTTATTWCTAGCAACACAACTGCTGTTCCCAGGTTACACCCCACAGTCCTCACAGGCTGCTCCAGCACCAGTGAATTAGCTGGACATTGTCAGYGCAGAGCAAAAATGTTCTCCCTTGTCCTCAGATGCCTTCTCAGCCTCGTGGCTTGAATTTGGAGCTGGCAGCTCCCTTGGCAAAGCTTGGAGGAGGGGCTGCCTGTGCCCAATAAATGCTGGGGTGGGAGCAAGGGAGCACAGCAGCTTTTTGAAGCATGGGGGAGAGCATGGGGGAGAGTTACAGCTAATCCAAAATGAGCGTTCAGAAGTGAAGAGACTGCTGGAAAGTGCATCTTAATAGCTAAAAGCTGTGTGTGACTTCACTTTGAGAGCTGGCTGCTGATCTCATAGCTTGCACTCRAGTTACGATTTCAAGCTGTTCTCCAAAACCACTTACATACTTCAATAATATTTTTGAAGGAGCCTGAGATTCTCCAGTAGCTTGAGTTCTAAGGGAAAACACCAAATTCAAGAAGATTCATGTCAGAATAACGCATTATTCCAATATATTTGAAGATGAAGAAAGATACCTAAGGTCATTCAAATGAAAGGAAGTGAGGTTGAGCATAATTTCATTTATTTTACTTAGGCTTATCACAGAAAAAAAAAAAAAAGCATCTAGGGACTGATTTAAAATCTGCCACATAAGCCACAAATCAAGAAATTTGTTGGAAAAGAGTAGACAAACAGTTGGTTTAAAGAACACATGAGGTGCATATGGACCCACAGCTGCTCTTATTCYGACTGCCACCCAAAGTACAGGTCTTTCTGTGATCCAGCCTGTCACACAACGACTGTGCCAGATGCCTTCAAAAACCCCCTCAGCACCTCCCTCTCCTGTGCTGGCAGCCTCTGAAGGACAGAAAGAGAGAGAAAGTGGACAGGGGGTTACAGCAAACACCTTCCAGCTGTAAGCTGGAAGCTTTCATCCGCCCCAAATGGAGGGTAAGGCTGCTTAAATAAGCTGTGTATTTATCTCACATCTCCTCAGAGAATTAYAGAAGTGACACTGCTGTACCTCAATGGAAAGGCAGCAGAAGCTGAAAAAGTAAACAGAAAAGTCTATAGAAGCTTCAGACCTGACTGCTTTCTTTCTGTAGATCCACTGATATCTTGCTGCAGGTAATCTTTTGTGATGCAGATATATGGTTGTTTAGGTGCCAGGTTAATAATGGGATGCTGGAGAGAAAAAAGTTATTTCTGTGCWTTTTGCCACTTGCTTAGGGTTTAGATATAAAGAATCATGAAAGATCATGTTTTCCAGGCCCTGTTTTCTTCCCACCTCTCTACTTTTGGCAATATTATCTGTGTCAATTTTGTTATTCAGCTACTTCTGCAGTAAGGGATAACTTCTTGCAGGCATCAGTAGTAAAGGTCTCTCAGGACTTACCTGGGTGTTTCAGCTCTTGAACAAAGRCTCCTTTCTCTCATATCTGTTAATAAAAACTACAAGCCCCTGGAGCTTTTAATAACTGTATAGATATTAGGATAAGTGAAAGATGTTAACAGAAGGGAGGAGGGATGCTCGTTGGTGCATCTTTCACTGTGAGAATKTTACAGGCATCTCACCCAGCAGTCCTCTGCATCCACCTACACTGAAAAAGCCTTCAAGAGTGGCACAGGCTGGGGTTCCTTGGGTCCCAGTGCACAGATGTGCTCTGACAGTGGCCCCCCTCTGAAACCAAAGGTGGAGGGGAGAGTTCTGTAGGCAGGTGGTAGCAGCTGGGAGTGGCATTTATTGCACCCACTCAAACTCAATCCATCCATCAAATCACCAAAACAGTGGCCCTCTGGTCCCTGGAGAGGAGCTGCTCAACCYGATGTGGACACAAATCCTTTTTSTSTTAAATACCCATCCTAGGGKGCTGTRYCTCACTCCCCACAGGTTGCCCTCACTCKGGGCATTTTGCCAGCCTAACMAGCTGAGTTAAACCATCRCTTTAAGRTGGATAAAGTTTTAGACAGTAGGAWAACTGCCATCTCTGGTTTCTGAACAGCTAAAGCAGCAATCAGTTGTTAAATAATGAGTGTTTTGTCACACAGGCTTTTTAGCAAGTCCTATGRTCAAAACAGACTCCAGCAATTTGCTTTTCTCAGTTTCCCTGACAGAAAAAACAGAGTGTATCTGAAAGTGTATCCATTATCATATAATGGATAACACTGGACATCCAGAAAGAGGTRCTGATGCAAAATGAGCTCTGGTTAAATCATGATAATCAGGTTCCACGCTTACTCAGTTAATGTTAGACATTGGAACARTCTGCATTTTGAGCAGAATGAATTTAGGTGTGGCATAAGTGTGAATATCCCATGAGAGGTGGTGCACCTCATTCAGCTGAGGTATGTAAAATCAGAATTGCCCTCAGAAGGATATGTAGCTATTCACAGAGCAGCTTTYAGACACATCACTTGAGAATATGTTTCATTGAGATACTAGGTGTGTCTGAAGCAGGATACGGGGTTTTTGTAAAGCAGAGCAGAGCATAACACTGCCCTCTTTTGTGTGAGACAACACATGKCATCTTCAAAATAATTCGTGGGAAATGCTGCTTCTATGCAGTTAGTAATATCAGTCATATATAGAGATCCTTTCTGCAGGGGGGAAGAGGAAATGATGTATGTACTGTTCAGCCTAAATAAAGGAAGAATTATGAGTTCAATTTTACCTGTGCAAATTATTTGAGAATCAGGTTACACAGGCAGACTCGCTGGCATTGGGAGGGAAAAATTATCTTTTTCCTGCAGCCCTAAAGAATTAAAATGCCTTGCTTAAGAAGGATTCCAAAACATGAATGAGTGTCTGCTGAGCATATGTGCTGGGGCTCAGGTTCATGTGAAGCCGAGCTCTCTGTCTGAGGGCAGATTTGGAACACGTTCAGGGGCTTTAGAGAAGGCAGGAGCTTCTATTGTGAAATGGGTTTCTGCTGCTTGTTAGAGAAGTGTGTCAGCTATGATGTTTCATGTGTGGTTTCATGGTCATATTAAAGGCCGGTGTTTTGGCAGTCACTGCAAAATGAGCTGAAGTCCAAGACTGCTTTGAGCCCTGAACACCACCAGTGACCTGATCAGCAACCTCCYGTCAGCTCTCACTGGTTGTGAGGAGAGAGAAGGGGTATTTTCATCATCYCTGGTTCAGTCTTCAGCAAGAATGAACAAAATAATCATCAGGGTCTTTGGCTCCTCCCTTCCACGTCCCCACTGCGGGTGSACCGGCAATGTTCTTCAGAGGGTCACGTATTTCCTTGGAATTCTCAATATGCAGCAATAGGCTGGAGAAATGTTTGCAAAGCAAATGCTTTGTGATGGACCTGCCCCTGAACTCACAGTTACAAGCCATTTGTATGGAAATGACACTAAAATTGTTATCCTAGAGCTGCATCCAACCTCAGCTTCTGCCAGCAGAAGATAAAGGTACCAGATGGCAGAAATCCTACCCAAGCATCAAGTGGTTTAAACTGCTCTTTTTGCTAGGAATTTAAATAGTCCATATGCTGGAAATATAAAGCTCAGCTGCACCCTGGCTGCCTAATGGAGGCCTCTGCTGCCTGAGCTAAAGGAGATGAGGAATTATCTCRTAGCAGCTTGGAGCTTGTGTCCCCTGTACATCCCAACATCAGGCTGTGCTACAGCATCAAAGTGTCTCATTGTGCATCTGGAGGAAGGTGGTGGTGTCTGCATGCATAGTCTGATTGTCAAACTAGGTGTGTTGTGTCAAAGATGTACAGCATCTCGAGGGAAAAGCAGTTGGGTGTAKTAGTTGGGTGTCAGGTCTCCTCTTTGTCTCAGCTTCTGGGATCGCCTGGTGAACCCCAAGCTGAGCTACTCAAGGGACAGAGTTTGTCATGGATTTCAAAGGAGCACAAACACTGCTCTCTGGGGCATTTGCAGCCTCGGATTCCCAGGACCTGGTGAGACACCAAAGCTGCTTTGCAGCAAGATGCACAGTGCCCGGAGCAGAAAGTCCTCAGCTCTGGTCACAGGTTGCACTTGCCATTGTGCTGCTAGAACAGCTCTCCWCTTTGATCATTTGGGTGATTTCATTTAGTTGCTGGAAAGAGCTTGCTTCTCCCTGGACAGGTCCCCTACTTTGTAAGTCATCTGCCGTCAGTCTGGCTGGCTGAGGCAGTACCCGCTCCAGGGTAGTAATGTCCTTTTTTTGTGTGTTGAAAAGGTGACCAAGCAGACTGCTTCAAATGAGGAAGTGCCCCACCTCATGCAGAAATGTTACCCCTACTCCTGGTTTAGTCTCTTCTCTGGTTCAYCCAGTTTCCCTTTGCCTGTTGTGCTGGAGTTGAACTCCAGACAGATGGCTCAGAAGACTTTGCTAAAGTAACCCCTGGAGAAAATTCCTTTCCTGGTCAGATCCCTCTGAATTGCTCCTCTGCCTAAAATGTACTTTTGCTGTCTTGGCTCACTGCCTCTAGATTTATATGTAACATTTTTCTTGTTTAAATTGTTTTCTCTTTACTGGCCCAGTTGCCTGAAAGATCTGCTGCATCCCTAATCCAGTTGCATTGGTCATTATTTGCCTTTTCTCTCTCCACTTCTGTCATTATCAGCAGTGGTATCTCACATCTGACATCGTTATCTAAATCATTTACGTACATTCATTTAAAGGATAGGAAGGTCAATTGTTTTGAAATCTTGCAAGGTCAATGAAAATAAAGCTGTCATTTGGTTTTTCTTGTCCTTTTTATGTGAAAAAAATGTATTTTGGTATTCATAAGGAGACTTTTATTAGCAAATGTAAGAGTGCCTTGAAATGGATATTTTAATTATGCATGTAATTTTTTATGATTGTGACTATTAGTATTTAGTGTGCTTGTTATCCTTGATGTTTTTTTTCATTCCTAAAGGGTCTCCAGATGAACACAGCAGGACATACTTTAGTAAATTGTTCTCTATGTATCTGTGAGTTACTGACACTTTTAAAAACACTTTTTGCTAATAYATTTWTATATATAAATAAAATAATTCWGTGTTCTTTCTAATGAGAACAGACATCAAGAATTTCCCAGTGCAAGTGACTCTCTAGCTGTTCCTTTTAGCCCTGTGTGGAGCTAGAAGACTTTCAAGGGGCTCCAAACCTTGGTCTGGAGGAGGCTCAACCCCTCCCATTATGTCAGAACTTGTCTGCAGTGTTTCACTGGGCTCCAGGGCAAGTTTGTTCATTTCAACAAAAATTATTTCTTTCCCCAAATGCAGCAAATTGTAGAAAAAAGCTGGGCAATCCTCAACAGTATATATGAATCTGTTTTCACAGGTATCAGGGCTTACATCTCAGCAAGTAGATTCCATTTTCACAGAMTATATAAGAAAAGGGGTTGAGCTTTGGAAATCTCCAAAGAAAGAATCACATGATGGGGTGATGAAAAACTTTCTCACATATAGCATGCACRGAGCTGGTGTCTCCACAGCTTGCTTTGCTGTACATCTCCTCACACTAATTATGTCTCTGAAGTGAGAAAGCACTGTTATTGTTACTGAATACATGGGTTTGTTTGATGATGGACAGATGGGAAATCTGTAAAAAAGCTAGAAAAAGATCATCTAGATTTCACAAGTTCTGGGCTAGGAGAAGCAAGTTAAGGGGTTAAAAAGTGCCAGGGATTAGAGAATAAGTCCCCTGAATAGGAGAGTGGAATGTGTTTCAGCAGGGATTTATTGCATTTTTACTCTTTTTCAGCTTACAGTGGTGAAATAAAAATGTCCAAAATTGACTAAGAAATTAATCTGATCCAATAGCTATTGACATTTTATACTCCTCAGGTGGCGCTAGTCACAAAATAACCCTTGATTAATGCATGTGATAGATATCAACAGTAAGTTTCAGTATTTGTCATCAAATGAGTTTTGATGCTGAAGCTACTCATGCATAGAAAGGTAGAAGGAGAAAGTAATGTTTGCAGACAGGAAGAAGACTAGAGATGCTATACTAAACACAAAAATAGCTCTTCAGAAAGCCACTCTGGTTACCAGTAAAAGAGAACTGTTAGAGACAAAATAAGCATTAAAATGAGAAAACTAGAAAAGATAAATTTTTGTATGCTGAATTAAAACTAAATTAAGCAGGAAAAATAGATTTTCAGGAGATCTTTGCCAAAAACGCAAAAGGTACCAGTAGTGAAAATGACAGCAGATTTGGCAATAACAAATGCAACCACCTTTGATGCAGAAAGAGTCAATGAAACCAGCAGATGAGCAAGAAGCAAAAGAAGTATTTAAGAGAGACAAGGTCATTATGGCAAGAAGAAATTAATTATTGGTCTCACTACTCACTGCCTATGAGACAGGGTCTCACACCAGGAGCTTGTTCAGTGCTGAGTAGCCTGAGCTACCTAAAACAAGAGTGTCAATGGAAGAGATTGCTGGACAAGTCACAAGAACAAGGCAGAGGTCACTGAAGAGTTGTAAAGGAATTCAGACATGAAATTGTTCAACAGCTAATTGTTGTGTGTAACCTACCACTTTTTCTGCAGAATAATGTACAGGGGCAAATATGTCACCAGCCTTTAGTAATGACTGCAGGCATCACTGGGAGCTGCAGATCAATAAACCCCCACTCAAGCTTATAGAAACAATCATAAACAGAATTCTTAAACACAAAAATAAATACATGTTGTTCAGAAATAACTGTACAGATTTTGTAAAGTCTTACTCGGAGACTTGGAAGAGCTGGCAATTGCCTGAAAAAATGTGATCCGGCTGGTAAGTATCAAACTTACGTCTGACGATGTTTTTGACAAGATCTCTCACCACAAGTCTTTAAGGAAAGGAGGTTCTCATGGAGACCACAGGACAAGGGACATGGCAGGGAGGGGATTTATCAGGCAGCRAAGTTCTTGCTCTGTGTTTTTGTGTGATTTTCAGCAAAAGCTGGGGAATCATGAAGTGACAAATTCTGCAAAAGRGAAAAAACTACTCAGAATAATAAAATAGGAGACGATTTCTCTACGGATTGCTGAGTCATGTGTAGCAAGCAAATGGGGAATGGTGATTCATTATTTCTATCAGTTACAGACCCATGAGGTAACCAATGAAAAATATGAAGTAGTGAGACTGAAATAAACAAAAATTGTTTTTGTCGCAATATGCATAAACCCTTTAACTGTGGTGCTCATTACCACTGAACTCTGCAGGTACCAGCTAACAGCAGGTTCAAAACCAGATCAGGCAACTCAGAGCTGTTGGGTCAAGTTAGACCCAATATGGCAATTTCAATACCCCATGGAAAACAAGTCATGTTGCTGATGGTAAAAAATGTTACTTCTTGCATTAAAKCATTCTTACTTTTTAAATGTGTCCTTAGATGGTGAAGTAGGTTGTCAGAGTTCTGTTCTCKGCACAGCTGGTCAGAAAAATTGCAGGAAGACTTCATTGCCATCAGAAATCAAAACAGTTTGCAGAAGAGGATTACTTTGAGTAGATTTCTGGAAGAAAATCACTGAAAAAAGTGCTGACAGTGTGAAGTTGAAACATCCCAACCTGTTTTTTATTTTGAAACAATTCTCTGCCTTGTTTTTTTTTTCTTACTTTGTGTTAGCTTTTTTGCTATAACATAATATTAACTTTAAAAAGTCAAAACAGAATGTTTCAGTTTCCATTACAACAAAACCTGTCAATCAACTTGAAATGCATTGAAGGTTTTTCTAAATTCCCCTTTGCAGAAAATTTCAGACTCTGGGGGTTTCATTGCAATTCAGCATCAAGTCAGCTTTTGAAACCTGAAAGATCTGTGAAAATCAGGACTCTTGTAGTTGGCCAAAGTCACTCTATTTTMTTTCTCTTTCAGTTTGCTTATCTGAAAGGTGGTAAGAATGTTGCAGATCCAGWTTTGCAAAGCCCTTGCAGACTGAGYCCCCAAAAATTCGGCATTTCTGTGTCTGATGCTAAAATTGTGTGATTCCCSAGCACCATCCYAATTCCACCACTTTCAGCWGTGTMCCCCTCTCCYTCAGTCATATGTTCACAAATTTCAMTGGCACTTCTTTTTCTCCTCTCCTTTTCTTCCTATCCCTGTCTAATGTTTTTAGTTTGACTTCTTATTTGTGCAAACTGGAAACTGCTCTCTTCTGTGGTGGGGGGAGAGTTACTTTCCAAAGGCTATTGGATTTCCCCTTGTCCAAAATCTTTTCATGATTAGTGGCATATTGAGTGGAGCGTGCAAACTCCTGATAGTCCGAGCAGAGCTGAACCAACTTTGGTGGGACATTACGAAGAAGTTCACAGTGGTGCCACTTGTTCTATAAATACAGAAATAAAAGGRTGAGCCCATCCTCTAAACCACACATGTTACACCCTCAGACTGGGGACTCAAGCGTGCTTTGTGCTGTACATCAGCCATCTGCACCAGAGGGAATGTCTTCCTCGTTCTGTTCCCAGGATAGATGCATCAGGATTGCAATGAGATAGCRTGAGGCAGGAAGAGTTTTCTGGATCCTGGAATGCCAATAGGCACTTCAAACATCTTTCTTGGCTTCTGGAGTCCCTACATCCAGCACCCCGGAGCGTGATTTCTTTTTATAAAAAGAAAGCCTGTGCTATTTTTCATACCAATCACATGCTGTTCTAAAYGGCTTAAAAGTTTCAAGGACTCCAAATGCTGAAAAACAGCTGTATGCTGATGTGAGCAGCATGTGTAAGGATGATTTAAATCTAGTTTTTATCCTATTTAACTCCCAGTGGCTTTTATGTTTTCCATAAATGATGAAAAAAATTCTTGGCTGGAAAGAGTCATAAAAACATGTAATAAATTCTCTGTCATCTCAAGATGAGCGATTCATCATATTTTTGTTTGTTTTCTGGGATTTTGTTTGCTTTCTGTGACTTTGACATGTCTTGGATTTCTCATGAGTCTCTTGTTCCTCACTACAGTGATAAACTGTTCATGTTTTGGTTACAAGGTGCCAACCTACATCCAGAACAGAACATCCGCTGCCTGSGATTGGCCACAAGGACAAGGACAACCTCTGTCCTGCTGAAATGTGAGTCTCCTAAAAATCTCTCCCGTTGGCTAATTGCTCTCAGCAGCCCAGAGACCACAAGAGGCAATAGGACTCCTCAGCAAGAGCTTGGCAGATTACRAGTAGAAGTTTGGGGATTTGGCTGTCCCCTGTTGCTGATTTGAGAAAGCGCTTTGTGACACCCAACCGAGCCCAGCTGAGCTGCTGACAGAGGATTCCAGGCCCTCCTGAACAGATCCTAGTGTGTGTATTCTCATCACATCTCCAGGGTCAGATTTAGTGATAATTTGACTCAAACTAATATCTACATAAGGGGATTTTGCAAATTTATAATTTCCAAAGGGCACATCTGCTAATATTCTATTATAATTTCTGAACTCCATTTCTTTCATTAAGGAGCTAATTTTGTTCCCAAGAGGATCATTAGCTTTTACCCATTTTGATTAATTTAATTCATATTACCAATAGCTACCTAAGGCTTTATGAACTGGATGGGAACTTTTAGCTTTTGCTTTAACGCAGTCTCTCACCATGAGAAATCTTGTCACCTCTAATTGCATTTAGAGGAATTTAAATTAATTTCCTTTGACTTTTTTTCCCAGATCTATACTAAGTGCATGTTATACTCTTCACAATGCTCTTATTCTGCCTTCATAAAAATGTTAAGCATGGAGGGGTCTTTGTCCAGGATTAACCCAARATCACTCTCAGGAGATTTGATCCCAAGACGCACAGGATTTCCTCAACTCCTAGTGAGTTACAGAGCAGAAGCACAGATTTTCTTTTCYTCACATCAGTTTCTGCAGGATTTAGCCTTGGGTTCTTCTCCTCCACAGGTCTCCCTGGTGTTCTTACATCCAACTTCACATCTGTCTTGGAGGAATTGTGCGCAGGAGAGAGGAATGGGAATTACCTTTCACCCATCGTAGACATGGGGATGAGGTAATAACAGCAAAGAGAGGACCAAAGGGTGCTTTGGGGTACGGCATTTGGGACAGCACCCACACTTTTACAGGTGTAGGAGCAGATGCTGTCAGTGAATGGGCCAAACTGGGCTTCTCAGACATCTCTGGTGGCTGTCACTCCTTCTGCATCCCCTGTCAAGCAAAAGCCAACATCCTTCCTCTKTCCCCACTGGCACATTCAAGCTCCAGGCCCTGGCTGTGATCATGTATGTCACCATTACCAGCAATTTCTTCTCAAATCATGATGGTRACTTGATAGCAAATGTAAGCGCAAGTTCCTGTGATCTGCATTTCTTTCCATTTTTGCCTGGATTTGCTAAGGCTACAGTGTTGTTCAATTTTCCTTTCTGTTGACTGTCAATGGGAATTCACCTTAGCTGGATGAAAAAAAAAAATCACTCTCCTCAGGCCTAAAATGCCACTCTGCATGGTCCTAATAACTGTTATTTTTGGACGCTTAGCTTCAGCTGTTCCTCCAATTCCCTGATATTGCCATTAAAACTGGGTGGGTTGTGATCACAGGTAAAACCATGTGATATAAGAAAGAGGCTTTCAGAGCCCTTTACAGCAGCAGCTATAATTGGCAGAAATGCAGTAAACATTTTGCTTGAGCAAAGTATGAGCGGAGTCTGCATTTTCCAAATGGCACATCCTTGGAGACGACACAGTTGCTATTTAGAGACCTTGAGCATCCACTGAATCCAGCAGGAACTGCAGGCACTATAAATAGTCCATTCTGGGACTGACGTAGCAGAGCTGGAGCTGARGAACAGCGTTGTGAAAACTCTGGGATAAAGGCAGAGATGTAAAAAAACAGGTCTGGATGCAGAGTCTGGCCCATACCTTTGAAACKAAGGTAGTTATACCCACTGCATCCATGAATCCCCTTGCTGTGTGTATTTTGCAGTGCACKAACAGGAGATGTCCCACAAAACTTTACCTTGTTGAGTGCTGATGGTGAGTTGGAGACAATCCYGAGCAGGAGAGCAGACAGGACCTCCTGAAACAGCTGGCTGCCCTGTGCACGSAGCACAAAGGCAGTAAACTCCTTATCTCACCAGCCTATATATCTTTGTTGACTATCTCTGTGCACGTCTCTATAAGAACATTTGATCTAATAGCTTTTTTAAAAATTTCCCTTCATTTTCCACCATAACCCCCCAGTGAATCATTAATGTAACGAGATAAAGATCTCTAGCTAAGGAATTATTCTTATTATAAAGTTCCCAAGTTCTAGTAGCAAGCCTCTCCAGGGTATATTAAGCCAAAAAGGTCCCACACAATCATTTAAATCTACAAAATTCAATTCATTTCCGACTCCCTCCAGGCACTTTTTTTATAGTAATCTAATAAAGGAGACTTGTGGCTGTTAAATGATAAAGTCTCCAAAGGGGACATGAGAACTTTAGTCCCCAACATTTGCTGGGAATCTTTATTCCTCCATCTTGCCTAYMTCCCTTTTCACAAGGAAACCTTTCMAAGTCTTKAAAAATKWGTAGRYGATTCTGTTTTTAAAGGAAAGTGAAGTCCAAAAAAGTTCCTAACATGAATGTGCTGCTCAAGGATATAGGTTACAAAAAGATTAAGCACTTAATTGTTCCAGAAATTATATGTATGTATATGTCTTCACCGAATCACCCAAACTGTAAAAGGAGTAGTGCACATCTGCTCTATTTCCTTGCTGGTGCATCCCTGAGATGCTTTTTCTGCTCCTTCCTCTAGCCTAGTTCTAAATTACCTGTGAAATTATCACTGCTGCAATTCTGTTGTGCAATAATGCACATAAATTCCCTGCAAGACAGTGTCTGATGATTTGGGATTTTTTTCAGATAGTCTTGAGAACAGAGAGTCAGGGATAATACCATACCAGCTCTCTTGATTACATCAGAAGCATAACTGCARGTGTATCAGTATTATCCACTAAACTGCACTCAAAAGGCATCAGATACTTTTTTTTTTGCAGTTGGAAAATATATTTACATGAGGTTTTGTGTTAGAAAAATGAGTCTCTAACCTGATGTAAAACACAACTCCCTACCTAATGCAGACACAGGGCTAGGTCAAGCTTGGTACTACCACAGCGAGTTACAGTCCACCTGAGAATCCCCAGGGTTAATCACTATCAGATAATACAGATTTCACAGTACTGATTTTTGCCCATGCAAAGAGATTATTAATGTTCATTTTTAACCGTGGGTTGTCCAACTGTATTTTGCAACACACAGTATTTTCCTTGCAAAAAAAAAAAAAAAAAAAAAAAAATCAGCATAAAACAAAAAAATTGGAGCTACCTTCCAAATTGCAAAAAATACTGATTCTGGTGGGGATGCACAGAGACCAGGGAAGAGCCAGCTTTATTTCCAAGGAAGCCAATTCAATTTGTCCTCCAGTGCTCACACCTTAATGCGTAAAGTGTTTTTGGGGCTTGCCACTGGGACTGAATTTTTTTCAACCAAAGGCAGGCTTTGTGAGAATGTTTAAATAAATCAATATGTGAGGTTTGTCTAAGGTTACATGTTTGTTAATGTTTTATTGATTACGCTATTGGTTGTGAATTATGTAACTTAATAAAGCTGTGGACTCTTTCTAATAAAGACAAAGAGGTTATTCCATTAGCTGTCAACTTAMGGCAAAGAAACTTAATAATATAGCACATTATAAGACCACAGCCCAGAGACTGACAAATCCAATCCACCACGGAAGTGGCTGTGATGTTGCAGACTGGGCTGTGTCCTCTCACAATTAGGTTGGACAGGTCAAGTTTAAGAGAGGGTGAGGTCTGCTCTCTGAAGCTGTGATGTGACCATGAAAAGAAGATGAGAAAGAGGTGAAGTGGCCTGAAAGGACACACAGAGTAGTTCTGGAGTCTTGGGCACCCCCTGGGCACCCCACACACGGTTGAGATGGCACATGTGCCATCGCAGCTTTATGTCACATGTTCATGTTGTTAGCTGAGACTTCTGTTGAGTGTTAGTTTTCCCCAAAACTGCTTCTCACATCTCCTTGGAGTTGAACCTGTTTTATTTTATTTTATTTTATTTTAAAAAAAGCTTTCAACACTCGAGGGGTGGCGGGGTGGGGGAGGAAATCCTGAAAATGCTTTTTCAGGAATGAAATGGTGAATTTCAGCGTGACTAAAGATTGCCTCTCCACAATAAAATTGCATTTCCACAGTTGTGGAGAACAGATACTGCAGCTCTTCTTGGGGCACACGGATTGACAAGCAGTTGCTTGCTGAAGTGGGTCTGATATTTGACTTGACTGCATTTGCCAGGCATGGAAGCTGTCTTGAGAGCAGAAAAAAGTAGCCCATGTCAGAGAATGATGGAGCACCTCCTCTAGCTGCCTTCACAACCTGATGCTTTTTATTTAGCTGGGAGTGGAAGTTCCAAATTTTGTCTCTGGAACGATGTCCAGCTCTGGTGCCCTTCCATCCTCACACATCACTACCAACATCCTCTCAGATCCAGACTCAGTAATTCAGCACAGGCATCARCAAGGCCACCGAGACCACTCTTTGTGTGCTAGGAGCACCATCAGTCCACAAGGGACATGGCAAGTACACAGATTTCATGAAAACATAGAATCATAGAACRATTTGGATTGGAAGGGACCTTAAAGAACAACTGTTCCAGCCCCSCTGCYATGGRCAGGGACACCTTCCACTAGATCAGGTTGCTCAAAGCCCCATCCAACCTGGCCTTGAACACTTCCAGGGATGAAASAGCCAGAGCTTCYCTGGACAGTCTGTTCAATGCCTCACCACCCTCACAATAAATAGTTTTGTCCTAGTATATAATCTAAACCCATCCATATTCAGTTTAAAGCCAATTCCCATTGTTCTGTCCCTACATGCCCCTATAAAAAGTCCCTCTCMATCTCTCTTGCAGCCCCTCTTTAGGCACTGTAAAATTGCTCTAAGGTCTCTGTGGAACCTTCTCTTCTCCAGGCTGAGCAGCCCCAACTGCCTCAGCGTGCCTGCACAGGACCCCAATCATCATCAYGGCCTYCTCTGAACTCATTCCTTCAAGKCCACRTCCTTCTTGTGTTGGGGRTCCCAGAGCTGGATGCAGATAATTTCTGATCAATGCAAGCTGTGGAGTGGGTGTGCTGCTAGCCAGGGTGCTCCTCTCCAGCACAGGCACATCTCCTTTTGCCTGCCAGTCTGTCAGCACAACCATTGCCCGCTAACATGGAAACTGTCCGTCACACCACACGGGTCTCCCCTGCCACAAAGTGCCAGGGGTTGTCGGGTGAAAACACCTGAAATCTGTCTCTGGGGTCAGTGAATTCAGCCACTTAAAATGGACATGGGCTCAGGGTTGCCTGGTACATTTTGCAAACGTAAGGTCTTTCAGCTGCTGTCATCAGAAGCTTTTCAGTTTCTCATCTAAGTAATTAAACCCCTTATTTTCRTAAGAAATTCAGAGGCTGGGGACAGATTCTACTGGTGGTTACATCTGTGTMAAGTCAAAGCAGTACCAGGGCCTGCAAGCATGGAGCAGGCTCCATGGATTTGGAGCTGTGAGATAATCCCACAGGAACACACATTTACTTCATTGTGAATTTAAGGGGGGAATGGCATCACAAAACTGACTCTGTGTATTTGGGCTTTTCAAATGACAGATGTGTCCTGTCCCGCAGTATCTGTTGCTACAAACCCACTAAGTTTGTAACCAGCATCCTAACTCGAAGTTCATCTCCACAACTAAAACCTTTCCCTTTCCCTAAAACTGCTGATATCTCAACCCTGGAAGAGTAACAAATCCTCACAGCCCAAGCATTAACTCAGAAGAAAACCCTAAAGTTTAGCTAAAATGTCAAAAGAAATTAAAAAAAAAATATTAAAAAAGAACAAAAAGAACCCCTTAAAGACAACAGTTCATTTCCATATGACTCTGTAGGAAGGAAGAGATGAGGCCACGCCAGTACAAGACACGCAGTGTGTTTTGAACGAGGCAGATCTCCCAGAATGAGCCCGTGTGCCAGCAGTAACAGAGCTGGTGCTGCATCCTCCATTGGTGGTGCAAGCCCGTCACCACCAGGTTTTGTYTTTAAAACTGAGCAGTGAATGAAAGGATGGACCGACAGCACTTTGCAGGGCACAAAATGAGCTCCAAAACATACAATCCACACAACAGCAAATTAATCTGACTTGACCATTATCCACAGGTAATGAATCTAAGGAGCTAATGAGGTGCTGCCAGCCCAGCCTTGGTCTCAAGTGGGCAATGTTGGGTTGAACCCATTGCCACTGCAGCA